>NW_028262369.1:55767500-56367500 GCF_047370975.1 Nipponia nippon
TCTTTATACCACTACCTGTTTGATACACTCTGAGGCTGAAAGGTGATTATTGATTGTTCCAGTTTTAGTGCATCCTGGACAGATGCTTGCTTCTCAGAAGATGCTGTTTCTTTCTCTGCCTTGTGAAATTCATTTCCCCAGTAACCATGAGTAGAGATACAAGTGAACCATCTTCAGGACATGAAATTCACTGAAACTTTTAGTTATAGGCTAAAGCCAAGCTTATAGCTGCTTGTTTATCTACAATTATTAAAAATACTCATTAATACCAATAAAAGATGTTGGAGATGGAATTAGTTGAATGGATATGAACTACATAACCTTAATCAGTCAAAAAATGTTTTTTGAATTTTAATGGATTATTTCATCCTTTCATGAGATGACCCAATTTTTTTGGGCTCCTCTTCCTCCTGCATAACACTTTAAGAAAGTTATTATTGCAAAAGCCAAAAAAGTTTGAAAATCTACAACAGATCTTAGAGCAACAACTCCCCATGGACTTGTCTTTGCCAAAATTCTTCTGAACCCACCTTCCCCACTTGGTCTGCTTTGGAAGCTGTAACTAGGATGAAACATTGCAGGACCTAAAAAAGAAATGGCTCTAGGGCTCTACAGCTGCTGTGAGCACATAGCTAAAACTGAAGAGCAGCAGAAATCAGCAGAGCAATTGCTGGAGCCCATCAAATCAAATATCACCTCTTGTTGCTATGGCTGCCCTCAGGCACAGGCAATCTTCTCTTTAAGGTCAGGAAATTTGTTCACCCCTAACTATAGTATCCTACACAGCATGCAAATTTTAAGGGAAAGAAGAGTTGTATGATATTAGACTGAATTTCTCTGGCTGTAGATTCAGGTTATTCTGATTGTTCTGGGCAGTTGTATCCAAAACACAAAGGAGTACCTTTAAAAAAAGAAAGAAAAATAAATGCCTTTCAGCCAAAAGTCATCAGGCAGTTAAGTTGCTGTGAAGGGCCTCCCTCATATAAATCTTAATAATTTCTCCAATTATGTTTGCTATGTTTTGAATGAGACTGAAACATCCAAGCAGAATATAAAACATTTTAAATTACATTTACTACTTTAAAAATGCTGAAATGGTAGTCATTAAATTGTGATGCTTCTTTGTACAATAAAAATAATTTTAAAAAAACCCAAAAACATAATAAGCCATGAGATGAGTGAGATGCATAGTAAAATGTACTATTCATCTTCAGTGGGCTCCACCTGTATATGACCTGTTAGCTGACTGTATCGCCACAAGAAATAAACTCTTGTATGAGGCAGAAATGGACTCCAGTTCCCTTGTTCTACCTTGACCATTTGGCTCTTTGGAGCTGTGAGTAGAACCTTCAGCCCTGTGGAGTGGACGTAACTTCCCACTTTTTAGCACTCTTTCTTTGGAAGTCAGGAGAGTGAGTTGCTCTGAGGAGAATCAACTTTAGTTAAATCCTCTGACAGTAGCAGCACTGCAATATTGTGTATGGCTTTTTCCGTTAAGCAGATTGCAGCACTGATGGAAGATAATATGATTATTTGGTTACATATTTATTAGCAATAGTGAAGCCAGAAAGCAACAGCAGGAGAAAACTGGATAATAAATGTAAATAATGGAAGAGTCTTAAATATAAGGCATTTCTTAGATCAAATATTAATGATGACAAGTCATCAACAATGAATAAATGTGCTTGTTATTAAGTCCATTTTCTAAATGAAGCTTCTTATGTTCGAGGATGCAGTTCACATTCTTTGGCTTTGATCAAACTTATCTCTTAGCAATTAAATTAACAGTGTCCTACTTTTTTGATTCTAAGCACTCTGAAACTTTTTATACTGCAAAGAGGCTTGTTGATGTCATAGCTCATGGGATTGTGTGTCTTACTCAGTTAAATAAGGTAATTCTATCAGTACGACAGAGAATTATTCTTTCTCCACAGACATGTACTGAGGGTACATTCAGCATACCAGTATCATTAGGTTTAGAGTATACTTTTCAAAAGTATGTTTTTAGTATCACGTCACAGTTAAAACAAACAATTATGGATCATTTCCAAGTATACAGACTGAGACATTTTGACCTAGTGTATCCTGTTGCACCTTCCTCAACACAATGCTTTACTTTCCCATCTTCTAGAAATTGTTTCTGTATATGAACTAGAAGATAAAAATTCTGAAGGCTGACAAACTGCGGTTCCAGAGGAGTTTTAAGCAAATATTAGCAGTTATTTATAGTGTTTTAGGTCTGTGTGGATTGTGGAGGTAGGGGTAAGAAGATTTCTATTAGCCTAAGCTTTTGCACTTTTAAAATCTCAAGAGTGATTCCAGCCCACTCTCCTAGAATATGCCTCAGAAATGTTTGAGCAGGACTGGGTCAGAAATACAACCTTCTTGTGGACAATTCAAAGATGTTTAAATAATCTAAACATAAAGGCTTTGTTGAACAAGGTTGTATATAAGTAAATCTCACTTTCAAATCACATTACCAATAGTACAAAAAGCTCTCAGCTTCTCAGGAGATGTAGGTCAGCTAGATGATGGTAATTTGATACACTGCTGTGCCAGTAGCTTAAGAAAAATGGTTACTCTTTTTTTTATAGCTGTTTCAGGTTCACTATCAGTAAGGTCTGAATTATCTCACATTTACTCTAAGATATGAAGAAGAAAAAAATACACAAATGGAGGCTACCTCGAGTTCATAACTACGTTTTCCAGTGAAGAATAGCTGATATGCCTGTATTCTGTACCCTGCTTGCTATGCTAAAACTGTTTTCAATGAAGCCATATGCTAATTTCTATCCCTGCTCAAGGATTCCCACTGAATCCTGAATGAAAACAAGTTATATCTCAGACACCTGTGAACTAACAGAGGCATGAGAGATCAGGCAGAATACTGGTCATGGTGTAATACTAGAAACATCCCTAGATTTTCTGTCAGAACAGAAGTCGTCAGGATGTCTATGGCCTGAGGAAAGGCTTCTGGGTCCAAAAGGGAACAATGAATTACTGTGACTTTTAAGTCACATCATCACAAAACTCCAAAATTTACAGTGATGCCTCTGCAGTCATCCCAGACCTTTGAGGACAGTTTGTTCAAGTTCATTTTACTTTACTATGGCTTTTTTACCTGGAACAAAGAAAAGCCCTAACAAGGAAAAAAGCAAAGGACCAACCCATTAACCAGCGCTGGACTGAAAGAAAACACAGAAGATAAAATGTAAGAGAAAAAAAAGTAAGCACAGTCTTACTTCTGTCATACAACTAGTGACTAGATACTCTGGGAAAATGCATGGCTTTTGAATGTAAGCTCAGTCTATTTATTTTTTATTGCTGTGCTATTACTTCATTATTAGCCTATTCCCTTATGATGACATTCAAGGTCCTGCTTGTGAAGGTCAGGTCATTGTCCTGAACAACAAACACATGTTTCTTTTTGAACCATACTAGGCTAGTTAGACTGGTTTGTTGCCTAAGGGTTGCTCTCAATTTTAAAGATCACCCACCTAATCTTCTAGTATCTGAGGCTGAGAAGGGGGAGAGATGAAATAGCAATGTCTTTAAGAGATTGCAGTTACTTAAGTGTTAAGGTCTGCTTACCTTTTCTTGACAAAGCATAAAATTGCTATTCATTAGGAATTGCTATTCATTAGGAATTAAAAATCAGTAGAACCTTAATGAAGAATGAATTTTCTTATAATTGAAATTATCTCAATTTTTATTATCATTCATACTTCTGTTACTTGCTTAATAAAAAATTGCATTTTCAGAAACATGTCTGGTAATGCTTATCTGGATGTTAACAGAACTCATAGCAGAATGAAAAGTAAGTGATTCAATGCAGAGACAATGTTATTTTTCAAAAACATTATAAAAAAGGGGAAAAAAAAGAGAAGACATTTAGAGTAACAGCCATCTCTCATTTGTGCCTTTGAATATCTCTCCCCAGAACACTGAAAGTGCCATTTTAACAAACTGTTAGATGTAATTCTGTACAAAAAAAGCAATGTGTTGAGTATTGCAGAAATCTCAACATCTCTTATGAAAGTAGTTAGCATGGAAATACTTCTAACACCAGAGTGATGCTAATTGCTTCCCACTGGTAAATGCCAACTGTAGTCAGATAGTAGGAGGTCATAGAAGAGGAAAAGCACACTTCTCAGAGCAATTGATTCCCAACTCCTGTCCTTTCTGTTGTGTCTGTGTCAATCTTTGCATGTGCCCACAGATCAGATGGATAATTCTACAGCTGTTAGGACAAATATGTTGGTTTTTTTTCCCCTGTTTCTTCTCAAACAGTTTTTCCATTCTGATAATTTACCATAATACAAGGAGGCACATATAAACTCATATTTGTTATGGATTGATATAAGTTCTGGAGACTTTTTTTTTAAACAGTGATCACCTTCAATATTTCAGACATGGGGCTATTATAAGAAGCTCTTTCACTTGTCACAGTCAAGGCTGTGAAAATTTAATCATGCTTGCCTCTTTGGTCTAAACATCAGCTGAAATGCAGCCATTTCACAAAATAATAAAAAATGGGAACTACATAAGTGTTCCCATATAGCCAAATCCTATGAGTTTCTTATAACAAAAGATTGCTACCAATTTCAGAAATCTCAGTCAAATTAAAGATGAATGAGAGCACAGAGAGTGTGTGTGAGGTCACAATGTACATGTGTGTATGTTCCGGAATTGGAAGTGTGGATTTAACTTTTCTATTGAAAAAGAAGATTTATTTTTAAACTACCTAAACTAGTAGATTGATTTCTAACTTCAAAAATATTAGCAATTGATACCACATTAGAATCATATTTTTTAAATGTACAATTGATTTAAGATTCTTATGAACTTTTTGGCCTAAGTTATTCTTTTTTCTTATCAGTGTACTGTTTTAAGAAAACAAGTTCTGTTTCTCAAAACAGATTACAAAGTTGCAAAATATCATATAACTTCTCCCAGCATTCTCTGTTTTTCATAGTTATTCTTTATTGTGATGTTCATAATTAAATAACTATTCATTACTTTTTTTGTAATAGATAATTTACTTTTAAGCAATTATATGTTATTTGCAGATCAGTCTGTGCTTTAATATCAGATTATAATATCCTCATCACTCACTCTGAATTGTATCTTACTTCATACTGACTTTACTGGATCTTCTTTAATTTGATATACCATTCATTATCAAAAAGCTAGTGTTTTCACAGACCCTGGCCCATCACTGTTAATCTTTAAAAAAAGCAAAAGTCTTAAAAGAAAAAAAAAAGTTTTGTGGATTTGGGCCTTCTTTTACTATACTATTTGAACAATGAGTCTTGCAAAAGGCGTTATTTGGCAAAATCAAGCAAAATAAGAATTGGTACTAAACTGCCATGTAAGTTTACTTCTCCAACCATATCAACAGTAAGATGAGTTTCAGATGACTGTTTTCACATCATTAGAGCTGTGAGTCTGTGAGTACACCTGGAAAATTTCCTGTTTCTGTAATGCTATAATCTTCTACTGCTCTGTTCATACACCTAGTTCCAAAATTAACACTGTACATCTTCATATTCATTAATGTATGAGAACGTGCTAGCTTATGCACTCACATGAGCATAAAAGTGGTTGTCAAGTGATATACAGTTACCTGAGCAAGACCTGAGAATTTCAAATGTATTTTGGCAATCTTTCTTCCTTTCCTATGTCACATCTGTCCATTTCAGCTTTTCTGATGTCCAGGAGTGCCTGAACAACTTGATATGTCCACGTGCTGTCAAGCTTCTGCTTCTAGGAAGGGGATGCAGCTGACACAAATTTCTGGGAACTGTAACTGCCACTAACATACGCAGAACAGCCAATCCTCAGCTGACTTTATGCAGCTTTGTTTCATTCATGTCACTGGAATCATAGAATTTCACCTCAAATCCTCTTGCATATTTTTATTTTGTTCAGCAGATATTGTCTCAATCTTCATTACTAAAACTTTGAAAAAAATGTAGTATTTTGCCAATGAATTTTCTTTCCTTAAGTATATATTTTCTCACAGTAAAAAACATATTTTTCTGCTGACTAACCTCCTGCTCTCTTTACAACAGAAATCAATAAATGACAGAACAAGCTAAACTTGTATTTATTAGCCTGAGAATTTCGTTTTTATAAATATTTTAAAAATATGTTCTCAACAAATTTCAACACAACCCTTACTGCAGAAATATAAAGTAAATTATGGATTTCCCCCTACCCCTTATCCCCCCTGCCCCAAGCTTGAGATGTAGAAACAGAGACACAGTCATTTCTAAATATTACATATCTTTCTGTACTAAGGAACTAATGTGCAAACATATATATATATATATAAATACATATATATAAAATTAGGAATAATTATAATTTCATTACTGAAACTCTCCGTATCCAGGTAGTTACAAGAGCCTATCTCATCATTTCCTGTCCTGTTGTAGTGTATCATCAGCTGTGGAAAACTGCTGTAATCCTCCTTCCATCCAGATTCTCTATTTGCTGTGCTTTTGCATATTGCCTGGTGTATTGCTTCCTGCCCCAAACATTTCTAGTCACTTTTACAGATGAGACAAGCATTATGAGTAGATGTAGAGACAATAGTACAGCAGGACTTGATATTTTGACCAAGGTCACTAGATAATAGGTGATAAAAATACAAATAAACCAGATTTTGTTGATCTTTTTTGTCCCTGTTCCGGGCATTCAGACTGTCTTCCCACCATCCTCAGTGCACAGCTTTTGAGGAATGAACACAAATTAGTAATGAATACATTTGAGCCCTAATTCCAATTGCATAATACCATAATATCCTTTTAACTTCAATTTCACAGCTACAGAGACTCTCTTACCTTACACTCCTCATTTAAAGCTATACTAAAAGTCAACAACTGTACATTTTCTTGCAAACCTTAGGCACTGAATTGTCTCCATGTCACCTTGTAGACCAACTGCTAAACCAACTAATCTGTTTGGTTTGTGCAGTCTGTGAATGGTATTAAATAAAGCATTTATTAAAGACTGACTCTGAATATATTTTATGCTGTGAGGACATATGTCTGAAGGTTTATGGAAGACCTGTGATACAACATACTTTTCAACTTAGCTTATAGGTGGTGAGTGGAAGAACAAGACAGATGATTTGGTGTAGCTCACTAGAGTTGTACAGCAGCTCACCATTCTTTTCGGACCCTACTGCACTGATGCAATAGTGGAGTAAGCCAATAACTGAAGATATTTTTTTTTTCTTTGTCCTGGTTTCAGCTGGAATAGAGTTAATTTTGCTCTTGGTAGCCGATATGGGGCTGTGTTTTGGGTTTAGGATGAGAACAATGCCGATGATACACGGATGTTTTGGTTCTTGCTAAGTAGTACTAAGCTGTTGCTAAATAGTTGCTAAGTGGCGCTCACACTGGGCAAGGACTTTTCAGCTTCCCCTGCTCTGCCGGGTGCACGGGGGGCTGGGAGGGAGCACCGCCGTGGGCGGGGCTGACCCAGACTGGCCCAAGGATTATTCCATACCATATGACGTCATGCATAGTATATAAGCTGGGGAAAGAAGAAGGAAGGGGACGGGATGTATGATGGCGTTTGTCTTCCCAAGTAACCGTTACGTGTGATGGAGCCCTGCTTTCCTGGAGATGGCTGAACACCTGCCTGCCGATGGGAAGTAGTGAATGAATTCCTTGTTTTGCTTTGTTTGCGTGCACGGTTTTTTGTTTTGCCTGTTTAACTGTTCTAATTTATTTTGACTTTAATTATTAAACTGTTCTTATCTCGACCCACGAGTTTTCTCCCTTTTGCCCTTCCGATTCTCTCCCCCATCCCACCGGTGGGGGGCGGGGAGTGAGTGAGCGGCTGCGTGGTGCTTAGTTGCCGGCTGGGGTTAAACCACAACATTCTTATACAAAGGTATGGCCATGTTGTTTAGAGGGGGTCTTGAAAACATTTTTAGTACCAGGAACTCTCGAATTCTACTGCTGAAATTCTGGAACTGTGAAAGAAGGTGCCTTAAAATTAAAAGTGTTCTACTTTCAGTGCCTGATAGGTAGCAGAACTTAACACTGAGAAAAACATCATTGAAGTCAGAATCCTGATAGTTCTGCAAAATAAAGAACAATTACTTAGTTATTTAATAGTTTTGAGCTAAAACCTTTCCTTTAAAAATCGTTTTACTTTCTGTGATTTAATTTCTTTTCTCTTTATTTTAAATAGATTTATCTGCATTAATTAATTCCTTTCAGACCTTGTTACAAAGAGACAGCTTCAATATTAAAAAAAGGAAGCAATGAATGAATTATTTGAATTGTAAATTAGCAGGAGAAATTAAATTTCACACAGTGATTCAGTCACAATTGCAATACTCAGTTTTGCATATGCTAAAATCCTTATCAGCATTTAGGAAAAAAGAATGATGTTCTGAATTTTGAGCAACATAAATTTTTTTTAATATATCTTAAAAATCTTGGGCAATGCTGGAATTGCATTGAGGATTTGAAATCAGTTAAAGGGAAACAAAGAGCAGATGAGTTATTCAGCGTTGACTGATTATTTGTAAAATGAATAAAGTAGTTGTATGCACCCTATAGTAGATGGGTCTTATCATTGGACATGTTTTGACAAATTAGAATATATATAGTTATTTAATAAAATTTATTTTTTTTATTAAAATCAAAGATTTTTTTCATTTCTTCATTAATTAGATAAGGGACCTCAGAAGGTATCAAATCCAATCTCCTGCTCAAAGCAGGGTCAGCTCTGAGGTCAGTCCCCACTGATAAGAGATTGATCCAGTCAGATCTCAAAAACCTCAAGGGTGGAAAGGGTGCAACAGAATCACAGAAGGTTGAGGTTGGAAGGGTCCTCTGAAGGTCATCTAATCTAACCTCCCTACTCAAGCAGAGCCACCTAGATCCAGTTGCCCAGGATCGTGTCCAGACAGCTTTTGAATATCCCCAAGGATGGATACTCCACAACCTCTCTGGGTAACCCGTGCCAGTGTTCAGTTACCCTCACAGTGAAAAAGTGTTTCCTGATGCTCAGAGCGAACCTCCTGTGTTTCAGTTTGTGCCCACTGCCTCTGGTCCTGTCACTGGACACCACTGAAAAGAGCCTGGCCTTCCTTCAGGTATATACATTGATAAGATCCCTCTGAGTCTTCTCCAGGCTAAACAGTCCGAGGTCTTTCAGTCTTTCCTCATAGGACAGGTGGTCCAAACCCTTCATCATCTTTGTGGTTCTTCATTAGACTCTTTCCAGTATGTCCATGTCTCTCTTGTACTGAGAAGCCCAGAACTGGAGTCTACTCCAGGTATGGCCTCACTAGTGCTGAAGAGAGGGGAAAGATCACCTCCCTTGACCTGCTGGCAACACTTTGTCTAATGCAGCCCAATACACCACCAGCATTCTTTGCTGCAAGGGCACATTGCTGGCTCACAGTCAACCTGGTGTCCACTAGGACCCTCAGGTCCTTTGCTGCCAAGCTGCTTTCCAGGTGGGTGACCTCCAACATGCTTTAGTACCTAGGGTTGTTCCTTCCCAGGTGCAAGACTTGGCACTTCTCTTTGTTGAACTTCATGAGGTTCCTGTCAGTCCATTTCTCCAATCTGCTGAGGTCCCTCTGGATGGCAGTACAACCTCCTGGCTTATCAGCCAGTCCTCCCATTTTTGCGTCATCTGCAGACTTGCTGGGGGTACACTGCCCCATCACCCAGATCATTAATGAAGATGTTACACAGGACTGGACCCAATATTGACCCTTGGGGTACACCAGTAGTTATGGGCCTTTGTGCCACTGATCACATCCTCTGAGCTCACCCATTTAGCGAGTTTTCAGTCCACCTCAGTGTCTGCTTATCTCACCCATGCTTCATCAGCTTCTCTGTAAGGATCTTAATGGGAGAGACCATCAAAAGACTTACTGAAGTCTAGGCAGACAATATTCACGGCTCTTCCCTCATTTACCAGTCATTCTTTCATCAACCCAGGTAGCTCACCTGTCCTCACAGACATTTTAGAGCTCATAGAAATTCTGTATTTGGAAGGGCTTTTTTTTGAGAAGTAGTGATTCTAAATGCTCATACTACCAACATGTGCTTCAGTAGTGGCTTCAGGTTTAAAAAAAAAAAAAAAAAAAAGAAAAAAGGAAATGTTTGGGCATAATTTCTGGGGTCAGTGACTATTGTGAAGACTAGCTGCTTCTAAATATGATCTTTTTCCTTCTGAATGCATCCCTCATTAATGTAAAGTGATATCTAAAGCTGTGATCATCTCTAGATAGCATTACTTTATAATTTCTATTCAGTTGTACTGTCTTACAGCGCATGATAATATGGCAGAAAGAGTAACAAGTAGGGTTATTTTAAACATATATCTTTCTCCAGGAGACACAAAGTCACCCAATTTAATTAACAGCTAACGTTTGTTTTTAGTGTTCTGACATTGCTTGCAGCAACTTTGTTAGTCTCCTCCTTCCTCCCTCCTGTCTGTATGCATTGCTGTCTTTCATAGTCTGTAATGAACAAAAATAAATGTTGTGGCATGTTTTCTTTAGGTAACTATTATCACCCCAGGGCACATATTCATAGTAATTTAATGAAAACATCTTTAAAATTACAGATTCATGTATTAAAAAAAAAGTGCTTCCAAAAGTGAGTATGAGTTTTCTTATATTAATATCATGTCTCTAGGCTCAGTTATTCCAAAAAGATCATTTGTGATTGTAATGTCAATATTTTCTTTAATACTTCATGTGATGGCATTTTATATGATACCTTTGAAATTACAAAAGGAGATAATTTTAGATTCAAACTGCACTTTAATGTGTTACCACCATCCCAATTATGCTGCAAATACCATTTTTTTTTCCGTAATACATACATTATACTCAAAAGCTGTGCTTGCAGAATTCAGGCAATATTTCCATTACAGCACTAATAACAAAGACTCAGTTGATACACCAAACATATTGTTCAGCTGGATGACATTTGAATTGACTAAGCAGAATGAATCAGATTAACAAAAAGGAAGCATGGTGACCAAAATGATATTCCTGATGGTAATTTGCCTGCTGGAATTTTGGAAGGTCTTACCCAGAAATCAAGAACCAACCTTTTTAATCTGAAATAACCTCAATAGCCTGGTAGGCAGTGATAAGATAGAAGTGACAAAAGAGGTGCCAGAAAGAAACGGAGGCTGTAAGAATCGAATAGGCAAAAATACTTACTGACCCTAATCCTACGCAGTCCTTTGTGTCAGGGCTGTGAGTGCACCAACAAGTTCTGCAACATCTTCCCTTCACTCTCTCCTAAGGGCTTCACTGTAGTGTTCAAGGTCAGCTCTGATATGGTGCAGCTGTGTAACTGTTGCAACTGAATGTATGCACATAGATTGCTGTAATGGGAACATTTAAGAGAGTGATATATATTACGCTAGTTTTAAACTGTAGAATTAAACCTTACTAAACTAATTCATTAACCACACACCTTATGTTAATAATTTGTTCTTACACCTTATTACTACATGTAAGAAACTTTTACAGTGAGTATACAATACTGTAGAGCTGCTGTCATATAGTTTGCACTGGTGGTAGTGCTCCTTGATGCTCTTAGTCATTGAGGTCAAGATGATCAGGCTTTGTGAGCTTCTGATGAAACAGACTGGAGATCATGCAGACTCATCTTTCTCATACATCTTTCCTCAGTCATCCTTAGTGATTTACACTTCTAATTCCCACCCCACCCTCCTCCCTAAAAGGGAATCCCATCTGCTGATATGGGTTACTTTGATTTTGGTTTCATCAGTCAGCCTTCTTGTGTATTTGGCAGAATGTCCTACACATTTACAGTATTGTGCTTATGTTACTATTCATTCTTGGGTCACTGCGATGCCTTCTATGTGCAATCACAGGTATCTCTGTCTGCCCCTTTTGTCATCACATTGCTCACATACTTCTGTAAATTTCTTAGACATTGCAAATGAGTATTCCATCATAGTGTTATCAAATGGTAAACTGAACAGTGTTGCACTGTTGCTAGGTACACTATTTTAGTACACATATTAGGGTTTAAGATAAATTAATATTAATTATATCCTAACTAATTTTTAATTTATAAATTTGTAGGTGTCTCAGGTGTCTGCTTTGGCCAAATAACCTTGCATCAGGCTTCAGTGAGAATAGCTGCCTGAGAATTTGCTGGGAGAAGCCTCATCTTGGGCTTCTGCCGTTGACTCAGGAACCATGTTCAAACTCAGATCATTGACCTTGGTCCTTGCCTGAGCTACTCTGTAGGATGAGCTTCACTTGCTTACTTTGACTTGCTAGCTTAGTTCTGAACATGCGCTATCACTACAGACTTGTCTGCTGTTCTGGACTCTTGGATGACTATGTTTATTGTCACTGGACCTGCTGTGCTCACTTGGGCTTGGTGGTACTGTACCCTCGTCCAGGGGGCACTGCCCTGATGGCCTTCATATGAGAACCAATGTTGGCTCTCCTTCCCTTGCAGAAAAACTGCTCCAGCTACTTGTTGACAGATTCAAATATTAGTTTAATCTAGAGTTTGATTCACCCACACTCCTACAGCACAATCATCCTCTGTTTCAAAGGACTTATGCTAGCAATGACAACATCCTTAATCAATTACCTTGTAGTAAAATAGCTAGAAACAAACTCATTACAGATATAGTTTCATGGAACAACTTATTTAAAAACATCAATTGCTTGTTCTCCTACTAAAAATACTGTGAAATTTTCTTCATCACTTATTTAGTCTATATCTGATTCCCCATGCCAAAATATTATAGAATACAGGCTGTGGACTAGAACTTCAGCTGTTGCCTATCAGGTTAGTTGTTTTGTTTGAGCTATGCCAACATGCAGCAGCTGAGGATCCAACTGTAAGGACAAAGGCCTATACAGACATGTAGACTTAACCAGACATGCAGTTTTGACAGAAACCAAACAGAACACATCAGCTGAATATCCTAGATGTTCACCTTTTGAGTCAGTGTTCTAAATGTGAACAGTGGTAAGGGAAAGTGACCAGCCCCATTTGGGACTGTGTGTTTGGAGCTCTGTGGAGAAACTTGAAAAAACTTTGAATCACTGAAAAGCTATTTTTGTCCACTGAAAACTGATTTTGGAATCAGCTGAAGCTGTCATCTCTTACTGTGAGTAGAAATTACAACAAAAGTAGAATTAAGTATTCAGGGATTTCCCCTCTATATTGTCCAAAAATTATTGCTTATGTCTTGAATATACATTGTCTTAGCTAGGTGGTAGATAGAGAGCGTTGGGTTTGGTTTGTGGGGTTGTTGTTTGGTTTTTTGTTTCGGTTTTTTTTTATTTTTTTATTTTGGTGTACCAATACTATATGACAATGTCTTCCATTTCATAGGCATAAGATGAAAATTCAAGTTGAAAGGGACCTCAGGAAGTCATCTAGTCTAACCTCCTGGTTAATTGTATTTCTTGAGGTAGATATTTTCATAAAATCATAGAATGGTTTGGGTTGGAAGGGGCCTTCAAAGATCATCTAGTCCAAATGCCCTGCCATGGGCAAGGATATCTTTCACTAGATCAGGTTGCTCAAAGCCCCATCCAGCCTGACCCTGAACACTTCCAATGATGGGGCATCCACATCAAATCCATCCCTTGGCAGCCTGTTCCAGTGTCTCACACACTCATCAATTTCTTCCTTCTGTCCCATTTAAATCTCCCTTCTTTCAGTTTAAAAACAATGGAAGGCAAAAGTCTCAGTGATAGAGATTTAGCCCTCTCTTTGTCCCTCACCCTGCCTGCATGGATGAAGGACTCCTCCTTATCTCTGTAGAGATTTTCTGAAACATAAATTTCAAGCTCAGTACCTGAAACAGAATGTGTGCGTTAATTGTTTCTTCATCTGACAGCAGAATTATGTCTTTGTGAAATGTAGTATTTTGGAAATCGGACAGATCGCCATTATAGTTTTCCATCCTCAGTAAAACTGATTTAAAATGTTTGCTGCCACATCTACAGTACTTCTGCTGATTTTCCTTGCAGAAAGGCTTAGAAATCTTCATCTACATCTTTTGTAACCAAAGAGTAAACCCTAATCCAGGAGAATATGCAGTTCTCAGATACCTTCAAAGCACTTTATTAGTTTTTTGAAAGTCTTTTTTGAAAGTCTTGGAGATGTAAGTGCCCACATTCCAATGAGAATAATGGTGTTCTAGAAACCCCATGTCTCTCTTTAATCCCAACCTTTCTGTTTACTAAATATAATGATTTAGGTGAAGAATGCCACTTCAGTCTGTGGATGCTCAAATTAATAAGAAAAAATTACAAGCTGGCACTGGAGGGCATTTTACCACCATATAATGAAAGATGGCAAATCAAACAAAACATTAATATATCATTTTGAAGGTCACCATTGTGTCTGCCCATTTTTCACAAACACAGTGTATACTAGAGCAGGAAATTCAAATGAGATAATCAGCAAAGCTTGTGTTTAACTTATTCATTAATTCTTCCACAAAAGGTTCTTAGTAATAAGTGGGCAATTGCATATATCATTTTGTATATATCAGTTGTATACAGTCATCACCTATAAATTAGCTATGTATCTGACATATATTTAAAAGCTAAACAGAAAATGGCACATATTCTCTCACAACTTGTTCTTACACTTTCTCCACTGTCAACCTACACCTATTCTCTACTTCTTATTCTTTGGCTAACAGGTATACTTCTCACATCATTGCTCAATCAAGGGATCTCTATAAGAGACATATTTGCCTGTGTGGCAAAAATACCATCCAGGCAAAGGAGAAGGCGGCAGCGAGGGGGAAGTATGAGAAACAGCTTTGCGAGCACCAAGGTGAGAGAAGAGAGAAGGGAGGAGGTGCTGCAGGTGTGCCGCAGCAAGGATTCCCCTGCAGCTTGTGGGAGAGACCACGTAGGAGCAGGTTCATCCTGAAGGACTATCAGGAAGATATTAATTACAATAGGAAACCAGATTTTCCATTTTAACAAAGCATTTAAACATATATGCAATTCTTTTCTTAATACAAAAAAGTACTTAAGTATGTGCTTAAGTCTTGCTGAACATAGTTGAATGAAACACAATTTAAAGTTACGTTAAACAGTGCATTAAGTTAAGCCTTTCTCTTTGGTACTTTATTAAATTAAAGCCAAAATAGATTAGAACATGTCAGAAGCTCTGATAGTTGCCAAACAATATCACTTCTGCCATAGAGACCCTCAGGGAAGAGGAAGCCTGTGCTGGTTTTGGCTGGGGTAGAATTAATTTTCTTCATAGTAGCGAGTATGGGGCTATGTTTTGGCTTTGTGCTGAAAACAATGTTGATAATACAGGGTTGTTTTATTTACTGCTGAGCAGTGCTTAGACAGAGTCAAGGCCCTTTCTGCTTCTCACCCCACCCCACCAGCAAGCAGGCTGCAGGTTCACAAGAAATTGGGAGGAGATGCAGCTGGGACAGCTGACCCCAACTGACCAAAGGGATATTCCATACCATATGACATCATGCTCAGCCATAAACTAAGGAGAAGGTTAGCTGAGGGGACTGCTGCTCGGGGACTGCCTGGGCATTGGTTAGTTTGTGGTAAGCAGTTGTTTTCATTTGCATCACTTGTCTTTCTTGGGTTTTATTTCTCTCTCTCTGTTATTTTCCTTTTCATTACAATTTGTTGTTGTTATTATTATTATTATTATTATTATTATATTTCACTTATTAAACTGTTCTTACCTCAACCCACAAGTTTTCTCACTTTTATCCTTCCTATTCTCTTCCCTCCATCCTGCTGGGGGGGGCGGGGAATGAGAGAGCGGTTGTGTGGTGCTTAGTTGCTGACTAGGGTTAAACCACGACAAAGGCCCATCATTCAACATGTTTACAAGTAGACCAAGATGCAGAACTGAACAAATGGGCTATAGAAAACAAGTCTGCCTTTACAGGGACATGGGTTATACAAGCTTATTTCTATGGCTGTAGTTTTAGCTTCTGACATTGAACATTTCAGAGTAGAATTTCCAATGGCTGAATAATATAGTCCAATATCTGGGATAACTATTCTAATAAACCTGAAGATTTGATGAAATTAAATCTTGACCCTTCATTGTAGCTTCAATAAGAAGTGATGAAGAACACAGGAACAAATTAAATTTGACTCTTTGGGGCAAAATTAATAAAACCGAAATTAATATCCTCCCTGGGGTAGTCGTCGTCTTTATCTCTCTGCTAATTCAGACTCCTAAATCTTTCTCTAATTGAGGCAAAACCTTTATCTGGAGTTTTTATGGGGTAGGAAAAAGAGAATGAGAATTTCATATTTAGAAATTATATTACATAGAGAGTAAAGCAATTTTAGAATCCTGCATTTTCTGATTTATAAAGCATATCATTCTCTGTATTATTAAGCTTCACAGGAAAAGCAAAACATTCTGAGTTAGTATAGTCATTGCCTCTCTGGCAATAATGTTGCTTTGTTCAATATGCACATCTTTCTTAAACTTTTGCAATAATAAACCAATGATTTTCCTCATTTCCCGATTCTTTGTTGCATTGCCTTTTTATTTGGCATTTTTTTAATAAAGTTTCAGAATTTTACTGAGTATACATAGTGTGATATTAGCAGGGAACATAAACAGATATTGCCCTGTGACTTAAACTGCAAAAATGTACCAAATAACTGCAAATCTTATTGACTTACAGAAAATAGACTTATACTAGGAAAAAAAAAATTGCCGCCTTAGTCCGAAAGATAAAGTCTCCTGCTTGATATAATGACACAGCATTTATACAGAGATGGGTAATAACGTACATAGAACAAATAAGGACAAGCAGGAAAAGGGTGCACAGCCACCAAGTGAAGTTTTTAAAGTGAAGGTCTGTGAGCTGGTTCATTTTTAACTTGTATGGACCGAGGGTGGCAAGGAGAATGACAGAAAGCAGGCCTTGCTAGTTTAGGTCATTAAAAATTATTCAGTTTCTTTTGCACCTAAGAAAGAACATTAAGGTTAGCTCTGGAGATGTAGGTCTGAGAATTAAAAATATTTTGAGTCTCCATCTGAATGGGAGAGAGAAGACAAAGTTATTGGCTCTCTAGCAGACTACTCCCTTTTCATATTGCTACCAAGTAAATGCTGAGTTGTACTTGACTATTTCTTCTTCCTGACTGGTAATGCTGTTTTCTAGGACAATTTCCTGTAACCTGAAATTCTGACTGCAGAAGATTGTCTGGACTTCTGTGTGGAAGCTCTTGGGACTGCCATCTCGACAGGGAAGATCTATTGAATATTGAACATAGTGACAATACAAATTAAGAACTTTGTGACAAAGGAATCACAATTGTGAGATCAGTATTATTCTGTTATTTGTCTCCTCACCCCTAAGCAACTCCTGAGAAATATTTTTAATTTCAAAAATCTTCCACCAATTTTTTTCAATGATTGTACACGAATATGCTTATGTGCTCTAAAGGTTTAACATAAATGTCTTTGAAGTCACTTATGGAAACTCTAGTTCAGTGTACTGAATATTGATCAAGCTGTTAATACAACCACATATAGCAGACATAATTTGCACTCTGTAACGTAGAAGATGTGCATAACAAAGCAGTGAGTTTCATTAATTCAAGATTCTTTACCATTGAGAATTATGTACTTTTACTTTTTTTTTTTTTTTTTTTGTAAATAGAGGTGGAAGCTTTATCTGTCAATTTAATTTGAATAAAGTTTATATTGTTCACAGATTGCTATTCCTTGGTGACCCAGATTAAATTTATTGCCTGTCTTCATCCATTTCATCAAGAAAGATGCCTTCACTGTAAATGCAGCTTATTGCCAGATGTGCTGGCATTGCCAGTAGAGGTAACTAGGTTTAAAAAGGACATGGAAGCTTACTTCTCTTCTCCTTCTGTTAAACCTAATAGCTAGTTAAACATACAGTGAATGGCAGGATGATTCAGGAAAATTTCTCAACTATTATTTATTCTGTAATAAATAAAACAGTAAAACTGTTTACTTTGCAATCTGTATCTTTTTTCTAACTGTTAGGACTGAATGAATATTTAGGGGAAAAATAAAAGTATCAACAGAAGATGAATTTATTAGCAAAGTTCATGTTTGTTCTTTTGTCAGGAACACTGGTTTGACTGAAATGTAAATGTGCATAGTCTGCTAGACTTGCCATTCACTGTTATTCATTGCTCTTGCTTTCTGGCTCATGAACATTTGAATCTCACTTTTCTCAAAGTGTGGATAGAATAAATTAAAACTTTTTATGAACTTTACTTTTTATGTTCTTTTTAATTGTATATTTCCATGTAGGTGTGTATATATATGTGTGTGTGTGTGCACGTACATGTGGATATATATATATATATAGCTACATATGTATATATATATATACAAAATTCTCTAGAATCTGTTATTTATTAAGAGTTCATAGGACATGGCATCTCATCTTAAGCTTCATAACACTTTTTGTTTTGCCAAGAGCTTTGAATATATTTCCTGTCTAAGTACCAGAATGTTTTTTGGCAGTAGAGATAGGGATGAAACACTAAAATGGTCATGTCATATGATTATCACCTTCTAAATGTTCACCAATGTATTTAACTAACAGCTCAGTATGTAAAAGATGCAGAGCACATAGTCATACAGCAGCAAATAATGATGAGTAGAAATGGGCAGACTCTATTCATGCTGTATAAAGGTTTAACCAACTTAAACACTCAAGTTTCCAAATTACACCTTCTTTTCCAAACTCCTCATGATCAGTAAAGCTGCCATAAAACTGAGAAAAAAAAATATGAAAATGTTAGATGAATGGTTATATGTGGCCTCCTTAATCATTAACTGCTACCAATCACTCAAATTCTTGCCTACACAACTATTTAACGAATGTTGTCCTCAGAAGGTCTGAGCCACACATATTAGCTAAGTTGCTTGGGTCTTCTGCTCATTAATTTTTCTTAATGGGACATTGTAATTCATATTTGTACAATGTAAAGTCTGCTTGAACAACAAAATTCATTATTTGCTGTTTGATATCCATTATTTTTTCTAGGAAATTTAAGTCATTCAGTCAAAATAACAACAACAAAAACACATGACCTGTGCTGACTAATTGCATTTGAAGTGTAGTAAATTAAGGTTAAGTGAGCAGTTTATCAGTTTCCCATGGGTGAAAATTTTCTTCGATACATCATTTGCAAATAGTAAATTGTGTTTCTTTATAAACACTTGGTAAAAGGTTTCTGAAACCCAGAGTGGGTATTTGAAGGAGGTGAAGATTTAACTATTTTTCATCAGGGTATGTAATTTGAGCCAGGAAATATTAAGTGTATTGAAGATTTAATTGCATATGTTCTCTATTAGCCATCTAAACAGAGATCTTTTGCATCCCAGGATGGAAATGGATGCACTCCATGGTAACTATTGTCCTATACCATAACTTTTGAGCAGGCTTGCAACTTAGACCAATTTGTAGTTTCCCGACTAAGCTTTCCATATATAGTTTCTATTAAAGGATTTGTCCCAATTCCAAAGAACTTTTCACTTTTCAAATTTTCAAATAGGTAATGTCTAATTAAGCTGTTACTCTCCTAGATAATTGTCTTCTGGATAAATAATATACCATGTTGAAATGTGTTGTCTTTTTAAATTGAAAGAGTAGGAGTGAATGAGAGTCATATTAATAATAAAAGTATGACTTACCATGCAACCTAAATTATAGACTCATTTCTGTGGCTCCATAACTAAGCAGCTGGCTGAAGCCGGTAGAGACTTCTTATCTTTTTGGAAATATTTTGCATTTGTCAGGTTATTCTGTAAAATGTCTGCACTGTACAGAATTTGCATTCTGTATTTTGTATTTAAATGTCTCCGCTAAAAGGTGTGATCACACTTACAATTATGTTCTCTACTTTTCTGAGCACACCTGCCTTGTCAACCTTTTGAAATGTCATACTCTGAAACCAGTAATGCAGAACGTTTGATTCCTTTGTTATGAGAATGTATTTATTATTGGGAATACTAGATGATCTTTTTTTCCTTGTCTTATAATGTTGAAATAATTTATATCTCTATGAATTGCTATAGCCATTCAGTAATATAAATATTTCCTCTTGGACAGGGAGCCCAAATCGTGACTAATACAACTAGTAACACTATGAACAATGTTTAGTGTGTCATAAGAAGAAACAATTGGTCTCACTCATACCCATTAAGATCTTTTCTTCAACTTAAGTAATTTTGGTATACTGAAAGGTACTGTGTGGGATCTCTTGAATGCATGGTATTTAAGGGCCATGAAGACTGGAGGAGCTTTCTATCTTCAAGATTTCTGAGATCTACTAAACCTATCATATTTAATATTGTTAACTGTACCTCAGAAATTAATCCAGAAATTATTTTCAATTTCTTTCTTGGCTGCTGTAACTTGAACACTTGGGCTCTGCCTCTTTAAAGAGGTGAATTTTGTTATTTTTACATTTTATCTATTAGCTATTTCTTATTGTTCAGCAAAAACTCTCCAGCAAAGAGGTTATAGAAGGGTAAACGTGAAAAGGTGTATTTTAAAACACGTTATTTTCTGTTGGCATTTCTTAACCAAGTTCAGAACTTAGATGTCCAGGTCTTCCTCATCCTTTTAAAGTGCTCATTAAACTGAAAGCACAACTATAGTTGATTATTTACAACCATTTGCACCAGTTCATCTCAGATTTGTCACTATCTCATTAGGCTAGCTGAATTCCTTGTAATTCTAAACAATAATATATAAAAAAGATATTTGTTCATTAACAAGGCCTGCTATCTTAATTAGTTTTTATTCAGAGTTTAATATATTTGAAGGGAACAGTCAGCTGTGCCTAGCGTACAGATTTTGTTATTTTCCCATATCTCTAACAAAGATTAAAAAAGAACACGCTGAACACTAGAGCAACTTGGAACATTGAAGCAAGTTTATTATATTTTGTACATTTTATCTGTAGGTTTTATATATAAACAATAAGTTTTATACAGACAATAAAATTCAATACAATCACGATCACATTAGCTACTTTCAAAGGAACAAAACCTATCTCAATAAATGGAATTTCTGTAGTTCACCTGCACTCCAATGTTAACTTTCTGAAAAAGGATGGAATTTTTGGTAGCAGAAAAAGTAACCATATGCCAAACTATAGTCTAACCTCAATGAAAAGGCCCTTTGGGATCTGAATGAAAATTTGTCACGGCATGCCCCACCATAGCAATGCTTGATAATTTGCTTCAGCATAATACTAATGCTAATAGTAATACTAATACTACCAATAATAAAAGAAATAGAAGTATGGAACGAAAAGAAATACCAATTTGGGGTATTGAAATATGTCTGTGGAAATAGCTTTCTCTGGATTTAACACTGAAAAACATTTTTAAATCATGGAAAGGGAAAATGGTTTTATATTGACCAAGTGGCTGGAAGCTGAATTGTCAGCAAGTGCCTTTAATGAGCTCAGGAGGATAACAAGAAATAAAACACAAGCAAATATTATATTTTTGCTCTCATAAAGCTATTTATGACTGGAGGAATAGTTCTTCATGTTGCCATAGTTGTAGAAGAGAAATCATCATACACAGAGTTTAATGCAGTGCAGATACAGTGAAAGTGCAGAGTCAAACGCTGCTGCTTGCAGTTACCCCTTCCAGAAAAGCACTGGCCTACATTCCTTGCCCTTATCAGCTTGAAGCAGATGAAGCTGAAATAAGGAAAATATAGAACATGAGGTAATTCTTTATGTATTCCATGTGCTTGTATAGTATTTGTATGTGTATATATTTATACATATATAGAAACACAGATATCTCTACATACATATACAGACACACAGACTCACAAACACACTTTCTACATGAAAGAAAACTTAATAAAAGCATCTTCTACCTGAGTACTGCCCTAAGACTTAAGGTCTGAGAACATCTTACTACATTCTGAAATCTGACACATTGTGTAGCTGGAAAGAAATGCTATTATTTTGTCCATAGGCCATTTGGACTTGGATGAATTTATCATAATACACCCTATCTAGCAAAATACTTAAACAAAGGAGTAGTACTACTCAACTTGCTTCTTCTAAGATAAACTAAGCAAGTGCTTATCTTACATTTACAGGAATCTGTAAATAATTTCAATTATTCAATAAACTATCATAAGGTCTTGGGCTTGGTTCTGGCCTGCCTTAAATTCATATCTAGCTCTGGATTTACCAGTTTTGTCACCTCCAAAACAGAGATTTCCCATCAGAAATTACACCACATGCATTGCCAGGAGGCCAACTCAGATTATCAAAACCCAATTTAAATTCTATTTCAGATTAAATTCATAAATGTCCTTGAAGGATAGTTTCAGTAGCACTTGCATGAATATATCAGGAAAAGATGTCTTTGTTAAAGGTTTATAACTATACATAGACAGAATCTTTACTGGATAGAAGGATTACTTGGGAGGGAGATAAAGAGATACTAATCAGTTGTAATAACAGCTCTTACCACCACTACTGTTTTTATTTCTTATTCATTCTTCCTTTGCACAAGTTGATTCCAATTCTGCTTTGCTTGCAGCTACTACTGGAGCATCTGCTCTTTTTCCTGCCTTGCGTTATTTACTTTCTGTTCTAAAATGTTGCTTCCTGACACTTCAAAATAAATGTTTTTTCTAGAGATATAAGATCAAAATGTTTTATTGGCAGCACATCCTGTTTCTTAACTTGTCCATTCCTTCCTATCTTTTTTCACCTTACTTTGCATCTGGCATTCCTTCTCAATATCTCTACTAAACTTCAGTTCATAGGAGACAAAAAAGAATTTCTGTAGGTAATCTTACTGCCTTGTGCCTATTTGCTCTTTTCTGTTCCATTCATCTTGTGTATAACATGTAGGCTTTCAGTAAGAAGTTCTGAACGGAAGGATTTCCTTTTTCGTATTCATTAGTTACCCTGTACTCAGTGGTAATTTTCTATGGAAACTTAATGACTTCCCTTTATTGGGAGCTACACTCACTTTGCTAATTTTGAATGAGTTTCCATCCATGACAGAATGAAAATCAGAAAAAGAAAATTGCAGTTCAGTGGCTGAAGGATAGATTTCCATTTCATAGAGCTGTAGTCATAACTGGTGGCTACTTGGCCATTGCATGATAGATCTAACAGATGTGGAAAATGAATGGTTCTTTCTTCTTTTCTGTTCTCCCAACAGGACAAATTTGAAACACATTGTAGAAGCAGTATGGAAAGGTTGCTTGTGCTGCTGTTGCTATTAGAAGTGTTATAATAATAGAGATATATCTCTGAGCACTAACGTTTTCCTGAAGATTGATTGGATACGAACATGAGCTCCAACCTAGCAGTGTAACTTGAAGCCACTGTGTAGTTGCCCTTTACTCAATCTCCTCATGAGAAGCACATATCTCATGATGTCTTATGAGTTAAGGGCAAGAGGCAGTTGTTTGGGCTGCTCTGCTTTGTTTTTAATCAAAGTTCACTGAGAATGTAGCCTTCTCTTGCTCATTTCCATATGCTTCTGACTCATCTTTCCATGTAGCTGGACATCCTTCACTCTAAATTGTGCTACTTACTGTTGCTTGGCAACCCTGCACCATCACAGTGCTTGTACATTAAACAATACCATCAATAACTCTTTTCCTCTTACATTTTGTTTTTCACAAAAGAAAGACACAACATAAAATGCATTATGCCTTGAGATAAGCAGGTTGCCCTGGTGGACATGGAAAAGTTGCTTGGTATTCAATTCTTACTTCTCTCTGATTCTGCATTAGCATTTGATTGCCTAGTAGTAACATCTGCGTGCAAGTTACCTGGGGGTCACTGCTGGGAATGATCTTTGTGGTAGAAAATTTGTGTTATAGCCAGCAGCTGATCCTGAGACAACTATGTTTAGAGCCTTTGTGATAAGCCAGCATCAAAATAGACTGAATTGGACAGAAAAGAAAGCTTTTGACACTGTTTTCAGTTTTCAGTCATGCAACACATTGGTGAGTAATACTAAAAGAAAATTTGCATCAATATTTGAATATTTGTATTAGTGTTAGAAATAATTGTTAATTGTTAATATACTGTAATTGTTAATATACTGTAACCTGAGGCAGGTTTCTGTGCCTCAGAGTGTTTGTTAACCTGGAAAGAAAACAGATTGCCCTAAGGGATATAAGGAGAATAGGTACTCATCTTGGGATATTTCCTTTTGCAAGAACAATTTCAGATTGCCAGTTTTAGCTGGATCATGGCTCCTGTGGCATTCCTACAGTGGCAGTGCTGAGCATCTGTGCTATTTTTCAAGTAGTGGAACTAACACTGATTTAGCTGACACCTAAACTCATCTTTCTGCAATCATAAATCTTGGATTAATTTTAACGATTCCAGTAAATTTGTTAATCATTATTTGACAGGAAAATTGACTGCTCCCTCCTTTCATTATTCCAGAATGTTCTCACTCCAGCCTTTGCCACATCTTACACATAATTTTTTACGGTATTTTCTACAACCTCTTAGATATGAAATATTTAAAACTTTTTAAGTATATCCACAATATACTCCATTAGTAGCATTTTAAATTTATACTGTTTCAACTATGACACAGTTTGCAAGTATTCTACAGAGATAAGAATATTACACTGTATATAATATATCAAAAAGCCAATCATATCTCCAGTGAACACAATCCAATCCATTTTTCTATACAGTTCCATGTGAAAAACTAAGACCATAATTTTGTGAAGCAATTCAATAATCAACTTGTAATGTAGTTTACTGCATGACTCATTGACCTTTTCTTTCTTGAACTCCAATTTAAAATGACCCTAGGCAACAGTGACTAAATAGTCCATCTGATAGCTGGTTTCTTAGGAGCTCCACAGAAGGTATCTAGTAAACATAATTTCGAAGTCCACAAACTCTAAGGAAATAAGTGTTTAAAAATTCTGAGCAGACCTGGCACTTGGTGAAAAAAAAATTTAAAAAAGTTATGTTTGACTAGAGATGAAGAATGAGAAATCGGTTCCCCTGTTTTAAGATACAGAGCAACTATGGTATTCCTCATTTCAAGTGTATCTATGCTTTGCAAAATCTGCTAGAATTGTATGAGGAATATTGATTTGATGTTATTTGAAAGTACAAATATTCCAGTTGTGGTAATTTGTTATTTCCTGATCAACTGATTCAAATAAAACACGTTGCATAATTCTGTCAGATTTTTTACTAGTTAAATTTCATTAATTTAATTTGTTTGATGTGATCCAAGTCTTGATTGAATCACTCGGTTAGCATGGATTTTTATCTTTCTATAGGATGCACTAGTTCAGTTACTTTGCCTATTGTTTCAGTTTTTCCTGCTGCTAATATTGCTTGACCAAAGAGGCCAGTGATATTTTCCCTCATTATGGTTTAATTAACCTAGTAGTAGAAACCTAGTACCTGTTATGAATGTTTTGGTAGAACTGATTTTCTGTCAGGATTTTTTTTGGTGTTTTTTTGTTTGCTGGTTTGTTTTTTTGGGGGTTAATTTTTTTTTTTTTTTAAGTGGATGAGTATGGGGAGGATCTTTCCATCGCACAAATAGGCCAAGATAGGTAAGATATCTACCAACTGCCAGCCATTGGAGTCAAGAATAAAATGACACATTGAAAGGACCAAGAAAATGGAAGAAAGACAATGGGGTTAAGAGAGCAAAATCTGAAGTTAGGAAAAGGGAGTCTTTACAGAGGGGAACTTTTCAAATAATTAAAAAAGATTTAAATAAAAATTTTAGTTAAAAACACTTACATGAAATCAACTTGCCTAACTGTTCCAAGTACTAATTGCTGAATGAAGGAATGTCAAGTGACTAGGGTGCTTGGCGCAGAACAAGGAAATCCTGGGTTCAGTTTCTACATGATCAGTGGTTTCTTGTGTTTTATTATGTCTGCTTCATTCTATAAAGGGAAGGTAGCAATAAATATTTTCCCTCAAAATAAATAATAAAAATAAAATAAATATATTTAAGATTGTGAGGCTTTTAGGCACTGAACTTACAGGATTATTGCTTATAACGATATAGAGTATAGTGTGGTAGAAACATTTGCTGTCCAGCTTGCACTGAGAGAAATTAAAAAAACACTGATTTCAATGTGATTTTGGAATAAGAACATTTTTCCATGAATACGCATAAAGTAACAGTAATCTTTTGATTTTTATTTTAATTTGGTTTTGATATTCAAATAGTTGTGAAATGCTGAATGAAAAAAATATGGATATACATTTTTACTAGGCTTAACTTTTTATATATCTTTGATGAGCAATTTAGAAATAAACTCTCAAATATGTAGCTAGGACTATTGCAATATTCTGTATGCAAACTGCGAATATAATAACAATATAAATGATTAACTAACAGAACCAGAAGAAGCTACCAATGAGGGAAGACTGTTAGAGCAGGAAGCTAAGTAGGAATCAATGATTATGACTTGATTACATTCATAATCAACACAGAAAAGGCAGTCTGTACTTGTAATATTGTATAGCTGCATTATTCCTTCAGATAGGTTAAATTCCCACTTTCATGGGAAATTAGAAATGAAAATTACCAAAAGAGAAAAAGAATCTGAATAAAACTAAACTTTATTGAAACCATTAGCCCTCCTTTTGTTGCTAATGTATTTGTAGAAATATTTTTTATTGTCTTTTACGTCAGTAGCCAGATTAAGTTCCAGCTGGGCTCTTCCCCTTCTAATTTTCTCCCTGCATAACCTCACGACATCCTTGTAGTCCTCCTGAGTTTGCCTGCCCCTTCTTCCAAATGTCATAAACTCTCCTTTTATTCCTGAGTTCCAGCCAAAGCTCCCTGTTCAGCCAGGCCGGTTTTCTTCCCTGCCAGCTTGTCTTTTGGCACATGGGGACAGCCTGCTCCTGCGCCTGTAAGATTTCCTTCTTGAAGAATGTCCAGCCTTCCTGGACTCCTTTGCCCTTCAGGACTGCCTCCCAAGGGACTCTGTCAACCAGTCTCCTAAACAGGCCAAAGTCTGTCCTCTGGAAGTCCACCATAGCAGTTCTGCTGACCCCCCTTATTACTTCTCCAAGAATCAAAAACTCTATCATTTCATTATCACTATGCCCAAGACGGCCTCCAACCGTCACATCACCCACAAATCCTTCTCTGTTCATGCAACTCTATTTAGTTTCTTCTTATACTATACACCAAAATGTTATTTATTGTAAGCATCACAGAAATTGACTCTAAGTAACCTGAAAAACAATAGCACATCACTACAATACCTGTAGAATAGGATAGAATAGTTCAGTTGGAAGGGACCTGCAATGATCATCTAGTCCAACTGCAACTGTAGTAATCTGTATAAGTAATTTCTATGCTATATGTATGTCAGAAGACACAAGTTAAACTGTACATAGTTAGAAAGAAACTCCAGCCTGCGAAGAACCCACACTGGAGCAGGTTTATGCAGTAAGACTGCAGCCCATGGAAAGGACCCACACTTGAGCAAGGGAAAAGCATGAGGAGGAAGGAGCAGCTGAGAGGAACTGTTATGGACTGATTGCAAACCCCTATTCTCCATCACCCATGCACCTCTCAGGGGGTAGGAGGTAGAAGAGCTGGGAGTGAAGGAGTGAAGCTGAACCTGGGAAAGGGGCTCTGGGAGGAAGGTGACTTTAGATTGGTAGTGTTTCAAAGAAGTTAACTGATCTCTGCTTCTGAAGTTTCTATTTTGCACAATAACCTGCAGTGAAATCACTTCACATATGAAAAGCTTATTCACTTCAGTAAATGTCATGCTCTTAATACAGTCCAGATACTATTATATCATAAAATGTTACAGAAAATAATAAAATGTTTTATAATTAGAACTGTGCAGGATCACAATCTGGGATTACTCGTTTGCTTGAACATTGCTGTACCACCAACTGCCTGTATGTCATTTGAATGTCACAGTTTCATTTATTAATATTTGCACAGTAGTGTGGAATACTTGTGTACATTTGCAATGAGTTCTTTTTAGATCCCATGTAAGCCATAAATATACTCAGTTTCATGCAGAGTTTCAGAGGCAATGTCTATAGGACTCTATAAACTGCTATTGTTCACCAATGAGTAGGTTAAGGTTTTTAAAAGTAAGAAAACAAAGACTAAAATAGCTTAAACATTAATCCAAACACAAAAAAGTGCCAAAAATATAGTGAGGATGACATAAAAAGACAAATTCTCAGATGTCACAAGGTAGTATTCCCTCATTAATTTGCTGCAGGCCAACAAAGTGAAGACACCACATTTAAAATAGGGAAGAAGAATACCAACTTGCTAGTCATCATTCTTTGACATTATAGTTTGATGTTCTCAGGCCTCAGATAGCCATGCTTTAAGGAAAGTGAGTGTGAAAGTGGTACTAAATGGATGAGTACATAGCTAAAGTCGTGTTTCAATATTAGTTTCACATTCTTGTGCATAAGGATCATTAAAGTACTAAAAGTGAGTTCTTTTTGCATCTTTACCTTCTTTTTAATATTTTAGTTGTTTTTATCAAGGGTTCACAGAACTTGTTCATGGAGTGAATCACAGGCTCTGGAGTGACATTCTTGTTCAAGAGATAAAAGAAAGAGAGGAAATAGCTTGGTTTATGTGACTGAATAGTGAGTCAGCTACCTTAGATTGAAGTCATTGAATATGTTGGGATCAAATTTCAATTCAATGGGTTTTGACATAGACATGCATCTCTGTTTATGTATATTGCAAGATGGAGAATTAATCTTTTTTTTTTTCCTTTTTTTTTTTTATTTTTCCTTTTTTAATTTGTAAGCAGCTTTTTGAAACTTAAGAGGTCCTTGGGCGTTTGTTTTTTTTTCTTTCATACCTTCACTTCAAGTATTTCCAGTGGTGCTATTTCATGTGATATTTCACATGAAGGTGGTTCACATGAATATCTAAAAGCAGATTAAATCTTACAATCTCCACTCACCAATAGTAGCATATGCTTTTTCCATGCAACACAGAAAAAATATTCATCAAGCCAATGCTCTTATTCATCTATAGTTTATTAATGACAAAAAATATCTTCACTTGTTTTTACTTTTTGTATTTTCCTTATTTATTTTTCTTATTCACTGTATAAATCCACAGCCTATCTCTTATTTTTTCACAGGAAATGTGGCTTTCTTATGTTGTCTTTCTTCCGATGTTTCCAATTACCAACTATTCTGTATTAACATTTAACATGTTACTGGAAATGTTTGTGTTAGTTCAGGAAATTTTAAGGCTTCACCTGCCATGCTTTTATTGTGAATTCTTATCCCATTGAAAAATACCACCATGAATCTGAAAAAACATCTTTGCTCTAATCTTTCCTCTTTGACAAGAAAGTCCTAAGGTTTGTTTACTAGGTACAAGATCTAGATATATAACTTGTGCAATTTGCCACAGCATGTACATAGGTGCTTGAAAAAAATGACTACTAAAAATACAATAAATATTTGTTAGCAGTACTGATAAGTAGACAAAAGAAATGTTTTCATAAATCATACATTTAAAAATGAAAGTACCATCTACTTGTACCATGTATCTTGTTAAAACAAGCATCAATCATTCATTAAACATTATAAACCAAGTAAATTATTCCCTTCTGCATGTCCAGCTTAGCTCTTTCTAATGTCTCACTACAAATATGTATTAAAATAATATTAAAACTCACACAGGATCTTATTTTATTTCCAAGACTTAGATTAAAATAATTAATTACATTTGAACTATTTTTTACGGTAAGTGGCACTCTATCTTCAGATAGAATGAAATTTGTTACAGAGAAGGTATGTCATGCCTGCTGTCTCCTCCATCATTTCACATGATGGAAAAACATTTCCTTTAAAAGAAGGACCATTAGGAAATTGTTCATGAAAAATCCTACCTCAACTCTGTTTGAGATGGAAGAATATCTGGTAGATTTTTTTGCTCAAAGATCTCATCAGAAAAAGATTGATTTTGTTCAAACCAAAAAAGAATTATTCTGAGGACTGAAATATATTAAACATATTGGCCAACTCAAACTATTAATTCCTAAATACTAATTCCAGGAGTTATTTAATCTTTATTTTAACTTTATTAAATAATTAAAATTGCTTTTGAATGAAGATAGAAAAATAGCTGATCTATAAAAGAAAAGTTTGTCAGATTTTTAAGGTCAAGCCATTACTGGAATTTACCAAAATTTGTCAGTAGTTCTTTTTTTGACCATCCATTACTAAGTACTATAAATAACTAGCTTTTAATTCAGCATAACTTCTGTCTGCTTTATTTGGGATGTTTTCTTTATTGGTTGAGACAGACATCAGGAATCTTACACTGCTGCTACTCTTTGTGACACAGTGTCACTGAAAACTTGCAGGAAACTTCAACTGGATTTTGAGTCTGGATATGGAACTATATGCACGTAGAGTTGCCAGCTTTCTCTTTGTAATCAGGACTTGTCTACATGCAATTTTTTTCCTTCGTTGTCAGTATTTCATTGTGATTTTAATTTCTGATTTCAGTTTTCCATTTTCATTTTACCTAGTGTTTTTCCTCCCATATGTATGATACATTTTCTTTTCTTTACGTAGTGTTCTTTAACTTCCAGATCTCCACTTTGCATTATGTTTTTGTCAGTCTTGAAGTATTTCACTTTGCTGTCAGGGTGTAGGGTGAGAATAAAGTGTGTTGGAAAGAAGGTTTTGCTGTATCAGTTTTTTCCAAATGAGTATTTCTGTTTGAGCCCTAAGTGATATTTAATCATCTTCTCTTCCTCCTTCTAATTTCATAACCTCTTTTTTGAAGAGGAATGTTAAAATGACATTTTAATGCAGTCCAAAAAATGTCTTCAAAATGGTCATTATCTTTTGAAGGTGTTTGTATTTCTATGCATTACAGTTTGAGACAGCTTTTTTTTTTCTTTTCTTCTAAGCACCTTGCATAACAATTAGTTGCATTGAAAATCCATGTTTCTCTACAGCCATTGTTTCGAAATTCTTAACAGCAAATATTTATTATCTCTTCATACCACCTTCCATATACGGCATTGTTAAATCTTTATTTACACTTCTACTGTTGCCAACCATTTCTGTGACTTTTTACGTTCATCTATGAGTTCATGACTGTATTGTAGTCAACACTGCCTGTTTAATTAGTAGGGTTTTTCCTTCTTCTCATAGTATTGCCAACAGAAAGGTTAAAAAGTCATTATGTAACATAAGTTTTTTTGGTAAAAATGCTACGTACTTGAGAATAGTTCCACATGTGTAGACCTATTGCTGTTTGCTCAGGGTTCATAAGCTAGTGTTTGATTCACTTTTTTAATAAAATTTTGGTATGTACTGTATTAAGTGATTATCTAACTTTTGAGGTAAAGAAGTTTTCCTTTTAATTAAAAATACACTACATAAAGCCTTAAAATACTGATATGGTTTTATTCATATTTAGATATTCCTCCAGCTGCTGTAGCAATTCAAGGATTTTCTGTTCTTGTTAGTACTTCACATGAGAAATCACTTCTGGTTCCATTTTTCTTTCTTTCCTTTCCCTCTTCTACCAATTTTTTTTTTTTTTTCCTCAATTGAGCCAGGTGTTTCATACACCTTGGGAAATGTCCCATTAAAGAAGAATTCAACAAACTGATACAGCATACATCTATCTCATTGTTACCCGTATTTCTTTGGAATCCCCTCCTTCTAGCTACATAGGATCTTTAATCCAAGTAGTTTATAAAACCTCTGCAAAAATATAAATCAACCATGATCCAAATTGTGACTGAAGTTCCTTGCTCAAGAAACCATCTATGACAAATTAAGAATATTTCATTCGAAATCATATCCATGTGATTCTATGAAATGTAATAATATTTGCAAAGGCATTCCAATGCCCCCAAAGTAGTGTTCTAGTCAGATGTCGTGGTTTGGTTTTTTTTCCTTCTTTTTTCCCCAAAATACCTTTTGCTTAAAAAAGGACTGAATTCTATGGCTGCAATGACCTGTTTAGAAAACTCTTTTCACAGAGCGTCATTAACTTTGATTTTAACTCTTTATTACTGATTCTTCATCTGATATTGTTGCAGTAATGTATTTAATAACTGTGCACAAAATAAATCAAACTTGAGAAATGGCATTCTACAAATATAGACAAGTAAATAGTGCATTTAATTCCATTTGTAAAACCTCTGTTCAGCAATTAATGATGGTGAGTTTGGAAAGACTGTGCTTAACCATGGTCTTTAAACTTCTGGAATTGTAAGTACAGGAGACTACAGATGTTTATTAATAATGAAAGTTCCAGCCTAAAAGGCAGGTTTTGCAACACAATGAAATTAGACTAAAAAATAAAATAGTTTAAAAAGAATTATAAACGAAAGCAGACAAAGGCTGGTTTTTTCCTTGATTTTTGGAGGAGTATAAATAATTCTAGATATCACTTCACTAGGGATGTAATTATTACTGATAGAGGCCAAAAAAAAGAGGGTTAAAGAAGTTATTTTGCAGTGTATCAATCATTATGTAACAATGTAAATTTTGGCACTTCTTGGATCACTGTTAACATTCTGGGAGCTTAAAACCAGTTTAAAACGAGGCAAATGCAGTCCTCTGTACAGGACTGTATACAATATAATTAAGTATTCCCTTTTAAAGTTCTTTTGATTGTGGTATATATAATACTATTGTTTATTTTCTTACATGTTCAGCATCTCAAAATTTGTGTTTTAAGAACTAAAATGTCATGATTTGGAGTCATTAAGTGTTTCAGTCATTCCCAAGATATCTAACCTTGTTCAAATCTGTAACTTGCAAGAAAAATCACTTGTATGTAAACTTAGTAAAGACCACAACACTGACACCCAGGAAACAGAGGGTATTAAGTGTGATGAGTAAATGTTTATTAAAAACCGTTCTGCTTTACTACGTGTTGGCATCAGAAAGAAAGAAATCTGGAGACCTGGGGACATTAATGCTCTTTTATCCTGTGAAATGTACTGTAAGATCTAGATCCATGTTTGGTTGTTCACATCTTCTTTACAGTATTTATTATGAACATCTATTGTCAGTAGCTGAATTTCAGCATTTCTAATCCCGTCTGTTATTCACTTTCATTGCTGCTAGGATTATTTCCCAGGAATAAAGGGTCTTAGGGCAAATATCCATCTTCACAGTTTCAGTATCTACTGACTTTAGACAGCATTTTTTACCTCTGTTGCTTTTACTTTACAGATACTGTAAAGGAATTGGCATTTGCAGAGGTTAAAAGAGGCCCAGCAACAGAAAATAAGGTTCAGCAATCATGCGGAAGGCAGACACAGTTCAAGCTGTCCTATCAATAAACCAGTCCACTACCATAGCCTTCAGCAGATCAGCTCCTGGGAAGGTGAAAATTAATGTGTCTTTTTATGCTCTTTTAAGACTTGGGTTATTTTTTCTACTGAGAAGTCATCCAAATGAAATTTTCTTCAGCTATGTGTTAGTTTCCACTTGATGTTGATGAGATATGAAATCAAATGTTAATGTAGAGGTAATGACTGAGAAATTATATGTTTATATCAATGGATTGCTGTTCATTAGCACACTCTAAGCACACACCCTCATCAGGCACTGAATATTCATCACTTTTGCAAGGGCTTTGCTGATTCTCAAATATATTGCTTATCAGAGCAACTTATGCTATGGTCATCTTCCTGTGTTTAAAGGCTTATCAGGTAGTTTCCTGCCAGACCAGGGTTTTAGAGGGGTGTTTTTTTGCTTGTTTGTTTTACTTTTGTTTCTGGCAAATTGCTTGCAGGTTTGAAATTGATATCAAATTGTGACATCATCTTGATAAAGTCTTCTGAGCTGAGTACTAATAAAAATTGCAATTTGTTTCCAACAGTTGATTCTAAAACTAAGCATTCTAATAAAGCTTTCTAAAATAGAAACAAACAAAAAAACCCCATCAATTTTAAATAATTTGTTTTGAAGATTTATTTATATTTTTTCTTCATTTATTTCTGCACTGGTAGCATCTGCCTGTACCCAGTGCTTCATTTTCCAAGGACCAGATAGCTGCTGAACTCTACCATCACATGGATGTAACTGTCTTTAAAATACCAAGTTCGTTGTTGACTCATTGCAGACAGATGAAATAACTAAAGACTGGAGGTGGGTAACTGTCTGACAGCCAGTGGGAAAGCTAACCTTGTTATGTTGCAGGCAGATGAGTCAGGAATGCTGAAGTGCAGTTTGAACTGGGTTCCGTGGACTACAATTTTAGTAAAATACTAAACAGGCAATTAAAGACATTTGTGAATATTCTAGTTAAGGACTGGCGAATTCTACATATGTATCTCAGAAGTAATTTATGTTATGTTGCAAAAAATGACCCTATTTCCTGACAATTTACAACTCATATATATACATATGTGTGTGTGTTTCTTTCTATGTGGATACATGCATACATTTTTATTTTTACATATTTTAGCATCCATAATGGTTCTTTTGCATTGCCATTTAAGAAGCCAATAATGAAAAATTAATTTCAGGTCTTAACCTACCAGTGTTTTTGTTGTTGTGCATACTTGAGCTTACAAACACCAATGAAGCCAAAGGAAGGACTCGCTCTTACAGGTTTCTATCACCTTCCTTTCACTACTAGCGACAAAGAATGTACTGATAAACCATGTGTAACAAAAAGCTTAATGCATCCATCATATTCTTCCACTAAACTCTTCCTGAGTAGGGTGTTTTACCTAGGGAAAAAAAAAATCAACACTAGAAGAAAAATACGGTGTTTGTTTTTTTTTAACAATGTGATAAATCCTAATCAAGAAGTAAGGTGTATTCTTAGTCACTTTGAACGCTTGAATTAGTATGACTTTCTACAGTTGTCTATTCTAATTTAGCCAGACAATACCGGCGGGATGGTTTAGAGTGCACTACAACCAGTTTTAATATTCGTGTAATGCAAGAGATCTCACCAGACAGTGGAATGCTTCTTTTTTTTTTTTTTTTTAACCTACAAATCTATACATTTCTTCTTTGATTCATTTAATTTCTTAAGGTGCTTATGCAGACATGGCATATCTTCTACTAACTCTTACTTACACAGCTTAGTATCCGCTGTACCTATGTATTGCTTTTATGTGCTTGCAATGTTTTTTTACCCCTGCAAGAATTTGCAGTAGTTTTCATAGGTCCATTAATAACATTCATATGAAGAGGAAGAAGCCCAAGATAGTTGTGAAGATATGGGTCCATGACAGCAGGACAAACAAATGGAAAAAAACATAAAACCATGGGTGTTTTTTTGTTGCTGATTTGTTTTTTTTTTTTTTTGTTTGGGGTTTTGTTTTGGTGTTTTTGTTTGAGGTTTTTCTCTCTTTTTTTCTCCTCCCATATTAAGCTGAAATTGGACAAAAGCAAAATGAAGACTTTTCACGTACTAGTTAGTAAACTATTTGATAGGAGATGCAATCTGGTGTTTGAGTTATATTTAGTCTGTGTCATTCCTGATGGTATATATCATCAAAGCATGTGATTTCATGCAAAAGAAGCTTACTCAGGGGACAGGAGGCAGAAGGTAGAGAGTGTTTGCTGAAATGAGGATATCTGCATTCCTTATGCTTACTTTGTCTCTTTCTTCAATAAGTAAATAGCATGACTCCAGACAGCAAAACGAATGAGTGAAGAGGGAAGGAGACAGATGGTAAAGCATTTTTAGTACTAATGTTAGGAGCTTCTAGAAAATGCCACTTGCAGTGTGAATCACAAACTTTTTACATATATTAGCTTTATTTTAGGGAAAATAAAGAAACCCTACATTTCATAAAGGGGTTTAAATCTGAATAATTGTTATGTGGAGATTAATTTATGAGAGAAGTAGATAAATCCCTTAGTTCTTTACAATCCCATACATTTATACTATGTACTGTGAGAGACCATGACTGATTTCAGTGGGGATTATGTGCTTTTGTGGAAGTTAGGTACATAATCATCTTTGAGGATGTGGCCTCAGGACCCCATGCTGTGTAAACATTGTTATCAATGCAAATATTTCTTATGAAAGTATTGCATATATTTTCTATGACATGTGATGTGGAGGAATGAAGAAAATACTACTTAGCCAGTCTGAGAAATAGTGATATCTGATGAATTAATAACGTAGTGATATCTCTTGAACTAATGAGAATCCAAGTGAAAAGGATGCTTTAAGACCTTTTTCAACCTAATGAACATTAAAAATGTTATTACTGTTTTTACTTTTTGTACTGAATAAAAAGGGGAGAGAGGTGTTTATTTCTTACATTTTAGTTGTATGCCTGTTTAACTTAACATTTTACTTACCAGATTTAGCCCCAGATGCAAGCACAGAAGATTTTCTTCAAATGCCATAATTATGAAGAAACCACATTATGTTTATTTTTATTACATATAATAGATATAGATACATACCACAAATTCTTTCTCTGATTTATGTTTGTTTCCATGCATTTTTACATATTTTGCATGTCTGTATCCAGCTCTGGGGTACCCAATACAAGTAAGAACTGGACCTGTTAGAGTGGGTCCAGAGGGGGGCCATGAAAATGGTCAGAGGGCTGGAACAGCTCTCCTATGAAGAAAGGCTCAGAGAGGTGGGGTTGTTCAGCCTGGAGAAGAGAAGGCTCTGGGGAGACCCTATTGCAGCCTTTCAATGTATGAAGGAGCTAATAAGAAAGATAGAGAGAGACTTTTTATCGAGGCCTGTAGTGACAGGACAAGGGGCAATGTTTTTAAACCAAAAGAAGGTAGATTTAGATTAGATATAAGGAAGACATTTTTTTACAGTGAGGATGGGGAGACACTCTAACAGGTCATCCAGAAAAGCTGTGGGTGCCCCATCACTGGAAATGCTCAAGGTCAAGTTGGATGGGGCTTTGAGCAATCTGACCTAGTGGAAGATGTCCCTGTCTATGGCAGGGGGGTTGAACGAGATGATCTTTAAATGTTCCTTCCAACCCAAACCACTCTTTGATTCTATGAATCCTACGCACATTCTATGTATGTATATATTTACACAAATTCATCTACTGAATACATTACCAAATATTTGCAATAAATATTTGAAATAATTTCAATAGAAAAACTAAATCTAGATTTCATTAAGTATTTCTATCACTTCTAAAAACAGTATTATATTTTTACAGTCTGCTCAGTGTTGCTAGGAAATCTGAGCTTAGTAAATTGAGTGTGGGAATACTTTCAAATCTTACAGTTATTAAAATAAATATTTCTATTCTTCCATAATTTCAGGTAGCAAAAAAAAAAAAAAAAAATCATTCTTAAAGAAAACACCAAAGTTTAGGAACTACAGAGAAAAAACTCTATCTGGAAATCTTCTGATAGAATGGATCCAATTCATTATCATAAAAAGATTTGTTAGATCTAATTTATTAAACTGTCTGCTCAGATATTCTCAGAGCACCTGAAATACTGAGTGAAGATTAAAGGAGTCAGTTCAATTTTAAAACAGTTTTTTTCCTCTACTGTAATGTAACCCTTTGAGGAGCGTGGCATTTCTGTTTGATGACTGCATCAACTCAAGCATCCCAATTACATCATGATTTTACCTGTTTTACACAGGAAGAATCAACTTCTGAGCTAACCACTATGAGCTTGCTAAATTGGAAGCTGGAATTCTCAGTGGATGCTGTGTATGACAGTCACTGATGTATTTCCTCCAACCAAAGAGAAAATAGGAGTTTGCTTGATTCTCTGCAGTTTCTGCACATCAAGTTTTATCTGAATATAGAGGGTACTGCAGCATATCCAGGATCAAGTTACTTGGTATCAGATACTATGTCAAGTTTTTTGACATCATCTCTACATTGAGTCTGGAGTGGCACATGGAGATACTTGAATTAGCTCCAATATAGGCAGTATCTAATGAGTAGCTTCATGTAAATTAATTTACCTCGGTTCCTGAATATTGTGTAGATTTAGTGGTTGAGGGTATAGTGCTTTATTTTATTATAATTTTCTTTCTTTTCTCTGACAGTTTTGATCATTCCTAAGCATGGGCTGAAACACAAGCCTAGCTCTACCCACTATAAACAAACCTCTTGTCACTCAGTAATAAAAAAATGCAGTCTTTTTTCCTATGAAAAATGTAATTGAGTGAAAAACTTGAGCCTACTGAAGATAGTAACCAAATTCTTCTTGACAGCAGTGATGGCAGGATTTTACTCACTGTCTCTTGATTCTTCTTTATAACAGACTAGCTCATTATTGGACCTGTTACCAAACATATTCAAAGAAGATGATGTCTGGTGACATGACAGTCTTTGGAACCTTATAAATCCCTGCCGTTTTTCAAATCCATAACTAAAAGCATTTTCCACTAAATCTCAATAACATGGTAATATTATAAAGTGACACTCTGCATAGATAGAATCTTCTGAGGCAAAAGGACCTTTTAGTTAAGGATATCTGCTTTATAGGTAGCCCTTTATTTTCTGCAGAAATATTGGAAAGGATGAAGTTGTACAGGAAAGCAAAAGAGAACCAACAAACCAACTTTCCAGAAATCCTCCACATAAATCACTCATTAATGAGTTCAAAGGAAACATTCCTCACTTTGACGAAGCTTTAAAATATACTCATATTTGTTCCCATATTCCCTGCACACTCCAAGGTTCAGAGCTGTGGCAAACAATGACAATAAAAAAATAGCAGGAGGACTTTATATATGGTTTTCTGACATGAAGTAAATGCAATTCAATGCTGACAAATGCATCGCGTAGGAGCTTGGTTGCCAATAGAGTAACAAATAGAAAATGTATTAAGTGTACCAGACTGAGAAGGCTGAAAGTCATCTTAGTATCTATAGACATGCTGGCTTTGCAAACCCTTTGCCCTCTTCTTTCTGTGTCTAGCGTCGATCTTTGTTATTATTATTTGGCTTTGTCCTCTTAAAAATCCTTTAACTTTGTTTATTTCTTTCTTCAATGTGCCCTTTCTCTGTCATTGAATAGGTGACCACAGGTTACACAATATATAGTCTGTCCAGAGGCTGGTATAACCTGCTGTAGTATGTTTGATAACCCACGCATCACTGAAATTGAATATGTTTTTAATTCAGTTTTACTCTAAAGGCTGGATTTAAAGATGGCCTTACAGTATTCTGTGCTTCTATTTTTTACAGTGATACAATACAGAATGTGGTCAATCTACAAATAACAGTATATATGAATTTCTTTCAAATTGATCCTGTGTTCTCAAAGCCAAGCTGTTTTTCTTCCTTCTCACATATTATGACAAGCATTACATTTACCTAAGTCACATCATCTCCTGTGTGGCACTTCTGCTTTTGCAACCTTTATTCAGACATGATTAAACATAGAACTATCATAACTGCTGAATCAGGTCTATAAAAAGTTTTATATATAATTCTTCTAATAATTCATTTTAAATAACTGTAAAAAGATGAATCATTATAAAAAATAAGAAGCAATATGAAAAAGATGCACATCTCTCTGGTGACTATATTACAGTCTAGTGAACTCTGAGTTGTATAAAACTGTTTCAAATAATGTTATCCTTATATGAAATGTTGGCCTTAATAGAGATATTGCAACCAAATACATCACGATATTAGGATATCCAGTTTTTGACAGTGAATCAGTGAATCATGAGAATGTTTTGGCTGAAACATATTTTTAAGAGGTAAGGTTTGCTTTTCTAATATGTAGTGTATCTGCAAATAATTTACATGCCTACAGACACTAACAGAAACCAAACAATAATTCTTTAATTAATCTGCAAATAATCCTTCCTTAATTAAAATTATTTATCAAACTTTTGAAAAAGTAAACTATCATCTTGTACAGTGCTGCTTTTTTTGTTGTTCTCCCTCAGTATATTTGCTTTTTTTTTTTTTTTTCCTGAGAAGAATTCCATCCATCAAACTGTGTTTTAAAAGTAGAAAAAAATACAGGTAGTTTATTTTTACAGTATATACATTGGGTATTTTAATACAGACCCAGTGTGTGTTTTGTATAAAAACAAGAAAGTGGCTTTAATTTCTTTAATTCTGTGCATTAGTTTCCAAGTGTGAAACTGTAATTTTGACAGCATTTTTGAACAACCATAATGATATGCTATTTGATAATAATGAACTCAGTCAGATTTAATGGCCATATAATTAATACCTAGATGATACTAATAGCACATCGTGTCTGTGAGTAGGGAGAATGTTTTGGAAGCAACAAGCCATTTCAGCAGGAAAGTGGTAAGTTTAGCAGAGAAGTTCAAGATACCAAAACCTGATAGGTCATCATATTCTTTAAATGGAAGCCTGATTAATTTATTAATTTATTTTGAAATTATATTAAAGCAAAGAGGTTTTTGTGGTTTCGTAATGCTTTCACTTTGTTTTCCTCTTGATTTCATGTATAATTACAAAATTAAGATTTTCTTTGAAATAAAATGTGCCAAAAGAATCCAATGCTTCTTTCTTTAAGTTCTGGCTTTACTTCTTAGAACTAAATTGTTGCAATCCTCAGTTGGTATATATGTAAAATACACCACCAAAAACTTCATTACACTTGTGTAAACCAATCTAGGACTAGTTGGTTTTAGTTTTTAAATGCTGAGTTTTCTATGGGAATAGCAAATGCATTTGGGGAAAATTTTATAGTAAAAGTAGCTTTTTGCAGAAAACAAATCTAACATTGATAAAGTTGAAGCTTGAATCTTCTGTCATATCATATCTTGACTGGTTAAAGTAAAAGTGGCATGTAGACAAGAAAAAAACTTAATATATTTTTATTATAGTATGTTTGTTGTGAGATATAAAACCTTCTGGCCATGAGAAAACATAATTATAAATTCTGTTTTTGCTAAGAAGAAAAACATGGGAAATAAATCTTTCTTAAACCGATCCCAAGATATGATGTACAGAAATAACACAGGCAAATGCAAAGATATTTTCTAAAAAAACCCAACCAAACAAATCCAAAACTAATGAAGTACATAGCTAGGCAAATATATGTCTGCATTCTGGGAGGCTAGTATTGTAGTTAGCTAAAGTGACTGCATCTTAATTTCTGCATACATTTTTTCACTTTTACATGGAAAAATAGAATTTTATATACAAAGAATTTCAGTCTAAAACTTATAATCATAATCAGTTTCTTTAATAACTGAAAATAACTTACTTTAATAATAATTAAGTAATACTTAAACCCATAGTCAAACCTATATCCAAGATGTTATTACCAATATACAGAAAAGGCTAAACAGCTGAAAACGTCACACTGTAAAACATCACATACATCTTGAAAAAAATTTGACAATTCAGTTTTACAAAAGAAAAACGTAGTCAAGAGTTCCAGTAATTAAAAAAAAAAGTTGATTCTTGAAACTGACAGGATTTTTTTTAATTGTTGCTTTTTCGTTACCTACAACTAATGGGCATTTTGATTGCCCTGTAAAATAAAAGCTTCAAGGCTTTTATTTTGAAGGTTTTTTTCTGATGCTGGATGAAAATCACATCTGTACCTGACATTTCCCATGGAACTGGTATTTCAGATTTTGTCGAGCTTTTAACATTAAAAGTAAACACTGCATAGTGACAAATAGCATATTTTATTAAGAAAGGTGTTCTGTTAGTCTGGAGAGATGGAAAACTTTCACTTCGATGAATGAGTTCCTTGTTTACTTTTTCCAGTAGTTTATCTCCCGTAAAGACTTGATAGATCTCATTTCAATGTCTACCCAATGAATTTTTGTATCTTTTTCTTCTAAATTTCAAATAATCTTATTTTCAGAAATGGGTTGTATACTTAAATTTTATGGCTCATATTTATAGAACATGAAATAGCTACTTTATAACCCTCTGTAAACTAAATGGCATAGCTTTGGTTTCTTAAAACTTATGGCATGCTTGTCAGGAATTTTACACGTTTGGTTCTCCAGGCCTTGGAATCACTCTCATGTATGTGAGCTACTTTTTCAACATCATTTCTGAAGGGTGGGAATCTAAATCAGAGATATTATTCCAGTAACAATCTGACTCGTTTATCAAGGGAATACCCCTTCCCTGTTGCTACTCAATACCATTTGTACTCATAGTAATCAATATTTACATTAGCTTTTTTTTTCCCCCCCTATGATTGTGTGAAATTGAGGAATCATCTCCAAGTTGAATTATTCTAAGATTTTACCTTCTTCTTGGCCACTAAAAATGTACTGAATATCTTTGGCACAACTTGGACTCATATGTGATCCTACTACTCAGAGAAGAGCTCTGATTTTTTTAGCTGATGTGACACTTTGTACTAAGTGGACTTCTTATGCATGATATGGCATTGGGCTTGGCACCAGCATTTCCCTAACAATTTCCCCTACTTGTCCATCCACTTGCTGCAGTTTCTGCTTAGCAAAAGAGAAAGAGAGCATGACTCAACCGAGGTGACCCTTGATGAAGTGCTAGCAGGAATGGATCCCATTGTCCCCACCGTAAGAACTACCCCTGCCACTACTAATTCCCTGATGATAATTCACCATCTTCAACTAGTTTCTGAGCTGTACCTTTTAACTTTTTACACTTTTCTGTGGGCATCAAACCAATTCTGATATTTAAACAAATTAAACAAACCAACTTATAATCTAAAGCATAAAGCTTATATATACATGCACTAACACACATTAGGTATGATTATATATGTATGCTAGGTAAGAGCTGTGTTATACAAAACCATGTGATTGACATTCATGATGAAATTACTCATTAATTTTTTTGTACACTGCATTCCATATAATTTGAATTCTTTCCCTGTGATTAGCATCAAAGTAACTGACGTAAAATTGACAGATATATTGTTTCTCTCCCACCCTTTTGAAATACTATGTGACATTACCTTCCTACCCCTTCAGTTTCCACTGTTTTCTAAGATTTCATAGTAATAAACATGAATGACAGAAACGTCTTCTTGGCTGAGGTTTTAATACCATTGGATGCAAATCACTCACAGATTTTGAAATGTACACCTACCTCCTGTCAGGGTCTTGAGTGCTGCACTTCTACTTCATCCTCATCCTAATCCTCATCTTCAGCCGCTGGTGCTTAAGGCCCATTCTGATGTGATACAAATGGGTAGCCTTGAATCAGAATACTGCAAGTGTAGAGTCTTTGATAAGTCCATTGGGGGCCTCCCCTCCACCCCATTTTTTTCAGGAGCTGTGTTTCAGCTGGTGTGACGGATGTGCTTGACCCCTGACCAGACCTGGCTGCATGGTGATGATCTCCCCTTGAGCAACCTCTCAAGGTTGCTCCTCACGGCAGAGAGACCTTTTACCAATGACAGTTCTTTGGTAAGTGACTGATATCGTGCATAACCTTTTGTCTTGGTAACTTTGCATGCTAAATTGATGTTAATGAAACATTATATAAATTTTGCATATATAATCCTTTAGACATATACCATTGACCAAGTCTGGGACTAGGATTGGATCCAGCCAAACCTAGACTCCTCTCTGAGGAAGGAGTTTAGAAAGCAAGGGGGTCCTTTCTGAACCTTGTGACTCAATGGGAGGGTCTTCCTTAGTTCCTTGCTTTTTGTATTTCTTCCATTAGACATAAACCATTGTCCAAGTCTGAGATTAAGAGTGGACCTAGCTGCACCTAAGCTCCATCAGGAGTTTAGAAAGCAAGGGGGTCTACTCTGAACCTCATGACTCAATGGAAGGGTCTTCCTTACTCTTTGCATCTTCGGTCTCTCTGTGAATCATTCTAACTTGAGTGTAACTCAATTTTCCTTTGTATGATTCTTCCATGCAGTAATTAATAGAGTGAACCTTGCCATCAAACTTTGTTAAGCTGCACTTTTACAACTTCATATTAAAACCACTTTTGCTGATATCTTTGTTGGTGATTCCTTAAGCATTCTAAATCACCCTTTCACAACAGCTGGGACTCTTGTCCTTAATCCTTGCCTCAGAGACTTTGCAGCTACACCTGTGTCAGGCCATGTACCTGACAAGACAACCTGTACTTTGAGTTTTAACTCTGTCTCAAATGTATCTAAAGACTACAATTTGTGTAAGCCAAAAACAATTTTTCGTGATCTTATGGAGACACTATTCAGAGCCCAAAAGGAAAAGGCAATCAATTTGAAACTGGTGTGACTTTGTCAGCACAGATAGCAAGGGGAACTGAAACCTCTATCAGTCCATTACAAGTGCACAATGATGTTTAATTTTTTTTAATTTATTTATTTTTATTAGTGTGTTTCTGACTGGGAATCATATTTTATTCAAATGATTTCAGATTCTAGCTTCAATTTTTAAATCTATCATTCATTTTAGCTAGCAGATAACCTGCACCATGCTCTACTAAAAGTAAGTAGAACCTTTCCTTTGGTTTCCTAGAAAGCAGGATCTTGACATATTTACAATATTAAGGATCAGCTTTGACTTTTTTTTTATTTACTTTTGGTAAGGTAGTACAATACTTTTTTTTTTTCTAGCTTTCTTGTTATACATATCTACAAGTAGGGTTGAATCAAATCTTTAGAGCTGAACGGCCTTCAACTTTCTGCAAGTTAATCAATAACAATGCCAGATAGAATTCTGGACTACTTCTATTATATCAACAGGCATATGCTGTTTATTAAGTCTAAATGCAAGATGATTTTAAAAGAAAAGGAAAAAAAAAACAACACAACAGCTGTTTATCATTACTTTTCTATTTTCCCCATTTTGGTTTCTATTTATTTTCAATCTAGTTTGAATCCAGAAAGGGAAATCTGCAGATGCTGTTGCAAGCAAAGTACAGAGCAACATTCAGTGAGATAAGTAGCCCTCCTTATGAGGCATAACAAAAACACTTCTCATTCCCCTGGTTGCAAGACAAATTGCATCCAGGTCTCCATTACAGCTTCACTTTCACCTTTCCTTATCCCCTATTTCCCTACAACTGAAGAAATGCATTAAGTGTGCTGATAAGGTCTTGTCTGAGAACTAAGATTAAAAAAATTGTACAGAAAACTTAATTCTGTGACTTTCTGAGATATACAATGAATATGCTTGGCTATCCCTACTGTGAATGAAAATATATACAGAAATCAGGTGGAAAGAGGAAAAATTATCAATTCAAGGAAAACAGGGGAAAAAAAATCAAGTTTAATCTAACTCAAATATTTTGAAGGTTGGAAATCAAACAGATTAAATATCTGGCATACCCTTGTATATTACACTGATCATTAAGGGAACCACTCTGTGTTTTTATTGTTTTGAAGGACTCTTTCCTAGATATGTTGCAAATTGATTTCAACTTACAAACCAGATTTACAGAAGAGAACCTGATCTTACTTGTAGTGATAGTTAAAGCTCTGAACTAGTTTGTATGTTGTCCTCCTGTGGACTTGCAGAAAATTTGTACTAAATTATTGAGTTGATAAAGACCTCTTGCATTCTGGAAGACAAAAAAAAAAAAAGATAACATTGTTAAATGTCATTAAAGTACCAAGGATTATGGGTACTCTGTGCTATTCAGGATGGATCTTTTGCATTTTGAACCATTATCTGTTATAGTCAATGTAAGTCTTCTGTTGAATTCAAATAACTTTGGTATCCTGCCAAAATCTATGTGAAATTGAAATTAAAGGCTTGAGCTAATATAGCATCAGTTTTGAATAAATAATGTTTACATATATATTTTAGAACTTAAAGTTCCTCACGTGTCACTGAGTAACCCTTAATTTTAATAATTCTTTTGTTATAGTAAGAAATTCAGGTAATGCTATGGTGCTTGTAAGCATTACATAATGAAAATCAATTCAACACAACAATGTATGACAATAAGATGCTTTGAACTTCAGTTGAATTAGTTCATTCAGAGACTTTTGAAAGGTTAGGTTATATTAGGAGACTGAAGTTGAATGACAATGCAGGAATAAAAACACTGGTTCTGAAAAAGAAAAAAAGACAGGCTTTCCGAAAGTACTGATTACCCTGTTTCTATGAGGGGCCATGTAGCTGTGGAAAATTACACTCACCTACAGCTTTGTGCAGTCTTTAAGATTCCCTTTATTTAAATGAAAAACATGACATTTGATAGCTGCCAAATTGGAACATTAACTACAAAAGTCATTTTTAGGGGTGTATGTTGTGGTGGTGAGTTGCAGTAATTAGATTGGCCTTATACCAGAAGGGAACAGCATAAAGGACTTCCTAGCAAAGTATGTTTTAATCCAATTGAAAGTTAAAAGAATCTCAGAAAGTTTGGCGTTTTTTTTTAATGTCTTAACATAATTTTGATGTGGCATTTAATTTCATAGAGAAATTAAGTCTTTGAAATAATGAGTTTACTTAATACTGAAAAGTATCATCTATGTCACAGAATCCTAGAAGAGCTGAGTTTGAAAAGCACCTCTGGATATCATCTAGCCCAACCCTCCCACTGAATAGAGATTCCAAAACCTCTCTGGACAACCTGTTTTCATGTTCTAACACCCTCACAGTTTAAAAAAAAAACAATGCAAACCAAACCTTTTTCTTATGTTTAAATGGAATTTCCTGTGCTTCAGCTTGTGCACATTGCCTGTTGTCCTGACACTGGGAACCACTGAGAAGAGTTTGGCTACTTCTGTACTGCCACTTCAGGTATTTATACACATAGATAAGATCTCCCTGAGCGTTCTCTTCTCCAGGCTGAACAGTCCCAGCTTTCTCAGCCTCTCCTTGCATGACAGATCCTTCAAACCCTTGAACATCATTGTGGTCCTTTGCCGGACTCGCTACAGTATGTCCGTGCCTCTCTCAGGCTGGGGAGCCCAAATCTGGACTCTATTCCAGATGTGATCTCACCAGTGCTGAGTAGAGACAAAGGACTGCCTCCCTCAACCTGCTGGAAAAGCTCTGTGTAATGCAGCACCAGAGACTGTTGGCCGCCTTTGCTGTGAGGACACGTTGCTGCCTCACAGTCAGCTTCATGTCAATAAAAAACCCCAGGTCTTTTTCTGCCAAGCTGACTTCCAGCTGGTCACCCTCCAGCTTGTATTGGTGCCTGGGGTTATTCCTCCCCAGGTGGAGAATATTGCATTTCCCTCTTTTGAACTGTATAAGATTGTTATTGGCCCATTTCTCTTGCCTGATGTGATTCCTCAGAATGGCAGCACACCCATCTGATATATCAGCCCTTTGTTCCAGTTTTGATTCATCTGTGAACTTTTCCATCATCTAGATCATAAATGAAGACGAAAAGTACTGGCCCCAGGACTGATCCCTGGAGTATTCCACCAGTGACTGGCCTCCAATTGGACTTCGTGTCACTGATCAGAACCCTTTGAGACTGGTGGTTTGGGCAGTTTACAGTCCGTACCACTATCCAGTTACCTAGCCTGTACTTCATCAATTTGTCAATGAGGGTGTTATGAGACATCGTGCCCAAAGCCTTACTAAAGTTGAGATAAGCAGCATCTACTGTTCTGCCCTCATCCACCAAGCAAGTCATCTCATTGTAGCAGGCTTCTTCCAGCCCTTAGACACCTCCCCTGAACACCATGGCTTTTCAAAGATTACTAAGAGTGACCTCACAATGACATCAACCAGCTCCCTCAGCACTCCTGGGTGTATCCCATCAGAGCTCATGGACTTGCACATGTCCAGTTTGTTTAAATATTCCCTAACCTGATCTTTTTCCACCAAGGATAAGTCTTTGTTAGTACAGACATTCCCTCTTCTCTCAGTGGTCTGGGATTCTGGAAGGTAGGTTATACCAGCAAAGACCAAGGTGAAGAAGCCGTCGAGTACGTCCGCTCTTTTGATATCCTTTATCACCAGGTCCGTAGCCCCATTCAGGAGTGAACTAACATATTCCCTAATTTTTCTTTTGTTGCTGATGTACCTTGAAAGTCTTCCTTGTTGCCTTTCATGTCCCTCACCAGATTCAAGTCTGGGTAGGTTTTGGTTTTCCTAACCCCCTCTCTAACTCCCTGACTCGGACAGAGTCTCCATATTCCTTCCGTGTTGCCTGACCCTCCTTCCGCCTCTTACATGTTTATTTTTCTTATCTGAGTTTTATCAGGAGCTTCTTTTCATCCATGCAAGCTTCCTGCCATCTTTGCTTGATTTCCTGATGTTGTGGTTTAACCCCAGCCAGCAACTAAGCACCACACAGCCACTTACTCACTCCCCCCACCCCAGTGGGACAGGGGAGAGAATTGGAAGGGTGAAAGTCAGAAAACTCGTGGGCTGAGATAAGAAGAGTTTAATAATTAAAGTAAAACAAAATAAAACAGTAGTAATAGTAATAATAATAATAATAATATAATAATACAATAATAATATACAAAGTAAGTGCTACACTGTATAATTGCTCACCACCCATCGATGGATGATCAGCACATCCCCGAGCAGCTATCACTGCCCCCTGGCTAACTCTTCCCAGTTTATATACTGAGCATGACATCATACAGTATGGAATAACCCTTTGGCCAGTCTGGGTCAGCTGTCCTGGCTGTGCTCCCTCCCAGCTTCTTGTGCACCTGGCAGAGCATGGGAAGCTAAAAAGTCCTTGACTAGTGTAAATGCTACTTAGCAACAACTAAAACATCAGCGTGTTATCAACATTATTCTCATCCTAAATCCAAAACACAGCAGTATACCAGCTACTAGGAAGAAAAATCAACTCTATCCCAGCTGAAACCAGGACACCTGATTGTTAAGATGGGTCATTCTTGAGCTTGGAGGAGGAGATCATTGAAAATCAATCACCTCTCTTGGACCCCTATTGTCTCCAGGACTGTCTCCCATGGGATTCCTCCAACCAGATCCCTGAACAGGCCTAAGCTTGCTTTTGTGAAGCCCAGGGTTGTGATTCTGCTTTTTGCCTTGTTCTGTCCTCTCAAGATCCTGAACTTCCCTGTCTCATGATGACTGCAGCTAAGGCAGCCCCTGACCATCACATCCCCAGCCAGTCCTTCCTTATTCAAAGTTATGAGATCCAACAGAATAACTCACCTCATTGGCTTCTCGATCACCCGTGTTATGAAGTTATCATCAATGGACTTCAGTAATCTCCTGGATTGCTGGTACTCTGCTGTCCCTCCAGCAGACATTAGGGTGGTCCCTCAGCACAAGCAAGGCCTGCAAACGTGAAGCTTCTTCCAGTTGTCTAAAGAAGACCTCACTTACATCTTCCTGATAAGGGGGTCTGTCGCAGATAGTCATCCTAATATTGTCCATGTTGGTCTGCCCTCTAATCCTGACCCATAAACTCCCACGTGGCTTATCAACCACCTCCAGGCATTCCCACTGCTCTCTCACCTAAACTGTATCTCCTCATCTACCCAGCCTGTCTTTCCTAAAAAGCCTGTATCCATCTGTTGCAGCACCCTAATCATGTGAGCTATCCCACCACATCTCTGTGATCCCAGTGAGATCATACCCTGTAACTGCACACATACTTCAAATTCCTCCTGTGTGTTCTCCATGCTGCATATATTAGTGTACAGACCCATCATGCTGATTTCCCAGGAAGAGTATGAGAGCTTTTCCCATAATGCTGTCTGACAGGCACTGCCTTAATTATGTGCATACACTTGGGATAACCCCACTTCAGTCTGCTTTTGCTGATTACTAGGTCCTTCAGGTTCACATCACTCCACACTTTGTTTGTGTACATGGTCCACCACTTCCTCACTTTGTAGTTGCTCACTGTCTCCCTCCCTCATTGTTCCTGCTTCAAAGCTCTGCTTAACAGCTTGGAGAGTTTGTTGGCAAAGATGGTTTTGCTCCACCTTAGTAAGGTGGATCATGTCTCATCCAACCATTCCTTGAGTTTCAAAGGGTATCGTATTATGGCCATCATCCATCAATATAATATTTAACACTTTTAAATATAAGCTGAAGTATAATAGACCCCAGTAGTATGAGCTAAGAATAACTCATAAATCAAATAGCCTTGTCTATTATTTTAGCAGCAGTTACAGACCCAATAAATTTCTGAAAGAAGACTTGTAATTGGAAACTACATGACTATTTGCTAGTAAAAACAATAATGAAAACAAATACAATGAAACAGTGTGTGAAATTGCTTCTGGTCTTTCATCATTCAAATATAAAATTTGAAATTATGAAGCTCCAAACAGAAGGAAGAGTTGCATGCTTAGGAGACAGGGGAGGAGAGAAGAGTTGTGGGAACGAGTAATAGGAATAGTTATATATTTTTTTAGTATTGAAGCTGCAGTTAGACTTACCCTGCTGAAGAGACCATGTATTACAGTTTCATGCAAGACATTAATCTAAACTTGGGCATAGATGGTAGCTGTGGATACAGACAACTGTCTAAGAGTAAAGAGAAAATGATTAAGTTTGTATAAGCTGTGACCCCAGTATCCCCCCTGAAAACAGAGCAAATCTGAAGCTTAAAGCTTGAAGCTGAAGGTTATGACGTGCTATATAGCCAAATTCAGTAAGGTTATGGCCTTACTTTCAAATGTGCTGACTATGAGCAGCTCCCACTGAAGGAAATGGGAAGGCAAAGTCGTTTTCTTTTCCTATGGTTAGAATAATTACTCATTTGTAGTGTAAGTTAGTTAATTCCCAAATACTGAGTTTGGCTACAGAATAATGTCATATTGTGAAACAACATAGACCATTCTCCCTTTATTTATTTTAACTGTAATATTGCATGGAATAAAGTATCTTCTAGAAATAGTTAGTACCTTGATCAGATGAAATTTGTTATTTTGTTTGTTTTAAACTGAAGTCTTATATTGATCCTATTAATTGCTGAGACCATTTTCCATATCAGATTTTCTTCAACATATACCTAATTTTATTTGTACATCTGAAAAAGTGTGGTGCTCAAAATAAACACAAAAAGAAAGGGCAAAGAATCATTGTATATAATAGTAGTTAGCTAACTGCATAGAGTTTGTACTTAGTCATTAAAGGGATAAGTTGTCAAAGGCTCTTTCATAATTAAAATAAAAGGAAAAAAAGTGACAACAAGATTTCACTGAATAAAAAGAAAAAATTAACAACAAAATCCTACAGGTTATCCGTGATCAACGCCTTTGCTTTCATTCTTCTTTATTCAGTCTAGATCTGTGCCAAAAATTTCTGGGGGGAAAAAAAAATTAGAGCCATTCAACATGGATATATTCTCCAGTTTTTTACAGAATAGAAAACACATCTGTAATTTTTATGCTGGACTTCAAACAGCAAATTCTATTTTTGTAACCTATTTCTTAAACATATTACAAAAAAATGGCAATACAAATTACTTATCATTATATCATGCAGTTTGTCACTGAACATAAAGGTTTTGTCATGAATAATCCTGAAGTTACTTGTGAAACACTGAGAAAAGCAGTTTTTCAAATGTGTACAATTTTCCTATTTCCACTGTGTGTATCATTTGTTTTCTTGGCTTTTAGAATTGCTGTACTAAAAGTTTCAAGCAATCAAATATGTCATTCACATTTACTGTGTAACAAATTGGAATTATTCATATAATCAGATAAAACCTACAGAAAGTAATTTCCTAATGTTGGCTTTATTTTAGATAGGTAAAATCATAAAGAGAAAAAAACATAACTAAGTTACTGAAAAAATTATTTTATCACATTAATGTTATTTGATCAATACTAATGTCTGTTGTGTTAATCATTTTTCATCTGATAATAGCAGTTGTTTCTTAAAATGCCCAATGACTGAATTATCATATTACTATACAAATGTACATGAATAGAATACTAGTAATTTTAGCAAGCCATAAATATGGACTGCCAGAAAACAAAATTCATCATTATATTTCCATGATTAGCTGTTAAAATTTATATTATGCATGGTTGTAAATATGCATATTGTGTTCTTATTTTCATTTAAGCAAATAGAAGACTTTTACCATCAAGGAAAGGTATTGTGGCCCAATTATGGAATCATTACAATGTTTATTGAGAGATGGAAATCAGGAGGTTTGCAAAACCAAACTCATTTCTTGAATATGCATGAAAGTCATCTGAATATGGCACAAGTATCAGAAATTAACACTTGAATGGTAAAGGATTAATCATCAGAATAGTAGTTCTGTCAGCCACAGAATGTTGAGATAGTAAGAAATTCTATGAGAGTTTATTTTCAAGTGAAACAATATGTTTTGCTTTTTTGTACGTTCACAAAGATATGTGCAAGTGCAAGGCATCTTAAAACCACCCTACATATGAGTAAGTACAGTTGCTGTGGGAACGAATGAATCTAGAGTTTTACCCACCTGCTGTAAGTGCACTTCTCCTTCTGAAAACAACTCAGTGAAAAATCCACCCACTATTCCAATGGCTCCAATCATTCCTTCGTGAAGAAACTTCAGAAAGACAGCCTAATTAAGTTTAATTAAGGAAAAAGAAGCCTCGGGCTTCTCTGGTTCTTGGCTAAATATTGTCTTGAGATCTGATGATGTGTACATTACCATGTGTTGATGCTGTTTTCTTATAGGTTTTTATTGTATCTTCAACTGTTTTGAGATAACACACTAACATCAAAGTTGTCTTGTCCTTTGGGGGTAGCAATCTTTAAAATTAGAGTCACTTTCAGAGTAATCAGTATCCCAATACAAAGTCTCCAGAGTATCCAAAGTGTATGTTCCTCCAACTGACTGCATGACCCAGTTTGCAAACCAGTAACTCACAAATCTTTTGGAAGCCTTTCCACATGCCTAGCACCAACCATGTAACAGGAGACAGCGTGCTTAAAGAGTTCACAGAGGCACAACTGAGTCAGAGGTTGTAGCAGTTTACCAGTACATAAGTTATTCCAAACAGCAAGAAAATCTGTAGGTCAATAGGGTTGATTTTTTAAATTAATTTGGGTAGGTAAATTCAGAATAAGGAATTTTAATACACATACACACACATATATGTATACATTTAATACACACACCCCCCCACCAGAAACACTCCTCTCAGGAGTAAAATGTCTGCAGAATAGAAAGGACAGTCCTCAGGAAAGCATTGTTTTTCCTATGGAAAACTATTAAGAGGCAATCTGGGACACTGCAGGATTACAAAAATTGAAAAGCAACTGAATGCTTGTTGAAAGAACTAAAAAAGGCATTGATGAGCCAGTCTGGAGCAAAAACTGAGTTTGACAGACCTGAGTATAAAAAACTTCGCTTTGAGAGAGGCATATGACACTGGGAAAGGCAACAGAATTCAGAGCACTGCTAAAAGAACATTACCATAAAAAGAGTATTGGGTAGTTAATTTCCTCCAGCCAGCAGTCCATTTCCCTTTTGGAATAGTCAATTAGAATAGTTTTGGTCCTTAGATACAGCCCAGCTAAATGCAGCTAGTCTATCAGAAGAATTCTGATAATTTATTAAAAAAAAAAAAAAATAAAAAAAATAAAATAAAGCCACAGCAGATGAGAAAGAACAAAAAGATGCACAGAAATTACAAGGCAGTATCAGAAATGGAAGTCACAATGAACTAATGAGTGAACTGAATGTGACCTAGACTAACATTTTAGGATTGCCTTATCATGACAGGCTCTGAACTTGGCACCTTCCCCGCTTCAGCAGTCACACAGTATCTGAGCCCCCACAGAGCTGCAGTGGGCTTCACGATTAAATTTTGAAGAAATCCAAGAAAATGAGGATAGTTATGGTACTTAAGGCTGAATAACAAGTGACAATCTTATGAGAAAAAACTGCTCAACATGTCTTTGTATTCTGCTGATATTATTCATTCAGACTAAAAAAAGCATGGTGTTGCATGAAAGATATCAAGGAGGAAATCAATTCAGGTGTAAATTTTCAGTAGCACCTTTGTGTTTACAAGATGTGCTTTTTCCAAAAGTGACGTACGAATTTAAGTCTTGATAATATTTAAATTGAAGGTAAGTTCCAGGATGATTCTTCCCCCAATAATATTCCGATCCTCTTATACTGGAATAATGGAGATATACAACAGTATGCATACTGACTGAGTTTCATCTCTTCTTAACCATACTGACTGAATATATTTCCATCTCAAATTTCTTATAGAACAACCAAATAATTATTTGATAAAGCCTGATGAGTGCTGTTATTTCCTGTCTCAAAGCCACACCTGTTGGACTCCCACAGAGTTCACAGGAGATGGAGACAAGAATAAGCAACCATTCCAAAGCTTAATTTAGAAGACACACTTTTTTTTTTCCTCCTGGTGGATGTCTAGATTAATGAAGGCAACATCAAATTTTTATTTTGGGTCAATATGTAACAACATTATGTTCTGCTGTTTGGTGTCCATTTCTTGCACTGGTAGTGACATTGCTATAGCTAATTAACAAAAATTAAAACAAAATGTTTAGCATAGCTATAGCTGCTAAAGTACTGATTTTCAACTGCAGTTGCATTCAGTGGCAGAAAATTAAGTAGGGGACATAAATATTCTTCTCATCTATTTATTAGACTTCTTGCAATATCCATGTCACATATTTAACTCCTGTATATTTGAAAAACAGCTCAGATTGACCACAGCTTTTCGAAGAATGATGGTGAGTTAACATCTTCCATGCAGTGATTTACTGACATACAGTTACTGCACTTAAAGTCTCTTCTGTTTTGAGAAAGCCAAATTTCAGGCATTTTATTTCCCATTCTATAGCAGAAGGAACTTAATTAATGCAATAGCTATGTCTGTATTCTGGGATATTTTTTTAATTATTTCTATGAGCCACAATATAGAAAGATGTGGGAGACGTAAATATTAATTTTGTCTCATTTCTAATAAATTATCTTCAGTAATATATGTTACCCTCTTTATAATGTTCATACAGTATTCTCAATATTAAGCTAAATATAGATATGTCATATTCACCTTTACTTTAATAATACTTCTGTTGAGCGTGTCTGATTCTGGGTTCCCAAGAATGTTATACTCAGTATGGAATATAATGCCAATAAAATTAATCTGTGTAATATTAAGAACAATATGTCTCTACTGTTTAAAAGTGCACCCATGGAGTTGCTTCTGGCATTGCTGAATGGCAAAGTACTAATGTTCTCTCTTTAAGTTCTTCTAAAGAAAAATATTTTATTCATTTATAGACACGCTGGTGTTCCATCTCCTGTGGAATGAAAAAGGATGGGACAAAAATTCTTAATTTATTTTAGTATGCTACCAGTATTTCTGAAAATAAAAAGAGACCTCACTTAAACTTTATGTCATTGTTACATACATTGTTAAGTGGAATAATTTTCTTAACAAATATAGCCTGTGTATTGACTCATTGGAACAATGTTCTAGACAATATTACACGTGACATTTAAATAATTTAAAGATTGATTGTTTTCCATTTCAGTCACACAGTATCTGTTAAGAAAATCATACACATTGATATCCCAGCTCAGGAAAGAAATCACTTTCTTTATTTATGTACAAACTGAATATACAACTCATATGTAATTCAAAAGAATTCAAAAGACGCCAAAGTTAAGCACATGCTTAACTGATGAATAGACATTACATCTATTCTACATAACACAGTTTATTGAATCAAAGACTGAAGTAACATGCATGTAAATGAAAAAATCTCTTATTCGTTTTAATGGCAGTAAAAAAGAAACTTTTAAAATCAAATAAACACTAATTACTATTAATGCTGTCATTGTTAGTTATTTTGTTTCAGCGGCTAGTTACACTCAATGAGCATGGGGACAGGTTTGAATTAGACACATTCTTTCCAATATCCCTTAAGAAATAATTCTAGTAGTTGAAAAACATTTTTATGAAAAACATTTTTATGAAAAACATGCAATTTAAGTCAAATTTTCTTCAGACAAACAAAGTTTCAAAGTAGTTATTTCTCTTAGTTATTTCAAAAGTTTTGTTCAATATTAACAGCAAAATGTCATACAGATAAAACATTGCTAGAATAGCTCTAGTTTGTTTATTTCAATTGATCATATTTCCAGTCTTTAGGTGGGAAGCATGGCCCTTGCTTTTAGTTGTATACCATCAAAAGGAATACCAAGAAATAAGTTCAACTCTGCTGTAATGCTTTGTTTCTGCAGTCTTGCTTTGAAAGTTTTGACTTCCCTGAAAGAATGAATTGCTTTTATTATGCAACCAGTTTTCTGGCCAAGATTGTTCAGAAAGAAGGCTGCAGCCATCCTCTCCTTTCTTGTCCTGTAAATATGATCTTTGTTTTATTTAGTAGAAGACGGTGTGCTCTGTGTTGATTATGCAAGAGCTCCAGATTTTCTGGGTTTGCCTTGAATTAATTGATTTTGTTTATTGTAACAGTTGTCTAGTGATTGAATGACTATGACTTTATAACAACCCATGATGTCAGCTAAAGCTAGTGTACAGTTCTTAAATTTCAGCTTGGCATTAACATGAAAGAAGGAGACTAAGTTAAGAATATATCAAAGTAATCCAAGTGGACCCAGAACTGAGGAAGAAAGCACTCCCACATGAACATCACATTCCTCTTGGCAAAGATACCATGATCTTGACAACTTGTTATGCTTCTCTGCTCCTCTCTTCTTCTGGAGGACACCTGCAGTTTCAGCCTCAGGACGCAGAAGGACACTGGAGGGATGAGTATAAAATCAGAATAAAGGTGTAGATGTTAGTAGATTTTCATGTATAACAATTATAACTGTATAACTAATGAGGCCTCTCTGTATTGAGTTGGGCTAAGGGTATTTTTAGTACTATACTGGAAAAACAATAACTATTTGTATTTAACTACACTGTGAAAACATTAGATGGACTAACACTCATTTCTTAGCTCCTAATGTAAGTTCCCTTTTGCCCATCACATTGCGACAATGTGCAGCTTGATCAGCAAAATCAGCAACATTTGGGCATATACCTATAATTTGGTGGGCACAGTGAATCTGCAGAGAGTGGAGGGGAGAAGTGGTAGTGGGGTGATTCACAAAGCATCAGAAACACGTGTCCCATCCTTTATCAAAATACTGCAAAGTTACTTTCTATCACATACCCAACAGTGATCAGTGCTGAGAGTAGGACATGTTTTTAGAAAAATGTAATGTAAATAGGCCCAATAGGAATAATGACAGGAATCTATTGATTCAGTTTAGTAGAAAATAAACAGAAAATTGAAAAGCTTTCTGAGCAGTAAAGTTTGCCTGCTGGTAAGTATAACATTGTATAATATAACATCATTTTGTGATCAATAATGACATTGAGGACCACTATCCATCTTTATCTCTCCTGAATTTCAAGGCTGAATATCAGCTGATCATTCTTCAGTTCCATTGATCATTTCATAACACCACGGAGTTTCACAAAAACTAAAGGAAATTCAGATCAAATATTTAGGTCTAAGTCAGATTAAATAAATGCTTTTCCAAGTAATAGTTCAAGTGGTTTAGCAATTCCTATCAGCATAAATGAAAGATTTCTGAAGGAATTAAATAAACTATTAAATAAGTAGCTCCTCAAAATAACTAAAATCATATTCTAGAAAAGAATAGGGAATTCTGGAGAATTCATAGGGACAAACATTGGAAATTCACACAAATTCACTCATTAAAAAATTATCCAAGCTTCTATAAAGAATCTGCTTTAGGTAGATCCTCAGTGGCGGGGAGTGGTAACGGTGAAATAAAAGCAAGAAAACTTGTGTGTTGAGATAAGAACAGTTTAATAATTGAAATAAAATAACATAATGATGATGATGATGATGATAAAAAAATTGTAATGAAAAGGAAAACAACAAAAGAGAGAGAAAGGAACAAAACTCAAGAAAAGCAAGTGATGCAACTGTTCACCACACACCAACTGACCAACGCCCAGCCAGTCCCCAAGCAGCGATCACTGCCCCCCAGCCAACTCCCCTAGCTTATATACTGAGCATTACGTCATATGGTGTGGAATAGCCCTTTGGCCAGTCTGCGTCAGCTGTCCTGGCTATGGTCCCTCCAAGATTCTTGTGCACCTCCTCACTGGCAAAGCATGGGAAGCTGAAACATCCTTGACTAGTATAAACACTACTTGGCAACAACTAAAATATCAGTGTGTTATCACATTATTCTCATGCTAAATCCAAAACACAGCACTATATCAGCTGCTAGGAAGAAAATTAACTCTATCCCAGATGAAACCAGGGCAGTGCCATAGTTTCTAAACACAGAGTAGTATCTCAGAATCATTTTGACAGACAGCCAACATACTGCTCAGATATTCTCTTGTAGCTGATTTCTAGCAAACGCTGTGGGTGTTGAATTCTATACAGCTGAAGTGTGTACAACAAACAGCTAGGAAAAGCCTGCAAACAATGATTTATAGTATTCCAACCTTGATGTGGTAGGACATAAATCAAGAGCTGTAGATCCTGCTGAAACAGTGTCCTTAACCTTGTGAAATTCCTGATGTGTAAATATGAAGACTTAACTATGTGGCCCTCAGAACAAGTTTCAGGGTCAAATATAACACCTAAACTATTCAGTGAGGAGACAATTTTATATTCCCAACAAATGGTACCATAAATGAGGAACTGCTATTTAGCAGGCAATGGGCCAAATAAAATCAATTCTGTTTTAAGCACCAAATGTTAGGAGACACTCAACACTTAACATCTAATAAGTATCCTTCCAGACTAGAGAGAGATTTATCTAAGTCATCATGAACTGTTTGATATACCTATTATATTTGGATGTCATCAACATAAAGATAGTAATTAAGATCCTGCTTATAGAATAAATTACCCTACTGGGAGCACATACTGCGCATGTTAAATAGTATGATCATGCTTTATAAAGTCTATAGTGGGATTTCCAGACTTTATCAGTAAAGCACCTCAACACCTGTAAAACAGAATTTTAAGCAATAAAGAAAAATAACAGAACAAAATTAATCATAATTTCATTTTGTTGCATCCTATCAAAATAAGTAACGTGGAAAAGACTATTGTTATTCAATCTTATTGTGACTCTAAGAAAACCTGTGGTGTATTGTGTCAGGGTTTTAATTTTGTTGGCATTTTTTTAATTTACTTTACTATCTGCCAAAATGGGGTAGTTATGTGCATAAGAAATAGTGAAATCCTGCTCCCTATTCATGTTGAATTAGTCAAAATTCCTAATGATGGCATGGAGAGAGGGAAGCTTTAGAAAAGGAATACCCAGTATTAGGATTTATAAACTGCTTGTTTTGCGGCTCTGCTTAGTTATTACCATCTAATTAATTATCCACTATATGAAAGGAGAGTGTGCTGGGTTGACCTTGGCTGGATGCCAGGTGCCCACTAAAGCTGCTCTATCACTCCCCCTCCTCAGCTGGACAGGGGAGAGAAAAATATAATGAAAGGTTCATGGGTCAAGATGGGGCAGGGGGAGATCATTCACCAATTACTGTCACAGGCAAAATAGACTCAATTTGGGGAAATTAGTTAAATATATTGCCAATTAAATCAGAGTAAGGTAATGAGAAAATAAAAACTAAATCTTAAAACACCTTTCCCCCATCCCTCCCTTCTTCCTGGGCTTAACTTCACTCCCGATTTCTCTGCCTCCTCCCCCCAAGAGGTACAGGGGGACAGAGAATGGGGGTTGCAGTCAGTTCATCACATGTTTCTGCTGCTCCTTCCTCCTCAGGGGGAGGACTCCTCACACTCTTCCCCTGCACCAGCGTGGGGTCCCCCATGGGAGACAGTCCTCCGTGAACTTCTGCAATGTGAGTCCTTCCCACGTGCTGCAGTTCTTTATGAACTGCTCCAGCATGGGTCACTTCCATGAGGACCAGTCCTTCAGGAACAGACTGCTACAGCTTGGGTCCCCCATGGTGTCAGAAGTCCTGCCAGCAAACCTGCTCCAACGTGGGCTTCCCATGGGGTCACAGCCTCCTCCGGGCATCCACCTGCTCCAGCATGGGATTCTCCATGGGCCGCAGGTGGATATCTACTCCACCATTAACCTCCATGGGCTGTGGTCTTCACCACAGGCTGTAAGGGAATCTCTGCTTCAGCACCTGGAGCAGCTCCTCCCCCTCCTTCTTCATTGACCTTGGTGTCTGCATAGTTGTTCCTCTCACATATTCTCACTCCCTCTCCAGCTGCCATTGCACAGGTTGTTGTTTTGTTTTTTTTTTCCCTTCTTAAATATGTTATCACAGGGGTGCTACTACCATCATTGATTGACTTGGCCTTGGCCAGCAGCAGGTCCATCTTGGAGCTGGCTGGCATTGGCTTTACCAGACATAGGGGAAGCTTCTAGGAACTTCTCACAGAAGCCGCCTCTGTAGTCCCCCTGCTACCAAAACCTTGTCACACAAACCCAGTACAGGGAGATTAAGCAGATAGCTGTCCTCTCAAAAAAAAAAAAAAAAAAGTCTGTTTAGAACTTTATCTTTCATTGACCTGTTGAAAGTTGTTTGTAGAGTTTTCTACACACTATTGTTGATTATTTCACATGTACAAACTATTCAGCCCTTGTTCATGTACCCTTAACCTTTCAAATTAGAAAAAAAAAGAAATGCAGAGGAACAGATTCATTTATTCTAATCCCTTTTTAGGTTACAGGATGTTTTTTGGTTTGCTGGAATTTGCATTCTTTTAATTAATTGCACTGGGAGCTGTGTGCAGAGGAGAGGGGATTTTGGAAAAAGCTCATAAACAAGAAAGTAAAGCAAAAGACTCAACTTGAAATATAGTATTAAACTTCTGAGTTCTGTTTTCTTTTCTATAAGAAATATAAATTTGTATTTAATGTATTCATCACAGCCTAACCTTTATATACTCACATGAATAAAAATGTATTTAGTCTGACAGCTTTTTTAGTTTTATTAAAAAAAAAAAAATTAAGCTTTCATTGCAGCTGAGCAGAAATATTCTTCCTGAATGCTCTTTCCTTCTTAGTGGTGCATATATATGAATCTGATAGAATAACAGTATAAAACTGTAGCTTGTTTTGCACAGCATACAACATTCATCAGATTTCTCACAGTTTTTTTGTTGTTTCTCGCTGTTGTTGTGGCTGTTTTTGTCAGACATATGATAGTTCTTTAAAATTATGTTACATATACCAAAAGATACCCGAAAATTGAAAGGAAAAAAAAAAAAAAAAAAGAAAAAACAGAGAGAATATAAATGGTCTTAGGTCAAAATTAAACAAAATGAGATGAAAGCAGGATGACACCTTTAACTGTCCTAACTCCACAGGCAAATTATTATCTAATACTCTAGAAGCCTATTTTTTTTGTTTCCCCAGAGAACAGCCAAGATCTTTTCTCTTTTTTCTTTTCTTTTCTTTTCTTTTCTTTTCTTTTCTTTTCTTTTCTTTTCTTTTCTTTTCTTTTCTTTTCTTTTCTTTTCTTTTCTTTTCTTTTCTTTTCTTTTCTTTTCTTTTCTTTTCTTTTCTTTTCTTTTCTTTTCTTTTCTTTTCTTTTCTTTTCTTTTCTTTTCTTTTCTTTTCTTTTTCTTTTCTCTTTTCTTTTCTTTTCTTTTCTTTTCTTTTCTTTTCTTTTCTTTTCTTTTCTTTTCTTTTCTTTTCTTTTCTTTTCTTTTCTTTTCTTTTCTTTTCTTTTCTTTTCTTTTCTTTTCTTTTCTTTTCTTTTCTTTTCTTTTCTTTTCTTTTCTCTTTTCTTCTCTTTTCTTTTCATTTCCCCTATGCCTATTGTAATTCAAGATATCAACCAGAGTTATTGCCTTGCCAGATGTCAGTATGAAAATTAGACGAATTCAAAGTGTTTGATATGACACAGCAAGGAATTTTGTCTGTTACTGTGGTTTTCTGATGTAGTAGTAAAAGTACACTAAAAGAATTGTAGAAAGCTTTTGCAAATTGTTTTCTTTTTTCTGATGTCTCAAAAAATAATCCTGGTGAGAATTTGGGAATTTTTCTAAGAGAAGAATTTAACTGAATTTACTAATCTTAGTCTATTTCAGTAATGTAATTCTCGACCATTAAGAATGCAAGCAGGAAATTAAAGTTAATATGTCAACAGTAGAGATAACTGTTAAGAAATCCCAGTTTTGACAACAGTTTTTACTCAAAATGACTCTAATAAACTTATTTTAGAATGGAATACTGGCTCTGTTTAGAGAAATACTATGTTCCCTACATCCAATAAGTACATTGTTGTTAAATTGTTAACAAATTTCTAATAATTGTTAAATATTTTCACGTAAGTTTGAGAAATGGCAACGTAAACTATACATGCATAAAATAAATTGAGTTAAATTTAATATCATGTGCATATATAAGAGTTATTCATAACCCTTACAGAAAGCTGTCTTAAGACTCAGAGGACACAGGACAAGTACATTTTTACTTCATCTTTATTCTCCTACAATTCACAAGGGCAAATGAGGATTTATGAACAGAATTACATCAGAAAATAGCTTAAATGAGTCTGATTCAAGAAATATTTCTATAAATATAAAGACAAGATTACTAACATTGTGTTTGATGGTAAAGATTAATTTCTAGCAAACAGCAAGAAGTATGTTTTCTCAGGCTTCAACGTTGACAGGAGATAGTATAATTTTTATACGAATTCTAGTCCAGTACTTGTTTTTTAGAGAAAGGATTATAAAGATCAGAATCATAGTCCTGTAATTCTGGGAAAAATCTGCCTAATATTGGTTATAAACACCTTACAGATTTTAAGAAATAATAAGTTTTAACCATAGATTCTACCATAAATGCTGTTGATGTCCCAGCTGAGAAATTGAATTCCATGGCTCACAGATCATTCAATATTCACATATCACAAAAAATTCACATTATTGCTGATACCACTCAATTACATTGAACTGACAAAAGTGCAAGATATTTCTCAGGTATAACTACAGATTTAAACTACTTCCATGTTTCAGTATATGAACATGGTTACATATTAAAGTCCCAGGAGAATAAAATTATAGATGTCATGACAAGTTCTTTTTTCAGAACAAAAAAAAATTACAAACCAGCCTCCTTCATGCAGTTCTTACCAGATGCACTTGGTCTGAATAACCTATATGATAATTTACTTCATTCCCTTATTAATTTGCCAAGGAATATTTACAAATTTTTCATAGTTTCAGAGATGAAACATTCTTATTTTCTGTTTTTAATATAATTATTTTAATATTTCAGCTTGTGGTAAAAATGAGATGACTTATGGAAATTTCTTACTAAATTGAGAGTTAGTTTTATTGTCCAATAATATTCATACAAGGCTTGATATTTGGTTTTTAAATACATGATCATACAAGAAAAGTGCTATCAGAATTCATTAATCATTATGTTTTCATTTGATTCTAATTTGAGAATATTTAAGTGGGAATAAAGTAAGCTAGATTTCTCCCACAAGGAAATAATTATATGGCCAAAATTGCCTTAGTGTGCTAATTCTTTACAATACAAGGAATTTTCATGTTTTACATATGAACACAGTTTTTTTAATTAGCCTATTCAAACAAATACTCCTAGTAGTAGCTCAAAATGCCATTAACTCATTAATGTTTATATAGTAAAGCGAGAAAGGAATATTCACCTTGATATTTATGATTTTGTTATTGTCAATGTTTCATCAATTTTATAGCACTTTTAAGGTAAGATAACAATCTGTGTTCGGTTCTAAGCTATTTTGGCATTGTACCAAGTTGACAGATAAATCAATATAATTGATAATCTGCTTTCTGTTGTAACTAAGTATCAAGTGGACCTTAAGACATCTCAGGAAAATTGATAACTTTTATATATTGTGAATTGCTTTAACTGTGTCACTACTGCACATCAGAATGATGTTCTTAGAAAAGCTATGACTCATAAAAATTATCATTTTCACTCCAGTTATCAAGTGGCTATAATAATGAGGGCACTACCAGAGCATCAAGACAGGACAAAAAAATTAGGCCCTCTCCTTTGATATTTTTCTTTTGTTTTTTCTTCTTTTCTGGAAAGAAAAATCCATAAATTTCATGCACTCCCCAGCGCAGGACAATGTGGAGATGAGGGTAAAATGCATATGTGTTCAGCTTAGCTGAGTGGCATTCCAAGTCTGTTCCATATCTATTTCCACTAAAACAAGATCATCTTCTTGTGCAGTTATCTTTGCCCCTTAAACATTTCTAAATCACTATCATAGAATCATAGAATGGAAGGGACCTTTAAAGGTCATCTAGTCCATTCCTCCTGCAATTGGCAGGGACATCTACAACTAGATCAGGTTGCTCAGAGCCCCATCCAGCCTGTCCTTGAATGTTTCCAAGGATGGGGCACCTACCACCTCTCTGGGCAATCTGTTCCAGTGTTTCACCACCCTCATCATAAAAAATTTCTTCCTCATATCTAGTCTTAATCTTCCCTCTTTTAGTTTAAAACCATTACCCCTTGTCCTATCGCTATTGGCCCTACTGAAAAGTCTGTCCCCATCTTTCTTATAAGCTCCCTTTAAGTATTGAAAGGCTGCAATAAGCTCTCCCCACAGCCTTCTCTTCTGCAGGCTGAGCAACCCCAACTCTCTCAGCCTTTCCTCATAGCAAAGGTGTTCCATCCCTCTGATCATTTTTGTGGCCCTCCTCTGGACCCACTCCAACAGGTCAATGTCCTTCTTGTACTGAGGACCCCAGAGCTGGATGCAGCACTCCAGGTGGGGTCTCACCAGAGCAGAGTAGAGGGGCAGAATCACCTCCTTCGACCTGCTGGCCACACTTCTTCTGATGCAGCCCGGGATACGATTAGCTTTCTGGGCTGCAAGAGCACGTTGCAGGCTCATGTCCAGCTTTTCATCTATCAGTACCCCCAAGTCCTTCTCGGCACGGCTGCCCACAATCCCTTCATCCCCCAGCCTGTACTAATACCAGGGATTACCCCGACCCAGGTGCAGGACCTTGCACTTGTCCTTCTTGAACCTCAGGAGGTTCACACAGGCCCACCTCTCCACCCTGTCCAGATCCCTCTGGATGGCATCCCATCCCTCAGGTGTGTCAGCTGCACCACTCAGCCTGGTGTCATCTGCAGACTTGCTGAGGGTGCACTTGATCCCGCTCTCTATGTCATTGACGAAGATATTGAACAGCACTGGCCCCAGTACGGACTCCTGAGGGACACCACTTCTCACTCGTCTCCATCTGGACATCGAGCCATTGACCACTACCCTCTGGATGCGACCATCCAGCCAATTCCTTATCCACCAAACAGTCCGCCCATCAAATCCATACCCTTCCAATTTAGAGAGGAGGATATGTGGGAGACTGTGTCAAAGGCCTTACAGAAGTCCAGATAGATGACATCTGTAGCTCTTCCCTCGTCCACTGATTTAGTTACTCCATCATAGAAGGCAGGACTTACCCTTGGTGAAGCCATGCTGACTGTCCTGAATCACCTCCCTGTCCTCCATGTGCCTTAGCACTGCCTCTAGGAAGATCTGTTCCATGATCTTCCCAGGCACAGAGGTGAGGCTGACAGATCGATAGTTCCCAGGGCCCTCCTTTTTACCCTTTTTAAAAATGGCTGCAATATTTCCCTTTTTCCAGTCCCCAGGGACTTCACCTGACTGCCGTGACTTTTCAAGCATCATGGTGAATGGCTTGGCAACTACATCAGCCAATTCCCTCAGGACTCTCAGATGCATCTCATCAGGTCCCATAGACTTATGTACGTTCAGGTTCCTCAGGTGGTCACGAACCTGATCTTCTGTTACAGTGGGAGGACCTCTGTCCTCCCAGTGCCGATCAAATGGCCCATTGACTTGGGAGGTGTGAGGAGAGAGATTGCTAGTGAAGACTGAGGCAAAAAAGTTGTTGAGTACCTCAGCTTTCTCCTCGTCTGTTATCAGCTCACCACTACTGCTCATCAGAGGGGATACGCTGTCCTAAACCTTCCTTTTCTGGTTAATGTACCTGTAGAAGCTCTTCTTATTATTCTTCACATCCCTCACCAGGTTCAGCTCCAGCCGAGCCTTGGCCTTCCTGATCCCATCCTTACACAACCAGGCAGCGTCCCTGTACTCTTCCCAAGATACCAGTCCCTTCTTCCATTGCCTGTGCAATCTCTTCTTGGCCTTTAGTTTGACCCACAGGTCATGGCTCAGCGATGCTGGCCTCTTCCCTTCCTTGCCCAATTTCCTGCACCTGGGGACTGAGAGCTCTTGTGCCCTATGGAAAGCATCCTTGAAGACCTGCCAGCTCTGTTCTGCTCCCTTGTCCCTGAGGGCCCTTTCCCAGGGAGTCCTGTTGATTGACTCCTTGAAGAGCTGGAAGTTCACTTTCCTAAAATTCAAGGTCCTGACTATACTCTTCACCCGACCCTTACCTCTCCGGACTGTGATCACTGTGCATGATCATTGCAGCCGAGGCTGCTTCCAATACTGACATCACCAATGAGCTCACTTACATTGATGACCACCAGATCCAGTAATGCGTCCCCTCTGGTATGGATATCTGTTACCTGGCTTAGGAAATTGTCATCTATGCACTCCAGGAGTCTCCTAGATTGCCTGCCGCCTGATGCACTACTTTCCCAGCAGATGGCAGGGTGGTTGAAATCCCCCAGCAGGACAAGAGCCTGTGAGCACGAAGCTTCCTGTAGCTGAAGAAAAAAGGCTTCATCAATAGGCTCCTCTTGATCAGGCAGCCTGTAGTAGACCCCAACCACAAGGCTCCCTTTGTTGCCTCGGTCTCTAATTCTTACCCATAAACTTTCAACCTGCTCATGGCTATTCTTCAGGGACGCTTCTTCACACTCTATCCATTTCTTGACGTAGAGGGCAACACCTCCGCCCCTCCTACCTCGCCTGTACCTTCTGAACAGCCTGTAGCCTTCAATAGCCTTCGATAGCTGAAATTACTATGGACAAAAAAAGCTAAGTCCCTCAAATATCCTATCCCTGCTTGCTGACATGTCCCATCATTGGCACCTGAGCACAATAAAAAGGCACCTCCTCATCCTAAATCTCCCTGCCCCAAATAAATATTTAACCCACACCTCTCAGAAATACACTGGAGACTACTCTTATTTGAATAACATGGTCAGAGGAGGTCCGCTTACTATACCATCGAACTGTAAGTGAGCACTTAGACTTCTTACTCAGGAGTTGGTGGATTTGGGGTAAAATTTTCATGCCTGAAGAGTTTCAAGCATGTGACTGCCACAGGAGTTCACCAGCTGTTAGACTGCAGCTAATTTCATTGTGTATATGAGAAGTACACTTAGCTCCTCCTGTTCTGTGGAAGTGCTTATATTTTACCTAAAAAACAAGATTCTAAAATACAAATGGGAAAAACAAAACAAAACAAAACAAAACAAAACAAAACAAAACAGGCCAGGAGTGAGTGAGAATAAGCTTTGTTTTAGAAGACTAAGTCCTGAGATTTAGTTTGTCTTTGAAGTGCTTTGTAGATGAGATAATAGTTATGATCTAGTTCAATATTAGCATGTGTCTAAACCACAGTAAACACACTTGTACAGACAACTCTAGCTCTATATACCTCTACCAGTTTTAGCCAGCATGTCTGACTAAGATCTTGAAGATTTGGACCTTTGTGTTCTTGGAGGAGTTCAGATTTATGTCACAGGTATATATACATGTGAAATACACATTTTGGATTTAGGGGCTTCTGTTCTGCTCAAAACTCTCCTCAGGTGTTTAAGTTTTTTTGTAGATACTTTGGTTTTTGAAATTTTCCACTGGCCTTGTACTACATCATTATGTACATAAATATTTGCAGTATTCAAGGTTCCAGAAGGCTGAGTCATGCCTAAAAATAAAACTTTTTTTAAGTGCTCAGACTTCTAGTGGATTCTTAATATAGCGAAATTCTCCTGGTTTCTGGGTATTCTTACAAAAGGGTTTATAAAGTTTATTTAGGAATTTTCTATAGCAGCCACTTTTCAAAGTTTTTTTTCAAATTTGCATTTATCAGTAACCAAATTCTTTAGTTTCAAGTAAAATTTCCTGCAAAGCTTATAACACCTGTTCTTTTTAAGGACTTAAACGATCTGCCTCATTATATCATTGTAATGTTTTTCTGATCAAGTTATACATGATAAATCCTGTCCTCTGTGTGAACGATGTTGTTAGATGCTGTTTTCCTTCAAACTGATAGGATCAGGTTTATTGAAGCAATCTCTAGGGTTCTCGCTAGATTTATGTTGCATTTCATACGCAGATTCAATATTTTCCAAAACTCTTGCAAAGTAAACACAAGATTTTCCTTGTGTTTTCAAAGTAGTAGAATATATACCTTTACTTTAATGAAAGAAATCACCAACTTGCAGAGAGCACAAACATTTCCCACAAGTGCTCCTGTGAAGACCAACTCACTTTTTATTTGACAAACAGTACACTGAATATTTAAAATTTTGTTTGTTTTTTTTAAGGACAGTAAAGCCATCACACAAAATCAAATAAAATATTTGATGGCTTTAGGTAGAGAAAAGACAAAGAAGGACTCAAAGAAAGATGTATAGGTGAGAAATACCTTGCATTTTCCATTCTTTTATAATGAGGACTGGACAAAATGAGTAAAAATAACTGACTGAGAATGTTGGGGTTCTGAGCTTGGTAACCAGTGAGATACTTCAAGTCCTTTTGATAAATAAAAAGGTTAAGGTTTTCAAAAGACCTCAAAAAGACACTTTACTGAACTCTTTTATAAGAAAATATATGTTCTGAACAATATTATTTTTTTGGTAAATTAGGTAAAATATAGTCTAACAAGACAATACCTACAAAATTTATGAACAATCTTATTTACAGAAATTATGTCTTTTTGATGGTTTCAGTGTTTCTTGTCATGAAAGCTGATAGCCGTGTACCTGGCAGGCACATTAAATGCTTGATTTATTGGGATTTTCAAAGTACTTTTTGAAAGTATTCAAATAAATATCAGAAAACTGTGACATTATACATACCTACCAGTAGTTAACAGATCAACTTGTACCTACAAGTAGTTAACAGATCACTGAAGCCCACTTAGTTTTCTCAACAAAAGGCTATTCTCATGCCTGACAGTATGCTTCAATGTATAGGAACAGGTGCTTGTTTATAAGTAAGGGTTTGCCTATAACATAATGGTGTATTTGATTAGCTGTACAGTATTGCTTTATTTATTCTCTCAACTACGAGACACAAAACAGATACATCTTTATGAGGAAGTCAAAGATAAAACCATTTTTTTTAGTGTAATATTTCTTATCTGTAATGTAGCTTTTCCATGTTATTCAGATGTTAAGGATCACAAAAGGAAGAAGTGCATTTCTGTATGCCAATAGTTGCTGCAGTGCTTGGAAACTCCAAAGACAGGCTAGAAAATTTTAATAGGCAACATTTTAATGGGTGACATGGCCTTGCAGAAGGATCTACATAGGTTGGAGCATTGGGCAATTATCAATGGCACAAAATTTAACAAGAACAAATGTGGAAGTGGAGAGGGAGGTGCTGATTTCTTCTCCCTGGTATCCAATGACAGGATGTGTAGGAATGGCTCAAAGCTGTGTGAGGGACTCACAATCCTCTGCCTATGAACTAGTACATTTCACTGATGCTGAATTCTCCATTCAAAATCATAACTCCAGCAAATCTGAAGCCAGCACCAAATAGTTAACTCATTTAGACATAATGACAGAGTCATGCATGCAACATCAAAATATGAGACACAGCATGGTCCTAATCCCTTAACTGTTCAGATTAAAGTCCCAGAAAGAGTGTGCAGACATTGTTTGGATTGTACGCTTTTTTGTGAAAGCCAGGATGCTCATCCAGGTATGAGAACACAGTTTAGGCAAATCTTCAATTTGAAATATTTTAACTGTGAGCAAACAGTGGTCAGTCCTATGAAAGATAAATAATCAAAGGAAATCACTCTTAGAGTGTCAATACCTATGCAGGTAGTGTGGACTATGCAACTGTGCAGATCCTTGCAAGCACTTCTGACTATGTGCATTTAATGATGATGGCTGCCCTTCCCTACATCAAGACTTCAATTTTACACAGTTTAAATACTTAGTCTTCAAAAGCAAATCTTTCCTCATGTAAGTGAAGTTTCAAAAGATGGTACTAGCATTGTTTCACCTTTCAATATACTTAAATTAATAACATGCTGTATCTTTAGATTCTGCAGGATGTATTCCTCATCTTAACCAGCAAACCTGTAAAGGTAGTTATAAATTTATGAGTCTGAAACAGTATTCTCTGAATATTCCATGATTCTATGGCACTGTCTGTCACAGAGGTAAGACATACTGTCTAACCTCCTAATGAGGATTCTTGCAGTGCAAATCAAAAGTCTCTGAAAACTGTAAGTGAATCATCTCTAGTAATGCTTTGTCCTCCTGAACTCCAAATGGTGCTTTAAACTTGAATCTTCAACTATTTGAAGTTTTTTCTTAGTATTAAAAAAGTCATGTGTGAATATCTTAAATGAATATTGATAGTCTCTGTGAATAAAATCATCATGACTTTTTTGTCATGAAAACAAACAAGTACTTATCTCTGCAGCCTGTAACATTTACAGAATCCTAAAGGACACTGGTTGTCAGATATAATTGGACTCAAATATCCGATTGCAGTATAAAGAAATCACAGAGGAAAGCTCATGTCTAAAACATCATGAGCACTACACTACCAGACCACTGGCAAAGTCAGATATTGACAAACCATTTATGCAATATTTCAATTTCTTGCTAGTTAGCATCACAGAGATGCTAATTTTCTACTCTAAGTTTCACATACTATCATGCCAGTGTGATTTTTTTTTTTAAGTTTTAGACTAAACTTGAACAAAACTGGTTTAACTTTATCAGTTGTTCTTAATTTCTCTAAGTTTATCTTATTTGTGATTTGTTTGGGGACAAAAATGTAAATCCTGCTGATCATTATAGCAGCTGCTTCATTTCTCTTCCTGTGTTTAGTACCCTGACAGCATCTTACTTCAGTTGATTACTGTGTTTTGATGTTGCAGCCAATTCAAGAATACTGTAGAACAATAAGTGCCTTTCTATAAAAAATTAAAAAGGAAAAACTTGTTTTGTATGTTCTTATGAAATCCTTTTCTTACCAATTTAAATAAATATAATGTATGCACAGTAAAATAATTTCTCTCAAACTCTTTGAAAAAAGTATCTTCCACTGCTTAAATTTACATTTTGTTCCAAAGATTCAAGATCTTTGTTTCAAGGGCTTATAGCATCTCAGTAGTAGTATTTCTACTGTGGGATACCATACTGCAGACGATAATATTGTCACACAAACACATCACTTTTCTCATGAACACTTTGGAAATTTAAAATCTCATAAAATGTGAGTCACTTTTACAATTTATGCAGCCATCTAATATTCCTCTTCTGCATCTATTTGAAGCCTCCTATTGCTTTCTAGACTTCTGAATTGTAGGCAGTCAGATTAAAAAGTAATCCTAGGGAGCTAGAACCAGAAGCCAAGACTCCTTTGTCCTAACTGCAGTAATCACTAAACCATAGTCTGGCTCCCTTTTCCTTCCTGTCCTTCTCACACTCTTGGTGGCACAGTGATCTAGTTTCTATCTACATAGATCACTTGATAGTTTGGTGACTCTGTTATTTTTCTGAAGAGTAAGGTGTACGCAGGTTTCAAAGGGTCCAGATATTAAGGGCTTCCAGACAGAAGCTTTTTCAGAAATATGTACAGCATCATGGACTGTGTTTTCAGCGAAAGGGACAGTGTCTTTGTGTTGGACATGCCTTGAACATTGGTCTTAAGGATACAAATAGACGATGGGCACAAATCTTCCTGATGCCCAATTTGTGGAGAAATTTAGATCAGGGCTAACATGCACAGAAACCTGAATATAAGTAAACAGAGAACTCTATGATACAAAACATAAGTGTCAAATTTATTTAAGCATGCAGTAGATTTTTTTACAGTTGGAGGGGAAAGACTCTCATCTCAGTTTTAAATACAGGTACTAACATTCTGTCTAAGCCCATCTTAAACCTGAAGTAATTCAACCCTATGGCCTTATTCCTACTTCTACTTTATATTGAACATCCAGTACACATAGTGCCCAAAACGTTATGTCAAATAAAGAAGGAAGTGATATTTGGCTTTAGTCTTAATTACTGAAGTTGTTTGCCAAGAGAATACTAGAGCATAGTCAGCAGAATACTATTCAATGGATATTAAAGATGTTTATTTTAATTAATTCATCCAAACTTTTTCTGAGGTTATCATTTGTCTTGTAGCCCTCTGGAATCAGAAACTTATTTCTATTAAATTACTTAATCACAGGGGTTTACTTGATTTCAGATTGCTTCCTCCATTCCCACAAGGGAGTGTTAATTCTGCCTGAATTTCAGAGAGTGTATTAAAATAAGAATTATTTAGCAATTGGCATGTTCTTAATGATAAACCATTAGGGAACTCTTTTTCTGTTTTGAAGGCATAATATTTGGGAAGAAAAAAAATCTATTATCTCTCTTTTGCTTTGCTACTGTCTACAGTGAGTTGAAGATGTCGGTTCTTGATGTCATTCTGGAGGACTGGTTTTTCCTTCAATGAAGGCCACCTTGGTATACTGACCTGTTTCTACAAACATTTTCCTTAAGAAATCTTTCTATTTAATATTTCCAGTTATTATTCTTTCTCAAAGATTCTATAATTGTGTAACTAGCTGAAGCTTTTATGTCACACTGAAATTAACTGTTTTGTTGTTTGAAATGCGTAATCTCTGAAATACATGATGCTTTGCAATGTAAGTGTTTTGTAGAGGCAGAGTTGCTGCCAGGTCTAATGAAATATCACCTGATAAACAAATTCCTTCCTGTCTTAGTATAGTAAATGTTCTAGGGTCAAATCCAGACCCAGCCTACACAAATCTTGCTCTCAAATGTATCCACTGGCTTAATGTTCAATAGTGCTACAAAAATCAGTTGTCACCAGCTTAATTGCTGTCAGAGAAATATAATTCAATCTTCATCTTCTGGCACATTTAATAGGTTCAATGTTTACTATTTTAAAAAATAAGTATTCATCAACAAGACAATGTGTCAGTGGCTTAATGTCCATTTCTAATAATGTGAATGCAGGATTTTTTTCAAATGAGCTCCTAATTATGAATTCTGTCCAAAACACATCTCTTTTAATAAGGTAAATGGATAACTCTCTGTCCTTGTACACATTCTTTTTTACAGCAATAGGAGAGAACCTGGCTCATATAGTTATGAAAACAGAAAAGTTTTTTATTGTACCCTTCTGTTTTGAGTTATTTATAACATATGACCCTGCTTTTTATAGCTGCCTTTCCTATAGAAAAACATCTTTCCTATGTAGGACAAGAGCAAACTCTTCAGCAATGAATGTTTTCAAGACCTCAGCTGAGAAAAAGCATCATGTTAGAACTGGAAAGAACTGGCTGGTTTGTATTGGACAAGGAGGAGGAGACACAGAAATTTAATTAGTTTCCATACACTGATGTTATTTTTAAGGGTCATCTAAAACACTGAATAGTCTCATACATTCTTCCAGGTATTAATCATCCCAAGAGCACCTTCAAATTCAACTTTGGCATTAGATTTTATCAAGTAGCTTTTAGCCGTGACCTACATTAACATCTAATGTTTTCTTCATTATACAGTTAGCCATATATCAAGATTCTTATATAGTTTGTTGAAGCTCAACCAGGCATCTGACTTAATTGATGTTACAGTGATTTGCATTGCAAGTTTTTCAATAACAAATATTTCTCAGACAAGGAGCCAATATTAAGTCTACCAACTTCCACCGGTTTGCTAATAACATTAACTGTATAGATCGCCACATTATATATTTAACTCTGTTTCAGTGGTTGATTCTGCAAAATTACATGAGTAATATTACTTTGAAAGTAATTTCAAAACAGTAGAAATCAAAACCAGTAGAACTCAGAACCAACAATCAGCACTTTACTACAGTTTTACATGTTCTTAGAGTAAGGATAAACACACTTTTATTTTTAACAGGCTTCTCCAAATTTCCAGCGTTTTTGGAGCTGGAAGTGGGAGGCATCCTGTTTTCTTTTTAGGCTGTTTATGATTAAGGAAGGAAATTTACTTTTATGAAATTCATTTGTGTATGTTCTACATTCAAATCTGTAAATAAAACTTGTATTATGAACACTAATTAAAGGAAGACATAGACCTCTTAGAGTGGGTCCAGAGGAGGGCCACAAAAATAATCAGAGGGCAAAAACACCTTTCTTATGCAGAAAGGCTGAGAAAGTTGAGGTTCCTTAGCTTGGGGAAGAGAAGGCTTCAGGGAGACCTTATTGCAGCCTTTCAATGTATAGAGGGGGCTTTAAGAAAGACAGAGAAAGACTTTTTACCACGGCCTGTAGTGACAGAACAAGGGGCAATGTGTTTAAAGCAAAAGAAGGTAGATTTAGATTGGATGTAAGGAAGAAATTTTTTACAATAAGGGTGGTGAGACAATGGGGCAGGTTTCCAAAGAAGTTGTAGATACCCCAACATTAGAAGTGTTCAAGGTCAGGCTGGACAGGGCTTTGAGCAACCTGGTCTAGTGAAATATGTTCCTGCCCATGGCAGAGGGGTTGGACTACGTGACCTTTAAAGGTCCTTTCCAAGACAAAACTTCCTATGAATTATGTTTTCCATGGTAGCATCCACTGATTTGACCTGAAATCCGTTGTACTGTGAACATTACAGATAAAGGGTGTCCCAAATTATTTGTAACTTAATAAAATAAGAAAAAAAAATATTAAAAAAGACAGTTTCTAATTTCATATTTTACAGGTGATGAACTGAGACAACCAAGAATCATAGAATCACAGAATTGTTAAGGTTGGAAAGGACCTCTGAGCTCATCGAGTCCAACTGTTAACCTAACTGCCTGGTCTACCTCTAAACCATGTCCCTAAGCTCTATATCCACACGTTTTTTGAATACATCCAGGGACTGTGATTCAACCACTTCCCTGGGTAGCCTGTTCCAATGCCTAACCACTCTCTCTGTGAAGAAATTTTTCCTAATATCTAATCTAAATCTCCCCTGGCACAACTTGAGCTCATTTCCTCTTGTCCTATCACTTGTTACTTGGGAGAAAAGACCAACACCCACCTCGCTACAACATCCTTTCAGGTACTTGTAGAGAGCAATAAGGTCTCCCCTCAGCCTCCTCTTCTCCACACTAAACAACCCCAGTTCCCTCAGCCGATCCTCATAAGACTTGGGCTCTAGACCCTTCACCAGCTTCGTTGCCCTGCTCTGGACATGCTCCAGCACCTCGATGTCCTTCTTGTAGTCAGGGGCCCAAAACTGAACACAGTACTCGAGGTGCGGCCTCACCAGTGCCGAGTACAGGGGCACTATCACCTCCCTGGTCCTGCTGGCCACACTATTCCTCATACAGCCCAGGATGCCATTGGCCCTCTTGGCCACCTGAGCACACTGCTGGCTCATGTTCAGGCAGCTGTCAGCCAACACCCCCAGGCCCTTTTCTGCCAGGCAGCTCTCCAGCCACTCTTCCCCCAGCCTGTGGCGTTGCATGGGGTTGTTGTGACTCAAGTGCAGGACTCGGCACTTAGCCTTGTTGAACCTCATACAGTTGGCCCCAGCCCAGTGATCCAGCCTGTCCAGGTCCCTCTGCAGGGCCTTCCTGCCCTCCAGCAAATCATCACTCCCACCCAGCTTGGTGTCATCTGCAAACTTAGTGAGGGTGCACTCAATCCCCTCATCCAGATCATCAATGAAGATGTTGAACAGGACCGGCCCCAACACTGAGCCCTGGGGAACACCACTCGTGACCGGCCGCCAACTGGATTGGACTCCATTCACCACCACTCTCTGGGCTCGGCCATTTAGCCAGTTTTTAACCCAGCGTAGAGTGCACCCATCCAAGCCGTGAGCAGCCAGCTTCTCCAGGAGAATGCTGTGGGAGACTGTGTCAAAGGCCTTACTAAAGTCCAAGTAGACAACATCCACAGCCTTCCCCTCATCCACTAAGCGGGTCACCTTGTCATAGAAGGAGATCAGGTTGGTCAAGAAGATCTGAAGATGATCTGCTCCATGACCTTCCCTGACACCGAGATCAGACTGACAGGCCTGTAGTTCCCCGGATCCTCCTTCTGACCCTTCCTGTAGATGGGTGTCACATTAGCTAACTTCCAGTCATCTGGGACCTCCCCAATTGACCAGGACTGCTGATAAATAATGGAGAGTGGCTTGGCGAGCTCCTCTGCCAGCTCCCTCAGTATCCTCAGGTGGATCCCATCTGGTCCCATAGACTTGTGGGCATCCAGATGGAGGAACAGGTCACTAACTGCTACCTGTTTGATTATTGGGGCTTCGTTCTGCTTCCTATCTCCCATCTCCCAGCTCAGGGACCTGAATACCCTGAGGATGACCAGTCTGACTATTAAAGACTGAGGCAAAGAAGGCATTAAGTACCTCAGCCTTCTCCTCATCCTTTGTGGTGATGTTTCCCTCTGCATCCAACAAAGGATGGAGATACTACTTGGCCCTCCTTTTGTCGCTGATATATTTGTAAAAACATTTTTTGTTATCTTTGACTGCAGTGGCCAGTTTAAGTTTGAGCTGGGCCTTTGTATCTCTAATTTTCTCCCTGTATAACCTAACAATATCCTTGTAGTCCTCCTGAGTTGCCTGCCCCTTCTTCCAAAGATGGTAAACTCTCCTTTTTTCCCCTGAGTTCCAGCAGAAGCTCTCTGTTCAGCCAGGCCAGTCTTCTTCCCCACCTGCTTGTCTTTCAGCACATGGGGACAGCCTGCTCCCGTGCCTTTAAGACTTCCTTCTTGAATAACATCCAGCCTTCCTGGACTCCTTTGCCTCCCAAGAGACTCTGTCAGCCAGTCTCCTAAACAGGCCAAAGTCTGCCTTTCTAAAATCCAAAGTAGTGGTTTTGCTGACCCCCTTCCTTACTTCTCCAAGAATTGAAAACTCTATCATTTCATGGTCACTGTGCCCAAGGCAGCCTCTGACCACCACATCGCCCACCAGGCTGTCTCTGTTTGTAAAACAGCAGGTCCAGCAGGGCACGTCCCCTGGTTGGCTCGCTTACCAGCTGTGTCAGGAAGTTATCTTCCGCACACTCCAGGAACCTCCTAGACTGTTTCCTCTCTGCTGTGTTGTATTTCCAGCAGATATCTGGTAAGTTGAAGTGTCCCACGAGAACAAGGGCTAGAGAATTTCCTTCCTATTGAGATCTGACTTTACATTAACTGCCCTGAAGCAGAATATTGCTTGTTACAATTTCAGTCCATGAACCTCATTTCTTTTATGTAATGCAGGCAATAAATCTGCCATTTGAGTATTGTTGCATATGTATTATACATGTGTAACTTAGATTCTTAATAGTCATATTTAATAAAGATGAATTAATAATTTATATGCAGTAACAGCAACCCAGGCTACAGAAGATAATGTCCAGTGAAATACATTTTGAATAATGTAATGAGAATCAGTTGTTAGTGTCACCTCTTATTTTTCCTGTTGAACATGCTTTGTCAAAATAAAAAACATAAAAAATTGCATTCCTTTTTGTACTCATTACAGATTTTGTAATAAAATATTTTTTGTAGAAATATAGTTCTAGAGTCTTAATATCTGCAACTCTGTAAATTATTACAGCACACGGGAAAGCTCCAAAATGTCACTGGTGATGTATTAATTGGTAGTTATCATCCTTGGTGTAATAAGAAGCAAGAATTACCAAGAAATTATACTTTCTGGAGGAGATTAAGGTTATTTTCCACTTTTTTCACCAAAATAAGCAATCCAAGACTAACTCACATATTGCCTTGTTTTTCCAGGGATCTAGTCATCTTTCAGTTTCTCCAACATTCTGGATACAGAAGAAATGCAAGGCCTGAACAGAAAAGAAATGCAACTAAAACATTTTCCTCATAGTTTCTTGATAAGCGGTATTAGATTCCTTGTTCCTTTAATCTTAATCCCAACCTGGAAGTACAAGAGCATATAACTTCTCACAGAAAAATTTTTGTACTACATGTTTTCAGCTAGAAAAGATAGAAATAGCTCTCTGGGAAGGGCTCTTACAATGAAACACCTAGAGACCACTGAGCAAACATGAGGTGAGTACAAGGAGCTCTTGTAAATGATTCGCTTAACCAGAGCAGATGGCTATGGCCATTAGCTCGTTACAGCCAATTAAGGAATGTATAAAAACTTGTCTTGCCCTAAATGGAAAGTATATGAGCATGAGCAGGATGGTGGATGTATAACTAGCTGTAAGGTCAGGAAGATTCACAAATAGAGTAATAATTTTTAGATACAATATTTCAAAGATACTCTGAAGCTTTTAATTTTATAAATGTATACATTTTCTAATCATTTATAATAATAATTTTATAAATTTTTATAAACCTTTTTCTTATACAAGCAGAAGAGAAAAAAAGGTTAGTCAAAGTGTGTAAAAGATTCCTTACTTGTTTGTTTTCAGAATTAAGGGACTTAAACCAGATCTCTTTTACTTTTGGGTTCTATCTGTCTTCTTCCTTACATATAGGAGAAAACCGCATGTACTTTGCTGCTTAGTTCTTATTGATGTTTAATGCTAATATAGTAGATCATTGAGTGTTTCTAATGTTTTTTGCATTCATTCTACTTGTTTGGCCAATTGATTCTTCAGCAACTTTTATCTTCTTGAACCAAAATGCTATCTGGTTTATAAAAACCAAGAATTGGAAAGTGGTTGGTTTTCCATGACTGCAATAAATTAGCTGTTAGCAACTAATGTAGATCAGAAAATGTAAGTGCATCAGCAACACTTTTAACTGCTGAAGCATTGTCTACTGAAATCAGTAGAAAGATTATTATTGGAATAGCCTTTGGAGCAGACCTTTAGCAGGAAAGAAAAAGGGTGGAAATGAACTAAAGAACAAAAACATGATAATTCATATGGAAGGTCTAATGAGGATTGTGCATATCTGAATCTCAGACTTGCTGAGAAACTGAGTTATTGCAGAAGCTATAGAAAACATTCAAAAGAACTCTAGTTCTTAACAAAAAAAAATAAAAATACTCACCCCCTGTATCAAATATAGCTATAGTTGATAGTTGCTGCAAACTAATGCTTGGAATCTTTCTTTGATTTAACATGTTATATCATATCAGAGTAAATTTCATTTGCCAATAGATCTTTTTCCTGAGAAGTAGAGGTGTACAGCTGAGTTTTAGGCATTTTTTGATAAATACACAGGAAAACAAGCTCAGCAAAATACTTGACTGAGAAAGTATTTGAAACTATCTGTGGAATTTCAGTGTGTGAAGGAAAAAATTAAAAAATCGGACTTTCTGGTTGAAATGTCTTCTGAGTATACAGAACACAAGGAGCCAAGAGTCAAAATAGTTGGTTTTAGTAGTAATCTTATTCTAGCACTGTGCAGTTCTTGACTAGTCTACATGTTTATAAACTGCCTGCCAAATGAGTAATGTGTTTTTCTCTCTCTGTATATTTAATAGCAAATAAACTTAATTATAAAAGAAGAGTTTTATGCTTGCTGACTACCAAAGCTAACTTTTTTTTAAACAAATGAAAACTGTCCTCTCCAAGAGTGATAGAAGTTTAGTTTAGTTTTTGAAAGTACCTATCAAATGAGATGCTAACTGTAGATACCTTCTTCAGTATTGTTTCAAATCATCCATTTTATGCTAAAAAGTTCAAAGAGACTTTATAGAAGGAATTTTGAGTGATGTGGTTTTAGAACCCTCAAGTCAAAACATTAATGAAGTACCAAGGATTTAATGCCTAAAATCGTTTGAGAAGAGACTTTGTCTTTATTCCCTGGCATTGCAACCCAAAGGCTATGTTTTGCCACACCAGGATCTGGAAGGTTTAACAGGAAAGGTAATAATATGCCCCTGGGTTTATGAAGAGTGAATAAACAACCAGAGATCCTTGTTTAGGAACACATCAGTTTCTAATGCTGCTACTTTTGAAGCCTATACGCCAGGAGTCTGCCTAGGATGCAAGAAGATGGCCTTCTGAAGCATCTTTCTCAAAACTGCTTTTGTGTCTCTAATCATTTATAATAGTATTTCTCTAACAGGAACATGATTTTTAAACTGCACTGAACTGCCATATTTAGCAATTGCTACAGTCAACTGAAAAAAAATCCAGTTCTACTAAAAATGATGAACTGTTTTATGTAGCATGATTACTACCTATTTTTCTTCCTTGGTAAAGTCTAACCTACAAAGCATGTCCCAATCTGAGAAAATCATATTAGAAGAACTGGGTGGAAAAGTGCTTCTATCCGAAAAAAGCAATTTTTTTAACTTTATCTACCGCATAGCAAATAAGTTGATTTGTAAAATAGTTCTAATCTTTTGAGAAAGGAATCATGGCACTAAAGATTGTCTTCACATCTATTAATTGAGAACTCTTTATTCATCCAGGCTGGAATTAACCATTCTACAAAAGACATTTTTACCTTATTTTTGTCTGAATTTAGGATCGCTCATGGATCACAGCCACTGTTTGTGGAATTCATTCACTGTTTGTAGAATTTTGTTTGTAGAAGTCACTCATTCTGGAGAGCTCATAAATATTCAGCATACTGCAAACAGTGACTCTCCCTCATGACTACAGCATATTGATTTTTATATTTATGCCATAGATCCTTCTCAGCTTAAAGAGAATTTTTCCCCGTTAGACTGTAAATAATTTATATGCCTATTGATTTTTTTTAATGTTTTACAGGTTTTTCTAAATTTATATATTTTGTCATTGACTTAATGTAACAACGGGAACAACATGTTGTGACTATCATAAAAGGATACTCAGGGAAAATATTCTACTCTCAACACCTTTCAGATGTGTCATGAAATGTATACTTATATAGGCAAGTACTGCTCCCTTTTTTGTCATTTTTCTTAAAGGCAAATGTTGCTTAAATCTCTTCCTTGTCCTCCAACAAAGCTTGTACGTATGAAGAAATTTGCACTGAAAGCCAAACAACTTTTCTGGTCATCAGGGGCATGAAGTCTAGTCAGAGGCCAGTAACTAGCGCTGTATTCCAGGGATCAGTACAGAGTCTGATCTTGTTAAACACCTTCATTAATGATATGGATCATGGGGCAGATGTTGTACCCTCAGCAAGTTTGCAGATCACACAAAACTGGGAGTGGCTGATATGGAGAGACGTTTGTGCTGCTATCCAGAGGGACTTCAACAGGTTCGAGAAATGGTCTGACAGGTACTTCATAAAGTTCAAGAAGGAGAAATGTAAAGTCCTGCACCTGAAGAGGAACAACCCCAGGCACCAGGATATGCTGGATGCCATCCAGCTGGAATGCAGCTTGGCAGAAAAGGACCGGGGCGTCCTGGTGGACACCAAATAGAGCACGAGCCAGCAGTGTGCCCTTGCAGCAAAGAAGGCTGGTGGTATGCTAGGCTGCACTAGGAGTGGCATTGCCAGCAGGTCGAGGGAGGGGATCCTTCTGCTCTACTCAGCACTGGTGAGGCCACACCTAGTGTACAATACCCAGTTCTGGGCTCCCCAGTACAAGAGAGACATGGACATACTAGAGAGAATCCAATGAAGGGCCATGAAGATGATTAAGGGTTTGGAGCATCTCTCCTGTGAGGAAAGGCTGAAACAGCTGGGACTGTTCAGCCTGGACAAGAGAAGGCTCCAGGGAATCTCATCAATGTATACAAATACCTGAAGAGAGGGTGCAAAGAAAATGGAGCTAGGCTCTTTTCAGTGGTGCCCAATGGCAGGATCACAGGCAATGGGCACAAACTGAAACACAGAAGGTTCCCTCTGAACATCAGGAAACACTTTTTCACTGTCAGGGTAACTGAGCACTGGCACAGGTTACCCAGAGAGGTTGTGGAGTCTCCATCTTTGGAGGTATTCAAGAGCTGTCTGACATGGTCCTGGGCAACTGGCTCTAGGTGGCACTTCTTGAGCAGGGGCTGTTGAACCAGATGACCTCCAGAGGTTACTTCCAACTTCAAACATTAGATGGTTCTCTGAAGTAGAGAAAATGTATTAAATATTGTATTTAACCATTGGTTTGGGGTGTAACTGTATACACCTGAAGATTGTATTAATTCAAAGCATCCTGAAATATTGCTAACTTAAGAGAGCTCAGGACAGATGAGATCTTTCCTTTGGCTTCCCACTTGCTTTTCATACATGCTCTCTATACATGTAATGGAGTACTTGGTTACTTAGCAGGCTGAATTTGTTATCATACTAAGACCAGAGGTGTGCATAATTTCTGCATTACTTTTTCCCTAATTCTTCATTTCCCTTCATTATCAAGGTGGCCCCACTGGAAAACTTGAGACACTAGATTTCATTGGTCAGCCTGAACAAGATCCAAAGCATGTTTAGACGCTTATGCTCAGATTGCCAAGAACAAAAGCGAATGAACATTTGTCAAGTAGCTATTTTCAGAATCTGAACATAACAGATGCCAGCAGATGATGACCAAAAATATATTTTATGTAACACGCTAAAACTGGAAGATGAAACTGCAAAGATAAAACTTGCAGAAAGTCATTACCTGGATTTTTCTGTCTTCCTGATGTGGTTTAACCCCAGCTGGCAACTAAGTACCACGCAGCTACTCGCTCACCCTCCCCACCCACCCCCAGTGGGATGGGGGAGACAATTGGGGGAAAAAAGAAGTAAAACTCATGGGGTGAGATAAGGACAGTTTAACAGGACAGCAAAGGAAGATAAAATAATAATAATGATAAAAGAATATACGAAACAAGTGATGCACAATGCAATTGCTCACCACCTACCAACCAATGCCCGGCCCATCCTCGAGCAGTGATTGTTGCCCCCCAGCCAACTCCTCCCAGTTTATGTACTGTCATATGGTATGGAATAGTCCTTTGGCTAGTTTCGATCAGCTGTCCTGGCTATGCTCTCTCCCAGCTTCTCGTGCACCTAGCAGAGCATGGGAAGCTGAAAAGTCCTTGATTTAGTGTAAGTACTACTTAGCAGTGTGTTACCAACGTTATTCTCATACTAAATCCAAAACACAGCACTATACCAGCTACTAGGAAGAAAATTAACTCTATCCCAGCTGAAACCAGGGCACTTCCCTTTTGAAAAGTAGATATAATCTTTTCAGAAACTAACATTGGAGATTACAGGAGACTTGTTATCTATTTCTTCATTCTCAACTTACCTGTAACAACAACAGATCTAAATCTATATTGATACAAGACAAGGTGATTCACCTAATGTACTCAAAATAGTGTTCCCCAAACTAAATGTTCCAAGAATAATGACTAATGACACAGGGCCAGATTCATGATTCCATGTCTAAACAGTAATCTTTGTTCTGAGAGCACATTTTGCAGACAGCATTCATTTTGTGCAGCAGAGAGGATCATAACTCCTCTGCCCAGGTCTACACCAACTTGGTTCTCAAAATCTTAGTAGTGTTGCTAGTTCATAAATAGGTTAGTATTAAACTCCAAAGAGAGCCAGATTATCTCACCTCATCTCAAAGAGAGCCAGATTATCTCACCTTTTCTGCTTTTCCTTTCTACTTCAGGAAGACCAGTGGATTAGTGCCATGGACTTTTCATGAGCAGTCTTCGTCCAAGGATATGTTTGCCTTAACAGCCTAAATAACAACAAATTACATGTGTTAGACAAATGCCTTACTATCCAACTGTATTAACTGGACACTTAACAGTATACATGACACTGGGTGTATTCCAACATTTTTCTGTGATCAAATTTCTCCTGTTTGCAAAACTTGGCCTTTTTTAGGCATGCTTCCTACATTTGAGTTCACATTGGTAAACTCATCTGTTTTCTCAGTTGCTGCTAAAAGTAGGAGTGACGACTTGTGGAAGTTGCTTTTCCCTCTTCTTTTTAGGACAATAGGTTTGTGATTAGCTGAGATGTCAATGCATTCCACAGATATTTTTAACAAGTTGCTGTTACCAGGTTTATAACAATATCAGACCAACACGTAAGAGGCAGTAATGAAGGAACAGAAATCTGACATATCAATCTGGCTTCCTTTCCAAAGAATCCAACAGCCAAACAACCTAGAGGCCTTGTAACAGTCATCTCAAAACACTTAAGGCGAAAACCTTGGCAGCATTAAAAAGGTAGCTTTAATAGGAAATGTACTGAATAAAAGTAATTAACTTCAAAAAGGACTGATGATTTCAAAAAAAATCTCCATAATCAACAGGCTACATTTCATTATCAGATTTGCTATGTTTTTTAACTTTTTTTCTTCATTTGAACAAAAAATTTTTTGAGAACAAAGCAAGGAAATGCTTACTTTCCATTTTGTTCTGAGCTCTCATTTCCTTTTTATATTGTCCTGAAATAGTGTTTTGTTGTACACTGACTTTTCTTGTTTATTCATGATACTATTCTTCTCCAAACTCCCACTGCTATTGTATTGGTTTCAAATGTAAGGGTATATGCTTGAAAATTCCTATTGCTGTATCTTTGTTTATCATTTTGCTTGTAAGAAACAAAGTTTCACAAGCAGCTCTTGGATTTGGCAGCATGGAAGTGTTAATGCTTATATTCCATGTATTGATTACCTTGTGGGAAAGCAGTTATAGAAATAAAAATTGGAAAATGAAAATGATCATAGGCAGAAGAGTGCCCTTGTTAGCAAAGAAGTATGATGTGTTTAATTAAAAAAAAAAAAAAAAGAGTAGAGGTAAAAGTTAAAAAAGAGCTGAGGAAATAACAAGGCAAAGTTATAAAGTATTAGTTCACAGGTGTTGCTTGGGAGAAAAAAAAAGGTCACCTTGTTATATAGATTAAATATCAATTTATGTAACTGAACATGGAAATATGCACCAGAAAAATATTCCTATAGCAAATGAGGTTATATTTATAGAATACAGGTATAAATGTGTTTACAATAAGGTCTACCTTTTTACTTGAAAAAAAAAATATTCCCATTCTAATTCTAAATTCTAACAAAAATATTTTTGTAGATCTCTAATTCCTGTTACATAATTATAGTTAATTTCCACAGTTCAGATAAAACAGACCATCCAAGTGACTCATGATATTTTTTAGAACATGGTCACAGTGTACTCTAAAATAATGAGAACTGGTTTACAGCCAAGGAAAAGAAAAGTGGAAAATAATTTTAAACACAATTCAGAATCACTATCCTGATTGCAGGACAGGGAAAAAAATACCATCTTTGGGTTGTGTCAGCATCAATTTAAATTGACACTGCAAAGCTAAGAATCCATCTGGGAAGATGGAAAAATAAGTGTCAGCAGTCCCTTTTGAACTGGACAAATCATGAAGTGCATTTCGGAGAAATGGCTGATCATGACATATCCATTGTAATACTGTTTTATGAAAGGATGAAAAATCCCACTTTCATGATTAACTTTTTGATATCTTCTCTGGGTGGAGTGACAGTTACTCTACTATATCCTTGTACTAAGATGAGAAAGGAAAGTAAAAATGCGTTTCCCCAAGCAACGAGCAGATCTGGCCATGTCTGATTTATACTGAAAAGCATTAAATAAGAACAACCTCCATCACAAGAATATTTTGCTGTATTGTATGTTGGGTGTATAAGCAAGCTCTATTTATAACCAGCAGGTCACTGATGAATAGAGGTATTTAATTCTGCTTACAACTTATAATTAACATTTTATCATTTTCTATCAGCTTCTTATGCTCAAAGGTATTATCGTGGGTATTTAAATGATGAAGTTAGTTTGTCATAGTCCCTGCAGCCATGAACCATTTAAATTGTTGAACCATGTGGAGAGATGATTGATGTGAAAAGGAAATCATAGTGGTAAACTATTGCACCTTAAACAGCTCCTTCCCATATATCGCTCTGTGCACAAAAGCCCTCTAGATTAGCCTTGTTTAAATATTATTTGCATTTAAATTGCAGGATAGGTTATAGACTGTGTATTTTATGAATGAGGCTAAATGCTAGAACCAGCAGTTACATATTCTTTTAAACAATGAAACTCACTGGTGCACTTTGAAGGCATAGTTATAAGCAGACTGCAGAGTCAAAGACATAAGAGGAAAATCTCTTTTGATGTTTGGAAGGTTAGGGGCTAAGAGGCAGTGCAGAAATGCACTGACTCTGGGCTCTGAATTCTGAATAAAGGAAAGTATTTCCATGTTCTGAATAGTGCCTTTGTAAACACATCTTCATTCAAGTATTGTACAGCCTTAATGGCTTTTCTATATACTGGGTTTTTTGTTATTTTGCAGTTAAACTCCAAAATGTTCTGCAGAATGGTAGTGTGGTAATAGAGTGCTGCAATGTCACTTCTACCCATAGCTTAAATAATGAAGACTTTAACTGTATATTGATGCTAAATGCCATTGTTAGGAAGCCCAATTATATTTATTCCATGCTCAGTTTGAATAAATGCAGCAGGTCAGTCATTCTGAATAACAAATCAGCTTCTTAGCCTTTCCCAGAAATAATTCATTATTGAAAAAATCCATTGCTGATTTTCATTTTCCAAAAGGTGGTTTAAAGTTTTATAAAAGGACACTTTTCTTCTCCAGGGCCTTTCAAAATTCAGGACCTACCTATTTAATTGAGTGCCAAGAACCTAAGCTGTGCATTTCCCTTACAAAAAAAATTTCTCATGCAAAAGGTTATAAAATGGAGAATACAATTAAAATTTCTCTATATGCGTTAAAATCTGTGAGGTATCACTTCGTTGTGCAAGAAGCTAATAAAATGCCTATTGAAATTTGTTAGAGAAGGGTATGGCAATGTTCTTAGGAGAGTAATAGTATCAAAGACCTCATTTGGTATCAAAGAAATCTGCTAATTCAGAGTATTATAGATGAGATCCTGGAAAACACTGGCTGACAAAGAATCTGGTCCTAATCCAGAAAATAATGAAAGAATGGAGTATCTGTGGAGTATCTAGTGGCAAAGGTGATTATTTAAAGACTTCATTAAAAGAATGAAGCTGTGTCACCGGTTTGCTTGCCGTGACTTCCAGGGCAGTGGTAATCAGGAACAGAGCTTAGTAAACCGTTCATAATGAATGAAGAGTTCATTTGAGAAATATGAGATCTTTTGTCCATGAAGTCAGAGAATCACTTATTTGAAATATTCAGCTACAAAATCATAATACCTCACAAGCAGCTCAAGGGAAGTACTCATACTACATCAGACACTTCAAAGGTAGAGATTACATTTTATGATGTGTTTGCATAGGTCATTGGGATGCTGCTCTTGATTACAGCCTCTAAGACAAACTGCTAAACAAACAAATGAAGAACAGCATAAATTAAACCTCTCTACACAATATGCACAGTAGCTCCAGTGGACTGTGACATGACTAATAGTGAAATATTTTCATGTTCTCATATTTTCCCTTGTCATTTCTCTATCTGTTAGCTGTCAGCTTCTTTAGGGCCTGAACCTTTTACTATTCCCACACCTGAACTTGGTCAGTTTGTAGTCACTGACATAATTAAATCTAATTCATTCTGAACACTTTGAAAATGTGAGGATCAAGCATGGACATAGCACATCAAAGAATAGGGGAAGAGACCAGAGCTGGATTGGAGACCTGGTGGGAGACTGAGGGAGCCAGGATCATTGCACTTAAAGCTATTCTCCCCAGCTTCTTCCTACAGCAGCTGCCTTCACCCCATATCCCATGCCACTCACGCTGTCTTTTCAGAAGCACAGACAGAGTATCTGGAACAGGGTCTGCTCCCCCAGGCAAGCTGCACATGCCCAAAGCTGGTAGTGACCTAGAAAATATGATTATTTGTGATTTCATGTGTATATTTACAGTAGGTGGGGGAAATATTTGGATAACTGTTGAGACTGAGTCAGTGATTATTAATCCTGGTGGTAATTCCAAAAAGTGTCTGCTCTTTATTTGTATCTCAGAACAGCATCCCAAAATAGGTTATACATAGAGTCAAGGGCACTAGGTTCGCTGATGAACCAGCTGCTCTCCCAAGTGGAATTCTTTACAAACAGTCAATAATCTGGTCTGCAGTAAGAAGTTTACAGCATTTTTTTCATAAACGAGAAGTGCTAGAATTTTATATAAAACATATCCTAGTATTTCATTAAGATTACTGATCTTATGTCCAGGGGAATAACAAGGTGCCAGAAGGCTGCAAGAAATGCAAACAAAAATGTTACTTTGTTCTGGTACTGTTGTTTGTAATACTACAACATTTTTAATTCTATAATGCTACCATTGGCTTGATAGTAGGCTAAAGCTTAGAATTACTGATACATATCCTCAGTCACAGGGAGGTTTTTAATGTACTTTTTTAACCATTTATCTAATGGTCTATAGCAAGATGGTATGGAGTAGGCATTCATATTGCCAAGTTTTACACTCCTAGCATAGATACCTCAGTTAAGAAGCTAGCATGTTAAAATACACAACTTAGTTTCCTGCTCTGGTTTACACTGTGCTAAAGCCTGCCTTCCTCCTGTTGCTACAAAAAGAACACAGAGTTCCTGAATACTTAAAATTGGAAATAATTTTCTTCTTCTCTCTTTAATGATTCTAAATTTGTGGAACTTTAAACTTCATCTTTTGTGCTGTGTATTTAAATGGGAATTTCTGTATACCTTGAGGAGAAGACTATAAAGGCTGGTTTAAGTTCATTCCAGCACAGTATGTGTTCAGGAACTGTCCTATTCTACAGCGCTGGTAAGGGAAAACTGATTATTTTAATCCATAGTAATTTTCAAGAGTTTTTATGGACTGTGCCAGTAAATAAGACTAGTGAGACTCCAAAGGTACCTACCATGGTGCCTTCTCTTGCCAAATCTTAATCTTCAAGGGAATCACTTTTCTATGAATCTTCCAGTGACTACTCAAGACATCTGCAGGACAGCTCTCTGCTGCACAGAACACTGCATAGTCCCTATATCAGACTGCAGAACTCATCTCCAAATGTAAGTTAGTCTTAACACAGTTTTGTTTAGAAAGTATTGTGCAAAAAACAACAAAAAACATTTAAAGTATCTTCTAGGGACATGATATAAGCTATAGTCTATGCAACACAAATTTTCTCTTCTTCAGCTATATTATCATCTTAAGGGAACTGTCATGCTGCTAAAGTGGTCTTAAGAGTTGTGTTTGTTACAGTAGAGTATGTGAAAACTGTGCATGTGATCAGTTACAAGGAAGCACACTAATTATTAGAGAAACCCTTCTAAGGTTTTTCAGGTGGGATATTCTTGCCATCAAAACTACTTTCACCTTCAAACAGCAATATTATTTTTGACTGGATAAAGGGTCTGGATAATCAGCACAGAGGAAACTTTAAAGGAAACTCCAGAAATCCTCTTCTATATTTTCACAGCATCCACCACAAATTATTCCTGCCTTAGTATGAGGCCTTTGGACTTTACCATGGTTGAAATATTTAATTATAATAATGACAATAATAAGGCTTGTAGCCTTGATGTAGGCAATACATTGCTAGATCAAGAGGAAATATCAAATAGGAAAATAGTATTCTGATTAGTATTATAAAGAAAAAGAGAAAGACAATTTCATAAACTACCGAGATGTAGTGTAATTAGCAGAAATGAACTAAAATTTCAGTTTTACTTGTAAGCACCTGAGAATGACAAAGACCTTGAAGATGAAAAAGACCATTAGGCTGAGAATGAAGGGTGAACCTGTCAGGGAGGGATGTTTTGTTTTGATGACTGCCCTATTCAGAGTTTTTTTCTCCTTTCTCCAATTAATGGAAGAAATAGACTGCTGCATTGCAAGGCCACTTTCAGGGACCTGAGAGCACTACTAGGCCTCAACAGCCCTGATCAGCCCCACTTGGACCCTCCAAAACCCACCCCTGGGCCCAAGACCCCATGTCAGCCTCTCTGGGCTGTCCAGCAATGTCTTTGATCTCCAGCCCCACCACCTCCCTGCCCTGCCTGGCCATGGGCCCTGCTGAGCCAAGTCCTAGCCACAGGTTGACATCCTGCCACAGCCCTGGCTGGCTGTCACGGGGCTGTGTCTGACCCTGGCACACCTCATGGGTCAGATCCTGGCCCCCACCCACAGGCTGACATCCCAGCCTGCCCTCAGCTTGTCCCCATTCATAAGCACCAATGGGATCTGGACATAAAGACCAGTTTATTTTGGAAGTTGACAGGCATATTCCATATTTGGAAATGGTAACCAAAAGCTTAATTTTCAGCTATTCCCATGGCCTAGCTGGACAACAGTCTGTATGTCCATCTGTGCGCTCCTCTGAGCAGCTGTGAGCATGCAACACACAAACTCTTTGAAGATTACAGATTTTAGTCTCAGCACGTAATTAAAGTATGTTCAGCAGGTTTGATATCAAAGGCCATCACTATTTTATGTAGCCAGCTTTTCCTCTGTGTTGCTCTGATTGATTGCTCTCTTTCCAAATGTCTTAGTTGTTTGCTGTATATTTTTTAAATAGAGTTACAACCTTGCAAGTACTTATGTGAATTCTCTCACTAATGACATGACTGTAATACACTTTCATTGGTTATTACACACTAGCTGCAATATGCAGCTCAGCGGCATTTAACTCAGAAATATCTTAGCATATCTCCTGTTACATGTCAGTGAATGCTATTAAAATGTGTACACCCCTAATCATTCACTGGGACAATTGTTTTGCACACATATACACAGGGAACATCTGTTCAAGATACAAAAATAGAATCTTTTAGGTATGTGTTTACAGAAACGGTGTGGGAATGAAAGATCACATAAACTGTTACGTAAAATGCTATCTGCAGTATGCGTCAGCTAGTTAAAAGAAGGGTTTGATTGAGAATTCTATTAAATATTTATATAAACTGTAAACCTTCTAGTTTAGGATAATTCTTTGCATTTCTAATTTACACTGAACTAAATAAGAAAAACCTATGTAGGTATTTCTAAATTATATTTGCAAGAATAGACATGCCAAAAATTAGTATTACTATATAATATAATTTATTGTATTATATATTTATTATGTATTATATATTATGAAATATTATATAAGGACAAAAATTAAGAGAAAAAAATTAATCATCCTGTCCCACAATAGAGAAAACTTCTGAAGGACTCCCTTTTGAGGAATTCCTCTAGGTTTCAGTCTTCCACACATTACCATGAAACTGATGTAAGGCAAAATGGAGTAAAAAAGGATCAAACTTCATTTTAAGAGCCTAAAGAGATAATCAGCTCAAAACTATGTTCTAGTGTTAGAATTCACAGTCCACAGAGAAACATGGAAGCATGATAGTTTCAGTAATCTTAATGTGTTACTTTTTACATTCCCAGGTTCCTAGTTTATCGGTCCATCAATTGTCATGCTTTAACCCCAGCCAGCATCTAAGCACCACACAGCCGCTCTCTCACTCCCCCGCCACCGGTGGGATAGGGGAGAGAATCAGAAGAGTAAAAGTGAGAAAACTCATGGGTTGAGATAAGAACGGTCTAATAATTGAAATAAAATTAAGTAAAATAGTAGTGGTAGCAGTAGTAGTAATAATAATAACAATAACAATAACAATAATAATAATAATAATAATAATAAACAAAGCAAGTGATGCACAATGCAATTGCTCACTACCCAACCAGTCCTCGAGAAGTGGTCCCGGCCTCCCAACCAACTCCCCCCAGCTTATATACTGGGCATGATGTCATATCATCCAGTCGGCAAGGCACGCAGCAGCAGCAACGGTAAGTCCTGCGACTGGGCACTAGATTGGGGTGGAAAAGGGGGTTTCCTCTGCGGGGAACCCGATAAAAAGCCTGGTGGGGCCCTCGCGCCAAAGGGAAACCGGCTGCTCTCACGAGCGAGGCAGGCGGCGCTTGGGCGTTGCTGGGGCAACCGCGGGAGATTTAAACGGGCCCCTAGGGAGCACGAGTGACCAGGAGCGCAGCGAACAGGACGGGCAAGCAGGGCGTGGCACGTCAGAAAGGGCGTGGTGCGGCAGTTCGCGCAGCAGTTCACGCAGGCAGCTGGCGAGCTCTCCTTGTGGTCTACACTCTCCCGGAAGAGACCTAGCCATGGTTTCTGCTCGGACAAGAGCCATCGCCAGAAGGGATGTGGCGACGCAGACGGAGCTCCCACTTAAACATGCAGCCACCCAGGTCTCTGGCTGCAGGGAGTGCCAGAGCCTTGCTCTGGTGACAGGGTACTGCCGAGACAACACCTGCGTGAGGTGCAAGCAGGTGGAGGATCTGCTCAGCATGGTGGCAGAGCTGAAAGAAGAAGTTGCAAGACTGAGAAGTATCAGGGAGTGCGAGAGGGAAATAGACTGGTGGAGCCAGTCCCTACCATCCCTGAGATGACCATGCCAGATGGAAGCATCAAGTGAGGGAGAGGCTCCCCTGCCCTCATGCCATCAGGCAGAGGGAGGAGACCCTAGAGAAGGAGAAGGATGGATGCAGATCCCTGCTCAGCGCAGCAGGCAAATCCTCTCCCAGCCTCACCCCTCCAGGTGCCCTTACACAACAGGTATGAGGCTCTGGAACCTGAGGGCCAGGAGGATGAAGATACAGACAGGGATCCATCCAAAGGGCTGACTGGGGGAAAGCAGTCAGCCCCACGCATTACAACAGCCATCGGCAAGAAAAAAAGAAGGGTAATTGTCACAGGTGACTCCCTTCCGAGGGGAACAAAGGGCCCAATATGCTGACCGGACCCATCCCATAGGGAAGTCTGCTGCCTCCCTGGGGCAAGGATAAGAAACGTTACCAGGAAGCTCCCCAGACTCATGAAAGCTTCCGATTATTATCCACTAGTGGTTGTTCAAGTCGGCAGTGATGAGGTAGCTGATAGTGGCATCAAGACAATCAAAAGGGACTTTAGAGAACTAGGGCAATTGCTTGAAGGATCAGGAGCACAGGTGGTGTTTTCCTCCATCCCATCAGTAGCCGGGAGGCATGTGGAAAGGAACAGGAAGACCCACCTCATCAACACGTGGCTCGGGGGCTGGTGCCAGAGGTGGAATTTTGGGTTTTTTGACCATGGGGCAGTTTACATGGCACCAGGCCTGCTGGAGACAGATGGGGTTCACCTGTCACAAAGAGGGAAAAGGATTCTGGCTCAGGAGTTAGCAGGCTTCATTGAGAGAGCTTTAAACTAGATGCGAAGGGGGAAGGGGATAAAAGCAGGCTTGCTAGGGATGAGCCTAGGGGTAGTATGCCTGTGTTGGTGAAGAGATCTATAGCCCAACTGAAGTGCATTTACACCAATGCACGCAGCATGGGCAATAAACAGGAGGAGCTGGAAGCCACTGTGCGGCAGGAAAACTATGATGTAGTCGCCGTCACGGAAACGTGGTGGGATCACTCAAACAACTGGAGTGCTGCAATGGATGGCTACAAGCTCTTTAGAAAGGACAGGCTAGGAAGGAGAGGGGGAGGGGTAGCCCTGTATGTTAGGGAGTGTTTTGACTGTCTAGAGCTTAACGACAGTAATGATAAGGTTGATTGCTTACGGGTTAAGATCAGGGGGAAAGCTAACAAGGCAGATATCATGGTGGGAGTCTGTTACAGACCACCCAACTAAGACGAAGAAACAGATGGAGTATTCTACAAGCGGTTGGCTGAAGTCTCACAATCCCTAGCCCTTGTTCTCGTGGGAGACTTCAACTTACCAGATATCTGCTGGAAATACAACACAGCAGAGAGGAAACAGTCTTGGAGGTTCCTGGGGTGTGTGGGAGATAACTTCCTGATGCAGCTGGTAAGCTAGCCAAGCAGGGGAAGTGCCCCGCTGGACCTGCTGTTTATGAACAGAGAAGGCCTGGTAGGCGATGTGGTGGTCGGAGGCTGTCTTGGGCTCAGCGACCATGAAATGATAGAGTTTTCAGTTCTTGGAGAAGTAAGGAAGGAGGTCAGCAAGACTGCAACCCTGAACTTGAGAAGGGCGGATTTTGGGCTGTTCGGGAGTCTGGTTAACAGAGTCCCTTGGGAGGCAGTCCTGAAGGGCAAAGGAGTCCAGGAAGGCTGGACGCTATTCAAGGAGGAAATCTCAAAGGCGCAGGAGCAGTCCGTCCCCATGTGCCGCAAGTCGAGCAGGCGGGGGAGAAGACCGGCCTGGCTGAACAGGGAGCTTTGGCTAGAACTCAGGAAAAAAAGGAGAGCTTAACGTCTTTGGAAGAAGGGGCAGGTGACTCAGGGGCATTATAAGGATGTTGTCAGGATATGCAGGGAGAAGATCAGAAAGGCGAAGGCGCAGCTGGAACTTAAACTGGCCACCACCATTAAAGACAATAAAAAAAGGTTTTATAAATATGTCAGTGACAAAAGGAGGGCCAGGGAGAATCTCCCTCCTTTGTTGGATGCAGAAGGTAACCTTGCCACGAAGGATGAGGAGAAGGCAGAGGTACTTAATGCCTTCTTTGCCTCAGTCTTTAATAGTCAAGCTAGTCATCCTCAGGTTTTTCAGGCCCCTGAGCTGGGAGATGAAGATAGGATGCAGAGTGAAGTCCCAGTTGTTGAAGAGGTGGCAGTCACTGACCTGCTCCTCCACCCAGATGCGCCCAAGTCCATGGGGCCAGATGAGATCCACCCGAGGATACTGAGGGAGCTGGCAGAGGAGCTGGTCAAGCCACTCTCCATCATTTATCAGCAGTCCTGGTCAACCGGGGAGGTCCCAGATGACTGGAAGCTACCAAATGTGACACCCCTCTACAGGAAGGGTCAGAAGGAGGATTTGGGGAACTACAGGCCTGTCAGCCTGACCTTGGTGCCAGGGAAGGTCATGGAGCAGATCATCTTGAGTGCCATTATGAAGCACGTGCAGGACAACCGAGGGATCAGGCCTAGCCAGCATGGCTTTATGAAAGGGAGGTTCTGCTTCACTAACCTGATCTCCTTCTATGACAAGGTGACCCGCTTAGTGGATGAGGGGAAGGCTGTGGATGTTGTCTACTTGGACTTTAGTAAGGCCTTTGACACAGTCTCCCACAGCATTCTCCTGGAGAAGCTGGCTGCTCACGGCTTGGATGGGTGCACTCTACGCTGGGTTAAAAACTGGCTAAATGGCCGAGCCCAGAGAGTGGTGGTGAATGGAGTCCAATCCAGTTGGCGGCCGGTCACGAGTGGTGTTCCCCAGGGCTCAGTGTTGGGGCCGGTCCTGTTCAACATCTTCATTGATGATCTGGATGAGGGGATTGAGTGCACCCTCACTAAGTTTGCAGATGACACCAAGCTGGGTGGAAGTGATGATTTGCTGGAGGGCAGGAAGGCCCTGCAGAGGGACCTGGACAGGCTGGATCACTGGGCTGGGGCCAACTGTATGAGGTTCAACAAGGCTAAGTGCCGAGTCCTGCACTTGAGTCACAACAACCCCATGCAACGCCACAGGCTGGGGGAGGAGTGGCTGGAGAGCTGCCTGGCAGAAAAGGACCTGGGGGTGTTGGTTGACAGCTGCCTGAACATGAGCCAGCAGTGTGCTCAGGTGGCCAAGAGGGCCAATGGCATCCTGGACTGTATGAGGAATAGTGTGGCCAGCAGGACCAGGGAGGTGATAGTGCCCCTGTATTCGGCACTGGTGAGGCCGCACCTCGAGTACTGTGTTCAGTTTTGGGCCCCTGACTACAAGAAGGACATCGAGGTGCTGGAGCGTGTCCAGAGCAGGGCAACGAAGCTGGTGAAGGGTCTAGAGCCCAAGTCTTATGAGGATCGGCTGAGGGAACTGGGGTTGTTTAGTGTGGAGAAGAGGAGGCTGAGGGGAGACCTTATTGCTCTCTACAAGTACCTGAAAGGAGGTTGTAGCGAGGTGGGGGTCGGTCTCTTCTCCCTAGTAACGAGTGATAGGGCAAGAGGAAACGGCCTGAAGCTGCGCCAGGGGAGGTTTAGGTTAGACATTAGGAAAAACTTCTTCACCAAAAGGGTGGTCAAGCATTGGAACAGGCTACCCAGGGAAGTGGTTGAGTCTGCATCCCTGGAGGTATTTAAAGAACGGATAGATGTGGTGCCTGAGGACATGGTATAGTGATGGACTTGGCAGTGCTAGGTTAACGGCTGGACTCGATGATGTTAAGGCTCTTTTCCAATCTTGACGATTCTATGATTCTATGATTCTGTGATATGGTATGGAATAACCCTTTGGCTAGTTTGGATCAGCTGTCCTAGCTATGCTTTCTCCCAGCTTCTTGTGCACCGGGCGGAGCATGGGAAGCTGAAAAGTCCTTGACTAGTGTAAGCACTACTTAGCAACAACTAAGTGTGTTATCAATGTTATTCTCATACTAAATCCAAAACACAGTATTGTACCAGCTACTAGGAAGAAAATTAACTCCATCCCAGATGAAACCAGGGCACTTCCCTTTTGAAAAGTACATATAATATAAACCAGGACTTCTACACATAAGCATCACGTAGAATTCATTTACCTAGAAGAGAACTCATCCCTTCCAAATTTAGTATGCTATTTGCATTTTCAAATCGTCTAGTGTGTTTGCTTTTTTGATTTAAAACACGTAAGAGCAAAAACAAATGTCCTATTATGCATCAAGTTCAGAAGTGACTGACATTAGCAGCCCATTACAACAAGTGAGTTATATAGACTTACGTGCTTTTAATCTATAATATGCTTACAAGTACTGCCAAGTCACAGAAAAAATAATTCTTGTTTTTATGTCTGTGCTTTCTGCTTTATCCTCTCTTTTCAAACGCAGAATAATTTCAAGAAATATCAGAGAACTTTTTTAAAGACACTTGCCCTGCTTTTTATGGTACCCTTTACTGACTGCTCTGATGAGTTGATAATGAACTTCCTTACACACAGAGGATAACATGGTAAAATAATATAATTTATTATCATTATTTCATTTATTATCATTTATTATCTATTATTTCTGAGATAAGAAAAAAAGAGAATTATTAGAATAGCATTAAAAACATCCAATTTGTAAGAAGAAAAAAAAAAGAAAAAGAAACCAAACTTGCAAGCCAGGGAAGAATTCAACATATCAATATTCAGAATATCAAAAGCTCCCAATACTTGACTTTTCCTTCATAAACTAAAAAGAGCAAGAAAATGATTGCTACAGCAATATTGGCACCTCCTTGTTCTTTCTATATTGTTATTACAGAAGCAAGTACAGGAGCAAAGACACTCATAATGGCAATGATCATGTGAGAAGTGAACATATGGCAGGGGCAGTATGTGCTATATATCAGTTTTTCTGTGCCTCCTTTTGTATTTAAAACAAGAGAATGAGGTAACTATTTTTTCTCAGTTATATTACACCAACATATTGCTATCCTCCCACTCCCCAAAATTACCAGTGGTCTATGGTTTTTCAATTGCTGCTGTACACAAGTGTACTGTAAAAAGGAGAGGATAAAATGATCAAACCTACTAAGCTATTCCAATTTTTGTAGTCTTTTGCATAGTCTGTGAGACCAACACTTCATGAGAAAAGGAATTGTATTGATGATGGGCAAAAAGGCAGCAGCAAAGAAGAAAATGCCTAAGATCCCCTGTTACACTCTTCTACTTTTTTCATGTGTGACGGCTTTACGGGATTCCTCAGCTTCTCTATGGGCTTGAGGAACTGACATGATACAATTCCTTTGACACAGAATTTATCACCTTGCAGTTTCTTTGGTCAGCATAACTGACGTAAACAGACACTCACATCAGTGGTGCTAGTAGCAATGCTTAAAGTTAGGCAAGTTTGGTTGTCTTCCTGAGTTGAGCCCAAAGATGTAGTGTTAGCAAGAGAAATCCTAGTCAGAGGTCTTACAGAAACAACTCCTAGGATCCTTCTATGAACATCACATCTCAAAATACCCTCTTCAAATCAATTTTGTGGAATTATTCTAGTTCACAGAAATAACCATCAGTGGATTATTTTTGAGTAATATATAAGCTTCTTTTAAATGAAATAAGTCTTTTCTACTAAAGATCATGAGTATCTGCTGGAAAATGGCTAGTAAATTCAGTTTCTCATCTGTGTATGCCAGCTGAATATAAGGAAACACAAACACTACAGTAGCAGTTGCAGGAGCCTTTACTTTACTGCAAATGAGGATGCTTGGAAGTGTTGGTTGTGATATTGTTTCTAAAGTTTTAACCTTTATCTCTAGTTTATATCATGGGATGATTCAGTGAACTGAGGAATTCTTTTTGGAAAAGTTGATGTGAATGAATCCAGTTATATGGTTAGTGATCATCAAGTTGAATGAGATGTCATAAACAACCTCAAGAACAGCTTGAGCTCTAATGAAAGAAGAAATAGAACAAAATAAATTTAACTGATTTAATAGAATTTTTCATATACGATATACATTTTTAAAATACCTGGAACTGTTTGGCTAGATGGGTAAATATTTGAAAAATAGTCTACAGTAGTAGATTAGGCATGTTCAGGACAATTTTCTGGCTTTGTTTGCATGCTTGGTAGTAAAACTCTATGCTGTAAAATAAATTGAATTTGTCCTAACTGAGTAATGATCCTTTGTCTATGCTAATTAACAATCAGTGGTCAGGACTTCTTTGGGCTACTCCTATGAGGTCCATACCACATTGGTAACAAGCAGTTCTACCAGTGTAACAGCATCAAGGATAGAGTTCTTATGCCCAGAAAACTCTTCAGGACCTGTAATTTTTTTGGTATAAATGTAGCTTATATGCCTCTATGGTATTATCATGTCCCTGTTGTAAGAGACTGGAAGTCTCAAAGCTTGTTTGTGTATGCTTGCCTGATAAGACACAGCAGAATTGCGAAACCCGCAAAACCCAGGAACACTGCAGCCTGGGGGAAAACTTACACAAACTTGTTGAAGCAGCAGACCATTCTTTTGTTTATCAGGCACCATCAAAGCAAGATATCAACCATTGTCTGGGCTGAGCCAGCTGCCTGCCAAGAATATACATTGTTACCTGCCGATGGTCACGTATAGGCGAGACCTAGGCGAGACCTAAAACACGTGAACAATGCGTGGGGCATATACGCATGTACCGGACTGCGGACACATGCCATATATAAAAGACCATGGAAACAAACTGCGGTGTGCACCCACCACCGAAGAACTGAAGACTGAGGACCAACGGGACGCCGCTGGATCCATGGTGGTGACTATCCTTTGCTTATCTTTCCGAATGCTTACTTAGTTTCCTCCTAATATTTCCTGCTTTTCGTATTGCTCCATTCTTCTGCTTTTATCCAATAAAAATGGTCTGATAGGTGGCATTTGACCTCGTTTGTGTCTTAATCTCACTCTTGGAATCATTACAAACCTTCCCTGAGCCCAAAATCAGACCAGTACTTTACACCTGTGTCAAAAATGAACAATGATGTGTTTACATGTGGCTGTGCTATCTTAAGAACTAAAGCAGAATGTCAATATTCTGGAAAGCATCTTCGAACACAGAATCATAGAATCATAGAATCGTTTAGGTTGGAAAGGACCTTTAAGATCATCAAGTCCAACCGTAAACCTAACACTGCCAAGTCCACCCCTAAACCATGTCCCTAAGTGCCATATCTACATGTCTCTTAAATACTTCCAGCGATGGTGACTCAACCACTTCCCTGGACACCCTGTTTCAATGTTTGATAACCCTTTGGGTGAAGAAATTTTTCCTTATATCCAATCTAAACCTCCCTTAGTGCAACTTGAGGCCGTTTCCTCTAGCCATATCACTTTCTACCTGGGAAAAGGGACCAACACCCACCTCGCTACAGCCTCCTTTCAGGTAGTTGTAGAGAGTGATAAGGTCTCCCCTCAGCCTCCTCTTCTCCAGAGTAAACAACCCCAGTTCCCTCAGCCTCTCCTCATAAGACTTGTTCTCTAGACCCTTCACTAGCTTTGTTGCTCTTCTTTGGACATGCTCCAACACCTCAATGTCTTTCTTGGAGTGAGGGGCCTAAAACTGAACACAGTATTTGAGGTGCAGCGTCATCAGTGCTGAGTACAGGGTGACAATGACTTAGAATCATAGAATCATAGAATATCCTGAGTTGGAAGGGACCCACAAGGCTCATCAAGTCCAACTCCTGTCCCTGCATAGGACAACCCCAAAAATCATACCATATGTCTGAGGGCGTTGTCCAAATGCTTCTTGAATGTCAGGCTTGGTGCCATGACTACCTCCCGTGGCAGCTTGTTCCAATGCTCCACTACCCTTTGGGTGAAGAACCTTTTCCCAATGTCCAGCCTAAAACGCCCCAGCATATCTTCCTGCCATTCCCTCTGGTCCTATCATTGGTCGTCAAGGAGAAGAGATCAGTACCTGCTCCTCCTCCTTCCCTCGTGAGGAAGCTGTAGGCTGCGATTGGGGTCTCCTCTCCTCCAGGCTGAACAGACCAAGTGACTTCAGCTGCTCCTCGTACAGCTTCCCCTCTAAACCCTTTACCATCATCCTGGTAGCTGGTGAGTGTTGGTTTTGCTGAGGGCTCTAAAATCCTGTTAAGCTTATTTCTTCTGAAGAAAGAATATTTGAAAAAAAGAAGGATCAGTAGCTATGCAGGAGAAAATAATGGTCTTCGTCAGCAGCAATAAAGCAAAGATCACACCAGTGAAGTACTGAAAAAAATTTACAAGTAGGAAGAAGACATCTCAAAGAGAAAGTCACTGAAAATAAAAATGTAACCAGAAACTGCAGTAACTAGAAAACATTTTCAACAATGCTTGCTCTGAAAATATATTTTGTCAAGATCTGTCCTTGAAATGAGTTGTCTGATCAAGGCTACAAGTCAAAAATTACTAGGACTGGCACTCTGATGCTTATTTTACTTCAGGGATGAGTATCAGAGATATTTACTGGTTCATAATTATGTTACTTTAAGATCTGGCCTAAATGCTGTTATATATGTTTTGGTTGAAAACTGTCTAATTGGTCAACAGCTGGCTGAATATGAGCCAGCGGTGTGCTCATGTGGCCAAGCGGGCCAATGGCATCCTGGCTTGTATCAGAAATAGTGTAGCCAGCAGAACTAGGGAAGTATTCTCAGGCAGCCCTGTGATTGGCTGCCTACCACCTTTGGACTAGGGAAGGCTAATATATAAAAACATATACATTTATATAAAATCTGTACATAGATTTTTATATGTAGATAGATTTATTTATACACATAGATTTCTATATAATATGTGCATATATAGAAATATATATATAAAGGAGTGTATCAATATGTATATATAGATTAAAATTCAATATTAAATATAAATATTACATATATAGTAATATATAATATATCATATGTCATATATCATGTATCATATATAGTATATAATATATACCATTTTATTTATATAGAGACACTATTTTATAAAAATATGTAAATATTTATATGTATATATGTGTATATTTTTAATATATATTTATAGAGCTATAGAAATGAAATATATATAACCATAAGAGCACAGGTATAAAATGGATAAAACGTTCTTTAATAAGAGCTAATGGAATAATTAAAGTTTAAATGTGATCAGAAAGTAATTAAACAACAAAAAAAATCTGGGCCAGCATCCCCCACTTTACCAGACTGCAAAACAAAACAAAATGGTGCCCTCCTAGATTACAAGGAGAGATGAAAATGAATGACTAGGGAAGAAATCAGATAATGAGTGTGATGATGAAGGCCAGGAATATGTGATGATGAAGATATAAAGAATTGTATACTTTCATACTTGCAGTCCCTAATAGGCTCAGTCAAGGTAATAGTTATAGGGCAAAACCTATGAGGCAGATGAGGAGTTAATTAGTGAGATCAGAAAAGACCAAGACCTACAGCCAGCCCGCAGCCTGTGAGACGCAGAGCCTTGTCTTCCACTTGATTATGGTGATGGCAGTATGCCTCAATATTGCAGACATGTTGATGGGGTGAAGCAGAACTCTGGTTTTGAGTATCTTGCAAATTCTTCCCAGCTTCCCCTTGTCTCATGTGATATTAGAAGAGTCAGAGGGAATGAATGAGTTTCCTGTGTCACTGCAGAGGAAGAGAAGTGGAAGGTTAGTAAAGAAGACCAAAATCCTTAGAGCTTCCTTCCTCCCTAAAGAGAGAGGAAAATCCATTACTGCTGTTTCATACGTAGAGAACTGAAGCATGAAGGGGCTAAGTGATTTGAGTCAGATAGATTATGAATACGATTATGGGAGAGATGGGAAGCAAAATCTAGGACTATTCCTGTTGGGTTTTTTTTTCCATTTTCCTGTCAAAGGAAAACCCTACCCTATTTTCGTATGTATTCCCTTCCTGTTTCTTATTTTATCTTTATAGTGCAAAGATCTTAGGATGTGGATGATTTAAAACTTCCACACTGCTTTGCACAACATGGCTCTAGCCTAGCAGCATGTTCTAGAAGCACGTTTCTAGATGGTGTAGAATAAATCATATATAATTAAAACAGAATAAAAGTTCAATAGAGAGCCTAAAATAAACTGCTGTCCAACCAGCTTCTGTAAAGCTGCAAACCTTCCCATTGGGACAAATACAAATCTTCAGGATCTAAAAAAAAAAAAGTTATTTCTTACAGAGCTGTGGAATCCTTCTGCTGCTGATGCGTGTTCGACATTCATTTAAAAAGTAAGCCAAACTACATCATAAATTTTTCAAGGAGACAATGGAAACATGGAATTTATGATCATTGACTCTTGCTGAAGGCTGATCCTGTAGATCGGTATTTGTCATTTCAATTGCATAAAGTCATTTTTCAGTTTTTCATGGCTGGCTGAAGGGTTAGAATGCCAATGGAAACATCACATTGAAATAGCATATGTCAGAAATATCACATAAGGAACTGGGAGCTACTTTAACAGACCTTGTAAAATATTGCTCCTTATACAGAACATAGAGGTGAGAGTATTTCTTATTTGCCTTTTAAGTCAATTGGCACTTTGTCTGAACTGGAACCATAGGGTTAGGCTGTGAGAGAATTTCAGTTTCTGTCAGCACATATGAAGATTTTCTTTAAAGACAGTTATCTACTTGCATTGACTTTTAAAAAAATAAATTAGCTATTTTAAAGGTCCTTGAATAGTATAAAAGCATTGAATCACTCCTTTAGCTGTTCCACTGAAAAATATTTAATTCTTGTCCACTGTTGAATTTATCTAAAGAAGGGTTATTAATTTTCTTTTCAGTTACAGTTTGGCAGGGAATATTCTCCAGTGCTTTTCTGGCTTGAGCTATGCTTGAAGGCTTTGCCAGCATAAGTATGTCAAACAAGAGTGTGAGTAATCATTTCCCTGTCAAATGCATCCTTGCTAGAAAATAACACTGTGAGTAAAGAATGTGACTGAAAAAAAGAGTGAATTTTTAGTAGTTAACCAGTTTCCTGCAGGGAACTAGTATAAGCTATGCTAACAAATACATCCCTTCAATGATCAGGTTTGTTGTTATGGCAGTTAACAGTCACTCTCTAATAAAAGTAAGATATCATTTCTACACTTCTTAGGTCTCCTAACCAGTTGCTTGCATGTTATTTTGGGGTTTTTTGGTTTCATTTGTTGTAATAAATTCACCTTGGTATTTGTTTTTCATTTCAATGTGAAGTGAGAGGAGTATGTTTATAAGAGAAAGCAGGCATTTGTGAAGGATGGTCTTGGATTTCCTGGCCAGTTCCCATACCTTTTCTGGTATTAGCTGTAGATTTGGCTTGTTACATTCCAGCTGCCTGGAAAAATGAGGTATGGATTTCCGGCAGTCTCCCCTGGGCCTGAAAGCACCTTGCCAAACACCTGTAGAATCAATTATGATGCAGGCAATACTGACAAAAATAAGCAGTATGACATGGGAGGCTATATTCAAGTTCAAATACAAGCACTGGAGCTAATAGGAAGTGTGTGCATACTCCATGAGACCAGGATGACTTTCTGACTCAGGGAATGAGATACCTGAAATGGAAAAAAAATGTTCCTTCACAGCAGAGATATGAAGCCAAAATACAAGTGTGCTGATGTTGAGATGTGGTAGATGTGTTTGAGATGTGGTAAGATGTTGAGAACCAGTGGTAGAGTCCATGCATATTTTCAAAGTCCCGAGTGAAGGAGAGACTAAATTAAGGCAGCAGGGTGAGGCATCAGTGATATTGATACTAGTGATTAAAGCACATATATGCAGCATCCAAAAAGAGGAAAATTCTCTATTGATGGAACCTGGAAATGGCTCCTATTGCAGCCACCATGGGTTACTGCATCTCTTTCTTCTTAAAAGGAGTCTAATAAAGTCAGAGACTTTCTACAGTGCTAATATCTTCGTTCATATGTGTTCAGTTTGATGACAATTTCATTGAATTTTGATTCAGTGAGAGATCAATATTTGCCTGGTACTGCATTAGAAAATACAGTTGTCCATAAGTAAAGTGCTATCACTGTTGAGCAGTGCTCCAGGGAAGCAAATATTCCATATTTTTTTCCTGTAAGAGAAATTTGATTTAGAGTTCGTTCAGTATGGATTTGGTAAAGATCCTGATTTTGAGAAAAAGCAGACTCATACTACAATAAGAGAAACCAAGAAACAGAAATTAATGTACTGTAAAGCCAGGTAACTTCAAGTTCCTGTTTTGCAGAAGAAGTATGAAATCAGGAATGGAACTCAGATGCTTAACTTCTTCAAAAACTTCCTGGCATTGTAAACATGTTTCTTTGTGGACCATTTTGAATAAAGTCTGTATAATCTTTCTAAACAAATATGAAATATTGTAACAGCAACCGAAAGCATTATTCCTATTAAAAAAAAAAAAAAAATCATTATTCAGCTAGAAAGGGCATTAGATAGAAACTCTGTGTTAAATGGAAAATAAGCAGGGGAGTCTAAATCAAGCAAAAAGCTTAGTTCCCTAACAGAAATAGAGCACTATCCCGAACCTATAAATGTCTGGACCCTCAAGAAGAATCGACAATCTCTTATAACTTTTCTAGTATTTGGACAATGTTAGGCCAAGTGATGCCCTTTAATTAATGTACTCAATGAGACTCAAGTGGTAGCCCTAAGTATAGGAGTGGATAATTTCTGGATTCTAATTTGTCTTAACATCAACTTTTTTGTCCTTGCCAGCAAGCAGGAAAGTTTGGTCTGTAAGTCTTCCCACCTTCCTTGCTGTAACCTGGTCACACAGTGACTCAAGTTAAAATGATAGGGCATCTATGCAGTCCACAAGGCAATCAGTCCTAATGAGTGTCATGGTGGTTCTACACTCCTATAGCACAAACTTTTCCCAGGAGGCATAGCTGAATGAGAAAAACATAAGAATTTGCACAGTTATAATTTATTAGCTACTGCATCTATTGTTCCTCTTATTACCTCAAATCAACTAATGAATATATGAAATTAAAAGGCAATACATGTGTGCATTATGCCTTTAACCTCTGAGTGCCAGGGAGCTTCAGTGTGTTCATACATATTTTTGCAAAGACCTTGTAGATTCCTAGATGTCACCGTAATGCTATAAGCATTAGTGTAGGATTTTTATTTATTTATTTTTCATTTAGAATTTTATTTCAAGACATTAATAGTGATTCTGTCCAATAAAGCTTAAGAAAACAAAACAAAATAAAAAAAACCCAGCTTCTACATATTAGAGGGCTAAATGATAGGTTGTATTTTGGTTTTTTTTAAATGGTAATTAAAAGAAAGCTTCATTTTTTGTTCTTTTTTTTTTTTCTTATTCATTTAAATCTTCATTATGCTTTCCAGTAAGGATCAAGAGGTGAAGATGGAAAAACATTTTCAGATCTTAAAATTAGTATTGTTGTTTCTTCTCTCAGGAAATATACATATTTCACTACGCTGTCCCTTTGCGTGTAGGTGTTTATGACATCCCTTGTCCATAAAATATTGTTGTCTGTCAGGCAAACTTAAGCAGTTTTTGACAGAAAGAGTAGAGTATTAAATATTGCTAAAAGAGATGGCAAGACAGAAGACAGAAAGTGAAGTACTCCCTTATTGAAGAAGACCACTGTATTAGACACGAAAAAATTCATATAAAAGAATTAAATCGAGAATTTTCATCCTAATGAATAAGTTTCACTCAAAGGTTACAGTTACTGTGGATACTGAGAAATCTAATCATAAAACATAAAGCCAGAGGAAACTAAAACTTTGTGCACTGCAGTATGAAAGAACCACTTGTATTATAGCTGAGCTAAGAATATTTTTTTTACTTAAAAAATAATTCTTGTTAATAAAAAATCTGAATTAAAAAACACTCTTCTTTTTAAATGTGTCAAAAAGAAATCCTGCTAAACAAATATATGCTAAAGTTAGAACCTTACCATTAGAAATCAGTAAGAACCTAATGAAATTACACATTTTTCTTAATTTTACTTTTCCAGACTATTTTTTTGTTCAGTTTGAATAATATTTCTTAAATAACCTATGTTCTGTATTCTCTGGCTTAAAGAAATCATGTGCTAAGGAATATACATAGTCAAAATAAAATTACTAAAAAATGCCTCCACAAAGATTAGTGTGAGTGATCCTAAGAACAGAGACTAGAACTGTTTCCTATAGGTTTCCACACTGGTTGAAATGAATACTAAACATCTCAGTAACTACAACTTTGAATTTGATCCTGAGTTGTGCTCCTGAAATCCTATATACAAATTAAACTCTGGCAATAATTGCTTTTCACTGTTTATTCATGTTGCTTTGTTCTCATTTCTCTGGTTTTATAGCAATTTGTATACCATACTAAAATATCATTAAATGGATTTTATATATTTTGAAAAAAAAACACTGAAGAATTCACCAACTTAACCTGCATTTACTTCAAGTGTATTTCATCCTTCAAATCTGATGCTCAAGGAAAAACCCATGTATATGGTATGTATCTGATCATTTCCATCTTTAAATTCTGAGACTTTACAGTGAGCTGTGGTTATTCCATGTACATTTCATATTACTTCAAAAAATCACAACCCCAAGTGAGCCATTTATACCAGTGACTGGAATTCTATTTCCTTTGTTTTTCTGAAGAGACCATTTTCATTTCTTTAGGAAGAAAAGAATGAGATAAAATATTTGAATCATTAATGAACTGAGGCAGAAAAGTTAACCAGGAGGCAGGAGACTGTCTCAGGTGAAAGCAGAGTATTTTGAATTATTTTTTACTTGTTTCTGAGGAGAGATTTTTAAGCTATAAGCAGGAGAAAACATTCCATCTTCTTTTCTTTACTGTTAATTTCACTATAATGAGCATCTCTGCATATGTTGTTGGGGAATTTTTATTGTACCCCTTGAGGTGAATTAAACACAGATTTGTGTTTAAATATAAAAAACCTCAAAAAACAGAAATCAAAAAGCCAAAAAAAAGAACAATGCATTGAACAGACTACTACCACCATAACTGATTCAACAAGGAGACTGCAAAGATGCATCATGAGCCAATAGCTTATATACACTTGCACCAGCACCAATACTGTGAGTATGGGATGCCTCAGCCTGGCCTTGGATCCATCCCCCAGCCCAGCTCTGCTGCCCAACGTGGCCCCTGAGCACATATTCCAGGATGGCTACAAGACAATGCTGAATCTGTTTCTCAACACCAAGGGAAACTTCACTCCCTTTCAGGGAGTCCTTCTGTCTGGCATTCCTGCTTCCAGCCAGTTTAACTCCTTCTGCGGCTGGGCCTTATTGCCCTTCATGCCAGATCATTCCTTTGTCACAAATTGCCACTGTTGAGCAGTTACAATTTGAATGTCCCCTTCAACATAAAGGTCCAAAGAAAAGTAAAAAGAAAAAAAAAAGTATAAAACTCCTCACATTTCTTACTAAAGGAACTTAACATTTTCTTCTGCAATTAAATATTTTTTGTTTGTTTCCTTTCTCAACAAGATAACTTCACATTGAGTCAGTTTTATATATTACAGATAGACTAACTTAGTCATATTAATTTTGTAAACGTGTTTTTCAATTTACAGCAAACCTGTTACCTATTATGTGACATCCATCATTCTTTCTATACCCTTATCAGCGTTCTAAAACAGGAAAGCCAGGGTGTGAAGTTTCCATAAAGTGCTGTCTTCTTTATTTATGTACTTTCCTTTGAGTTACTCATAAATCATATGATATTAATTATAAAGGGAAAGAACATTTTTTCAAACTATTCACCACCTTTCCATCATAAAATCATATGACTGAGAAAACAAAACAAAACAAACAAAAAACCCTAAACCGTGCCAGTCATGCATCAGTATAAATCCCAATGAAACCTTGAAGAATGGAAGCCCAACAGAAGAGTTAGGATACAATCATGGAACACAGGGAAATAAATAAAAAATACTGTAACTTTGTCTTTTCAGAACACATAACTTGAAATATAGTAAGTGAAAATTATCTAAAGATCTAAAAAAAAAAATAGAAAAAATGACCATATTAAATTCAAGTCCATTGATTTTACCCAATGTGTGATGCGATCCCACTTAAAGTCAATGAAGTGACTCCTGTTGACTTCGAAGTATTTTCAATCAGGCCTAAACCATAATACCTGTAAGTCTTGTTAATATCAAAATGCATGATTTGATAAAGCTGAAAGGTTCTGTCTTTATCAAGAAATGTGAAAATTATGAATGCATTTTGGGTACTTCAGGATATGTCTAAATGAAAACATATAGCAGCAGCTCTGCAAGGCAATACCCTAAGGTGTATTGAAAGCTACCATACAAAATTCACCAGCTGCTGTAGATCACTTGTGCATAGCAATGACAGACACTACTCAGAACGGCATTTCACTCAAGTTCTTGCTGGAAACTAAATTATTTTGGATCAGATGAAAGATCTTACTAAAATAGATTTTTGTAAAATGAAACTACCATGCTCAGGTAGCTATGAATAAGTTGTGGTTTAAAATAGGGTATTTTTTTAGTATTCTGTAATTTAATGATTTTTTACATTATGTGATAAAACAGTAATGATGCATACTGTGGCTTAATGGCATAGTATGATATAATGAGTCAAAATATATATCTTTTAAATAGCAAAAAGCTGCTGTTGCTCTGACAGGAGCACCTTCTTTTCATATCAAGGTTTATCTGAAATACATAATATATTTGATATATCACAGTCAATATAACACAATCTAATTCATTCATTCATTCCAATACTGTTGTTATATTATTCTGATATGTCATTTTCAGTATCTTGTTACTTGCTGAACAATCATGAAAGAATATAAAATGTATATGCAAGTTCACAATATTTTTCTAAATATATTTCTAAACCTATTGCTTATACCAGTTGGAAATGAACTATCAATGGTTAAAACAATGTTTTCCTGCAATGACAACTTTTGGAAATTTGATGGTGCATAAAAACACCTTGCTTTCAGTTCTGTGGAAAAGTCTTTTAATAGCTCTTATATATCTTTTCATCATATTCTTCTTAGAAGAGGAGAGAGATTTTTAGAAAATATACATTCTCTTTCAAGAGTATGGTTCTTTTAATATAAATTTTATTTTTTTTTAACACAGGCATACTTGAACAGAAATATTTTGCTCAACATCCTCTTCCCCCCAAAACCAGTAATTTCTTATTTCTGTAGTAAACAGGGAATTTCTGTTCACTAGTAACCAAGGAAGCTCCTGAATAGAACTGGTAACCAGCGACTTTAGGGAAGTCACAATCTATTTTAATTTGACATTTAGTTTGACCAAATCTGTCAGTGTGTTTTAGATGGAAGTAATTCAGGAATAATTTGAACCATCAAACAGAGGTTTACATCACTGTGTAGTTACTACCTCGTAGTTCTTTTACTAACCCTACTCTAACAGCTGAATTGTTTTTAGTAGTGTAGCATTGCAGACTGAGAACTTGTACTCTGTTTTTTCATCTGAGCTGTTAATAAACACATTTAATATACATATATAGAGAGACAATTTACAGGAAAAAGCAAAAACATGATTACTGATGCTATTTTGTTAAATGCTAATGATATTGTTTGATCAAACAATTTGTATGAAGAAAATAAACATTTTCTTTGTGGAGGAGGAATCAACTAAATGTGATAGCAGAAAAAGCTTACCTTTGTGCTGATAATGGTCTTGCCATCCTGTGTTGATTCACCAAGGTTTTCTCTCGTTGAGATGGATAATAAGCCTAAATTGTGATTTATTAAGTCAGGACAGTGCTCATGAGTATCTAAATTGTAATTGTACCTCATGTCTTTAGAAGACTTGGCAAACAGGTTTACAAGCTACAGCTTCTCCCCAAGGGAGACTAGTTGGTTTATAATATAAAAGATGGGATTTCTGATATGAATAGTTTCAATCTTTTTCTTTTGAATATATTGATAATAAACAAAAAAAATGACTTATACAATACATTGAAGCCATTACTACCTGAGCTTTCCATTCATCGTATATATAGACAGACTACAGTACCACTATGAAAGGGTTGTTGCTCAGGAATAAAATCACTGCAGACTTTTGGAGCCCTCCTTCGGGAGAATGTACATTTTAAGGCAGTATCAGAGAAATTCAACTTAGAAAGTAGACATGAATATTCTGGTGTTCGCTAATTTTTTTTTTTTACATTTATTTTTGGCTACTTTACTGCCTTCTTACATCTCATGATATATGTCCCATCACTAGTATTAGCCTAATGTCTGTCAGTCTTAGACACACAGAAAAACTGTAATTCTGAAATTGAAGAAGAAATGCAATTCTTTAACCTGATGGCTTTTTGCTCCCCTATTAGACACTTTTTGTAGCGTATTAGAGGAATAATTGCATATCTAAAACAACAAAATGAGTTTTTGTCAATTAGTTGTCAGTTATGCAGCACTTATAAACCAAGTAGCCAAACTGACTGTGAACATAAGATAAGTAAAAGTGTCTTCATGTAAGTTGTTCCTAAATAAATGTTTTTACATGTTAGGTATATGGACATCTTAAAAAGACAGCATGCCCTTTCAACCTGAATAAATGTGCCTGTTGTGGCTACTACAAGGAAACTACCAGCCTCCATTCAGTTTAATCTTTATCTGTATTTTTCATCTTTTCTCCAATAAGTATAAAGTCAAAACAGTCAAATATACACACCAGTCCTCCCTAAATAAGAATTGTCAGCCACCTTTCTACTCTTTAAATATGCAGGTAGTAGCATTCTTTGCAACATTTCAAAGCACTGACTTGCAGTTTATACCCAATCACAGTCTTTCAGCTGAAACCTTCTCTTGATTTCCCAGTGTGTCAATGTACTATAGCATTAGTTTAGTAAAAAAAAAAAAAAAAAGAAGTGTTTAAATCTCAGTGTTCTCTATGAATTCCTCCATTGCTGAAGATAGGAAATCTACATTATGTTATTCTCTATGTCGCTTAATAATAAAATCAGTTCTCAAAAGTTTACAACTCCAAAATTTCTTCCTTCTCCAGATCTGTGCAGCCAGTATGGTACTGGCTATACTTGTACCAATAATGACAAAAAAAAAAATAAAATTTACTGCTTGCACAATGGTAGTGCCTAAGGAGAGTGTTGGTTCCATTTTGTGGTGGTGCAGTCCCCCCCCGCCCCGTTCTTCTTGTGCACCTGGCAGAGCATGGGAAGCGAAGCTGCTTTACAATCTCAGTAACTCCCATCAAAACTTGGCCTTTGTGTAACGAGTCTGGCGGTTAAGCGTCCCTTGACTGTATCAAAAACTCTTACATGGCTGAGGTGGGAGCAGCCCTGTCTGTCCCAGGGACGGCAGCCCTGACAACCTTGGAACATATTTTTCGTTTGTGCTAGTCGCCACCTGGCAGCCTTGGGGCCTATCTTATCTAGACTGTAACTCAGGAGAATCTGTACCAGTATCACTGGAATTTTTGAGAACTTTTTGAATGACTTTTTGAGTAATTTTCAACATGGGCTGTGAAAGTAGAACAGAAATTTACTGATGCCTAAAGTCAACAGTCTCATGACTCTATAAACAGTGGTACTAAATGAGACCCTTTGAGCTCTCCTGGACCACAGCGGGCTGCACCAGAATCTCCCTCTGAGTGGGACACCTCTCAGAGCTGCTGATCTCTGGTGCTCCTTGCTCCTCAAGGTTCGACTTTCGCCCAATTTCTGCTGCTTCTTGTTCTTCGAGGTTTGACTTTCGCCCGTTAAGACAGTCATTTAAAGTGAGTATTTCACTAAACCCGCCAGGGAGTTTTTATTGGTGCCTTTAGCTGCGCATATTTCAATAGGTACCTTTGTGCATATAATGAGTATTTAGGCCTGGGGTGTGGGTGTGGGTGTGGGTGTGGAATTGATTCAAATATTATAGTAAACCTCATTTAATCACTTCGTAGATGCTAGATTAATTAATGATTAGTTATTGATAAATTTTTGTGATTCTCTCCTTGCTGCAAAGAAGCCTTAAACTGCTGCTAAACATATATAATCCTTAGACATAAAACATTGACCAAGTCTGAGACTAGGATTGTATCCAGCCGCACCTAGGCTCCTCTCTGAGAAGGAGTCTAGAAAGCAAGGGGGTCCATTCTGAACCTTGTGACTCAACGGAAGGGCTCCCCTTTTCCTCCTTGTATTTTCTTCGGGCTTGATTTCCTCTTTCTTTCTCTTTATGTATGTATTCCATTCATTTAATAGGTGATAGAGTGAACCTTGCCATCGAACTCTGTTAAATCACACTTTTATAGATTTCTATTAAAATCATTATTTGCAAATATCTTTGACAGTGATTTTTAAGCGGCCTAACCACTCATGCATGACAGATTGCCAGTGCCATACAACTCTAGCCTTTTTTAGCGTTGAATAATAATTCTGAGAGTGGATTCCTATTTTTGGTGGGAGCTGAGCCTTCATGCTGCCCATAATTTGGAGAATTCCGCAGCATTAGCAGTAGTTACAAATCCAGAGAGTTGTGCCACACCACCTCTTTCACAACTTGAGCTAAAGAAAAGATTCACCCTCTGTGACAGATGTGCTCGACCCCTTGACCAGACTGGTGACAATTTGGTGCAGCCTCTGAAAGAGAAAAAGGCCTGAGCTGTAGATAGGCCATGAACTACTCTAGTTTCAATCTGCTCTCTGAGAACCCACAAAGGAACAGAGTGACTCCTTTATCAAAGAACAAAGAAAGTTGTGGGTACAAGGAGTCTGCTGAATACCTTTTCTATCTCATGTAATTTGGCTACAAGCCAACCATTTTATTCCATAAATATGACAGCCTAAGTGAGCCTTCTTTGAGATTTCCCTGCTAGGCAGTGTGGCCGCATGCCGGTGATCTCCCCTTGAGCAACCTCTCAAGGTTGCTCCTCACGGCAGAGAAACGTTTTACCAGTGACAGATCTTTGGTAAGCGACTGATATTGTGCATAACCTTTTGTCTTGGTAACTTTGATTGCATACTGAATTGATGCTAATGAAACATATAAATTTTGAGTATATAATCCTTTAGACATATACCGTTCACCAAGTCTCGGACTAGGATTGGATCCAGCTGCACCTAGACTCCTCTCTGAGGAAGAAATTTAGAAAGCAAGGGGGTCTACTCTGAACCTCGTAACTCAACAGGAGGGTCTTCCTTACTCTTTGCATCTCCGTGAATCATTCTAACTTGAGTGTAACTCAATTTTCCTTTGTATAATTCTTCCATGCAGTAATTAATAGAGCGAACCTTGTCATCAAACTTTGTAAATCACACTTTTACAGCATCATATTAAAACCACTTTTGTTAATAACTTTGTTGGTGATTCCTTAAGCATTCTAAATCATCTTTTCGCAACAGCCTCTTCTTTCCCACTCTGTCCCCCACCCTTCCCTGCTACATGACACAGCTGATGCTGACCACAGGCAAAATCAAGAATTCCTAGAGAACCTGTGCTAGGAACAGCAAAATCTGACATGGGGCTGAGAGAAACCAGGGGTGTTAGCCTACAGAAGGTGCAGGACTAGCAGTGGGGAGGAAAAGCATCTTTTTAACCACCAGGTAAAGAAATCTGTCTTGGAATGACTGGGATCAATAAATATAAAAAAAGCACTGTATTATATCTGCAGAGAAACTTTGTTTTGGCTTTTCTGAGGCCTTTTAAATGTTTGTTTAACTTTACTTTGGTAATCAAACCCTAAAGATGCAAGAACAATTTTTCACCAGGCATGTCGAGCTTCCCTTGTGTTGTTACGAGGCATTTCTTATAAACAATTTTTAACTAGAGAAAGTTCAATGATTAATTTAGTGAGAGCTACCTAGGTTATTTCAAAGTCCTTAGAGAGAACATGAGATCATTAATTCTCTGTGACTTTCTTCTGCATATTTACTCTGGAAAGAAAACTATGGTCTTTATAACAAACTTCAAAGGGAAAGGAAATTATCCACTTTTCCTGTCCACTGTGAAGAAAGTAAAAACATATGGCTTAAACCATAATCTTTTCTTGCTACAATTTGGTATTAAAAACACATTCTGTTAGCTAATGTAAGAGTTGTGAAACGCTGGAATAAATTGTATGGAAGGGTTGTGGAGGTTCAGTTACTGAAGGTCTGTGAGAACAAAGTAGACCACCATCTGCCAGGAACTGCATTTGAATAGTTAGTGCTGCCTTGCTGTAAGAAAATGGATTAAATGATGTTCCAGCCAGCCCCGTTTTCTGTGACTCTGTATGTGCTACTCATTTTTTATTATATTGTACAATGCACAAAAATGTACAAGCAAGGAGATAAATCTTTATAGACAAAATAAAAGGAGCCAAAAAATAATTGTTTATCCCTTGATGAATTGCATTAGAATAGTAATATGCCCTGTTTGCAATTGCAGACTCAATGGAAGAGTTAATGCATGTTCTTTTGCTGATTTTGGATGAGTTTTACCCCTCACAGGAGATAAATCTCAATACTTTTTTCAGGGGAAGCACATTACACTGGTTTTCATTTAATGTAGTATGAGGAACTGTGTATATTTAGAGCTTTTGAATGACCAAATTGTATTTAAAGCTTTTGAACCACCAGATCTTTCTTTCTGACAATATGATTTTGTATCCTTGGTACTTAACTGTCATTAGTTTTGTTCTATCATGCATTTGTATGTGTATGATGAGATCTGATGGGAGTTTCTATTCCCATAAAGGGGAGACAACCTGGAAGCTTATTGGTTCTTGGAGGATTCAAGTAACCCAAATTTTTAAGTACTGCACTGTACTGTATTTATATTTCTTAATGTTTCCTTGGTTTTCATCCAGCTCTGTTGAAACAACTCATTCACTTGGGGTTTAGAGCATTATTTTTGCTTTGGTTATTGTTAAAATTTATTTGTGAGAGTTAGAATTTATAAGCTGTTCTGGCGGAGACATTTATTGCCTTATGGGCTGCAAACTATAGTGGAGCTATGTCATATCTGAGTTTTTTGTCAGTGCTTATGGCCAGATTCTGGTATCAATGTCAACATCATAAATGTAAAGAAATGCTACTGGCCTTATGCTAACTCTGAATGTGAAGCTGTTTTAGGACTGAGCTGAATTCCAGACTAGGTTGTACATACAGTTGTCACTGAGTGAGGAACACACAGACCATTTTGTTCCTCATCATTGGATGTTGAAACTTAATGAGTTTCAGATGCCAATTGATTTATTTAATTTCCAGATCTTCTATGTGGTGCAAGTTTTTTTCAATGAATTATTTATTAGATACTTCTATCAGTTGTATACACAAAAAGAGATAGAAAATCTGTGTCCTGTGAAGACACACAGAGATAGTTGCTGAGTGACTATTTAACATACTGGCAAGTTCTAAGTATATTTTTGAACACACTGTAATAAAGCTGATGTCTGGCTTCTATTGTATTTTCTTTTCTACTGATCATTTGTGGGCTTAAGATTGTGTTCCACCCTCATTAATGGGACTAAAAAAAGGAAACTATCTTCTAGATGTAGTAATGTTGCCACTCCCAAAATTATTTTTCTATTTATCTGTAATTTGCCAGATTTGTTAAGATAAATTAAGAAAAGTATATAAGACAATCTTACAATTACACATAATGCTCAATCTGGTCCATAAGTAATGAGTGGGTTTTACTATATTTTAAATACTATTCTTTATCAGTAAGCAAATATCTGAGCCTATTCCTAACCCTGCTCAGCTTTCTGTTAGAGTGAGTCTGAGCTAGAGCACTTCATTTACAGAGTGTTCATAAATGTCAATACCTTGAACAGACTTTATTAGTAATTGCACAGAGCCTTAGAAAAATATCCACTAAAGTTCCACAGATCTTTAAAAAAAAAAAAAACAAACCAACAACAAACTTCCCCAAAAAACAGCTTTCATGATCTGTTATTTCTACAAGGCTCTCTCTACTCTGTAAAAATATCACCACTTAAAATACAGTTAGTTACTTCTGACAGAGACCCTGAGATTATCAGGTAGAAAATATGAGGACCCAGAGTTCTTTCTCTAGAAGTACATGGTCTTGAAAGGAAACCTTGGTAGAGATTTGGTCCTTTATAAAGGTTTCAGTGTCCATGGAAATGCTTCATGCAAAATAATCCTCTTAACAAATGTCTGTGTGCATTCTGCAAGCTTCCCTCATCAGTCATTAGCATGCTGAACTTTGGCATCTTTTCCATACTGCTTTCTAAGGGAAACTAATTTTAATTAAGAATAATCTGCCTACGTAAGTAATCTTACAGCTTCAAACTGTAAAATTCTAGTACCTTCTGAATGCATTTTTCATATCATATCAAATAATTTCCCTTCTTTTTTCTTTTTTTAATATAAATAGCTGAGAAGGGAATCATTTTGCACTGTTTGTACTGTTTATAGGCCCTAAGCAATAATATGCTGAGAGACTCTAAGGGATGACTGTACCGCTTAAATTCTTTGTGACTTCTCCAGAAGTACACAGGACCTTAAAGAATGAAGCTCTAAATATTTTAAGAAATGCACACTTTTCTAATGTTAATGGGTAGTTTTCATTACGAATCAATAAGAAATTGCAGAGAAGTTCTTACATTTCAGATCTGTTTGCCTCTGTGGCAACTTTACAATGAGTTGTATTGAATTACTGAGTTCCGACAGCCAAAGGAACTAAATTACACAGTAGTAATCTTAGTATGCTGCTTACAGACAGCATGCATGTATATTTTGCTATGACAAGGTGCAAAAGGTGCTGTGCTGGAACAACTTGGCAGTGTTTCTGCCACTCAGCCATTCATTTGAACTCCTACAGCTGTTTTGTTACTAAACAATGAATGAAGTAATGAGGAGCCTTCCTGCTAGTTGACCTAGTAGGAGAACAGAGAGACTTAAATATGTTTAACAGTACAGAAAAAAGAGTTAATCAGATACTTTCTTGGTTGTTGGCAAGTGAGAGCTCCGTATTGACAAAATCACAATAAAGCATCAGGCAAACAATCATTGCATTCCCATGTTCACAATGGAAGAAATTACCAAGTAATAACAGCATTATCAGTGGTGCTGTTTGAAAGCTTCATCACCATTATATACAGCCAGATTATAATAGCTTGAGTATTATAAAAGAGACCGTAGGAGAGAAAGGCAGCAGGTGCCTGTCCCCTGTGTTTGGAGAAGAGAGCGTAAGTCGCTCATTCGCTTCATTCTGAAGAAAATATAGACCTCATGGGGACCAAGCTCTTGCAATCATGGTCATGAACTTGCACGTGTCCAGCAGTTTTGAATAACATTCTCTCTCTCCAATTGATTTTGATGCTAGATGGCACAAGAGGAGCTCAGTTGCAGAGGTCTCTCTGCAGTGTCACAAATCCACCAGTTGCCAGGGCCAGTGATTAATTTTAGGTTGAACTGGCAGCAAATTTGTGTGCTCCTGGTGGCAGTACAGTGCAGGAACAATATTCCGCTTTGCTTTTCTACCTGGTTGCAAACAATAATAAAAAGGGACTGCACTTTTCTCTGTTTTTTCCTAGAATCAAACTGGTTCATGGTGGTGTTCCTCCTACCTAATTCCTCTTGAAGGTCTGTAATCCAAATTAGAGAAGCAACATTTTTCTCATAGTATTTTAATAGTGAAAAATGGGGCCATTACATATGCCTCTGGACTTCCTGGAAATGAAGCAAACATTAATTCAGAAAGATCAATTGAAACATTACCTCTGGCATCGTTACAGGTACTCAGCTCTTTATTGATTTGAGTTTGGCATTGACACCTAGCTTTCCTTGCAGGTGATGATGTAGAGCCTGGTGAGGGAATAAGAAAGATCTTGTTACTATAAGAACAAGAAGGCACTGAGGTGAATGTACATATGACACATGTGGTCTCTTACATCTTCCCACATAAGAGAGATCTGCCAGAGTTGTTATCATTCACCAAGGCTGGTCAGAAAGTTTTTTCAGTTGAAAATTCCATTTCATTGAAAGCTAAATATCTCATGGAGTTGTATCTATTTTGACAGCCTTTCTCACTGAAAGTTTTATGAGGTCCTGGTAAATCCACTGGTTGAGGAGAAGATGAAATGAAAACCAAACCTCTCTGAGCAAAAACTAGATATTTGCAAAATTACGGCTTTCTGAAAGCCTTTTAAGGTTTAACATTTTCTCCAAGGTAGAATGAAAAAAGAATCTAAAACATCATAAAATTTTATTTCTGGTCTCTGTTAAACATCTCTGTTATTCACATAGCTGTTGGATAGGATCTTCCTGCAGTCCTTTGTTAACTGTTAGTTTTCAGATGTCAAAGTAAGGATTAGTACAGAGGATTTTATCTCAAGCATTCAAGAAAGAAAAAAAATGTCAGGAAGAAGAGAGGAGGAGAAACAGAACATTTATATAAAGGAAGAGAAATAGAACAGCTGCGTAAGACTGATGTAAATACTGCACCTGAACTAAAGGCTAATGCAATCTAATTCAAGATTTAACAAAGAAGCCAGGGAAATGGAAAAGTTCTAGAAGTGGTTGGAAGTTAATGAGGCAGCATTGTAGTAAAGCCCAAATTAAATTCTCAGTTCTCATTGCAAAAACACATTAAAACTGAAGTACTGCAGGATAAGGCTGTCTCATGCTGCTTGGTGCATTACTCCTCCTGAGTTTGGTTTTTTTTTCGCTGCCAAGGAATGACAAGATGTTTGGTTTTTTCCTGCTCATACTGCTAACTGAAATTTTTCTTAGGACAAAGTATAGAGTTCTGAGTAATTGAAAGTATGAAGCAAGTGTAGAAACTTTGATGCAAACAGTAAGGAAACTTGAATATAGAACAATGTGTCAAATAATTTGCTACAGCTCCCTGAAATCATCGACAGAAAAAAAAAAAACAACAAAAAAACCCAACAAAATGAAAACAAAACCGCACCACCAAAAAACCAAACAACCCACAGTTTCTCAAGCTCCTGTTTTCTGCACAACATTCTCTTTAACTTTCAGGATTATGATTTTTATAGAGTCCATTTAATTGCTGTAGTACTGTGCAGAAATGCTTTCTTTCCTTTGACCCATCTAATTTAGAGTTCCACTTAGGGTAGTTAGAAAACCCAAAGATTCATGATTATTCATTTCTGAAAGCAGCTAATTTTATAATTTTCCCCACAAAATCCAGATCAGGAAGTACCTTAAAGATAGGATTTGTGGTGTCCTCATGAGAAGAGATGCTTACAGCCAACAACATTAATGTTGCAAATCTTAAATATTTAAAGTTCTTTCTCCCTTCATGCAAGAAGTGTACATGGAAAACGTTACTGATTTGAGTAACAACAATATATTTATAGCACCAATCTCTCAAGATATCCTAAAATACAGCAAGTATACTGTTCTATAGTAAAGTAGTGTCTCAAGACAATAGTACCAACGGAAACAAATCAGAAGACAGAACAATAAACCTATCTTGTACCTTCTAGAGAACAAAAAAAAATGTGAAAAATAGAAATAAATGTTCTAAGTACAAAATATACTTGAGAAAACTTGAGAAAAAAATCTTACAATGATTAATAGGGTTCTTTGCATAATATAGTACATAATTCTTTATAACAAATCACTCACTGAAAGTCATTACGTAATTACATTTGATATAATAACCTCTTACTCATTCTATAGATATCTCATACTTTATTTTTGTGTAGAATGAAATACGGATGAACATATTATAGACAGGGATGATACAATTTGTTTAGTACCATATTCATTGTTGCTGTGAAAAATCTCAGCTGAAATAATTGTGCTTATACAGTCATTGAGTTCATGCTATACATTAACATTGATATAAGAATCAGTTAAGTTATTTAAGTGAGTGGGCTGCAGCCACACAGATATATAAACTCAGTATTTCTCTCTTCCTCCCAACTTTCAACAAAAAGTTAATTATGGTTAAACTACTACCACCAAAGATTTCATATATCATATGTTTACAGGGATCCAGATCTCCCTGTGTGCTGAGAGTGGTCTGTGCCCAGTCTGTTCCCTGCTCACTGCAACAGCTTAATAGAATTTGCTGTCTACAGTCTCATCCTATACTTCTTGTCACTGAAAGAAAAACCTTTTAAAGTCTTATAACAGCCATAATACCACATAGAAAATATTCTTCTCATATACATTAGGATAAAAAATACTAGTTGCCAACCACCAGCTACTTGGTAATTTCAGGACTTCGAAGTCCTGTTGACTAACACCCTGTATCAAGTATTAAGAAGAGCTAGCAATGATTACCTTATTTTTTCATCTTGATTATTTATGTTATGAAGTCTTTGTTTAATACATAATATACAAGTTTTATTTTCAACTTAGCAAATATTAACCTTCAACAAGTTCATTCAATTTTATGTTCTTGAGGGCCTTTTCACTCTACAGTTGAAATACATTTTAACCAATGTGGTTTCTTTTCTTTTTAGATGCAATCTGTATTATAAATTTGATGTATTGATATGAGAAGGTAATATAAGTATCCTTCTTTGTGCAGATTGCTTCTGACAGTATTATTGGCCTACAACTCTGATACTCTGCATCATTTTTTAGTAACCTGAATATAATGACCTAAGCAGTTTGAGTCAATGGAAGTTCTACCAGGTTTACCTTAATTGTGCAGTGTTGTTAGGACAGAGGCTTAAGCCTGAAAAATGGAAAAAATTATAACGTTGTTTTGAACCATGTGTCACTGTACCAATGCAAATGAGTATAGGAATAAAGAATTAATGTGCCCCTGTTTGTTTTACTTTAAAAGAGCTTTCTCTGATTTTTATTTCCTTCCCTCCCTCCCTCCCTCCTTCCTTCCCTCCCTCCCTAAGTCGTCTCTCATTTTGTCCCGAAGTCTTCTCTCATTTTGTGAATTATGTTGTATCATGTAAGTGAAAAGACTTACACGAAATTGTGTTTATGGTTGTAGGTTCTGCTGTTTAATCTCCAAAACCTTTAAATTCCCTAATAATTTTTGCTTCTTCTCTTTCAGAGGTGTCTCATTCAGGGACTGTTATTTTTCCTCAGACAGTCATTACCCTATGTTATATTTAGGATGAAGCCTTTTGATGGATCTCAGACCATGAAAAATAGCTACACTAGAAACAACAAGTGACCCAATGAATCAAGTTAACTCTTTTTTCGACAAACTTTGACCAGCTGAAAGTGTTACAAACTGCTGCCATCCGTAACCATGTTTTAAGTGCTAAGAGTGGTCCTGTGTGAAGAAGAATAATGCTAAGAAATTTCTAATACAAAAACTTTTATATCTTACAGAAATCTAGAAATAGATCTCTAACTTAGCTAGTATTTGTAATTTTATTTACAGTTCTTCAGTTAATGTTGATAGTTTTTTGGATGTTAATATTTGAAAATTGGGAGAGTTAAGATTTTTTGATGAGGAATATGAAGAAAAGGATGGTAAAAAAATAGGGGGTTTTTTAGCTTTTCAGGCACTCTTTTCCCAGACCTCGTTTACTCAAGAAATAGTAAGTGATTACTGAATAACATCTCTATCAGAAAGGATTTTCACAATGAGTAGGTTGGTAGAGAGAGTTCCAAACAAACTTTTACAACAAGAAATATTTCTGTAGAGAATGAAACCACAAAAAATCACAGAAAATTCAAAATTTTTTGGCAATTGGATCACAATACCTATCAAAAGTGTACAGAGGATTTAGGCAGTAATATATGATATAAGTCATGGCTTAACACTGACATGAAAATCAAACACAGTGTCCCCTGCAGGGGATGAGCTAGTGAGATGTTTCAAAAACTTCCATGCAGCAGGGGCAGATGATCTGTAGACTGCTATAAGCTCTCCTGTGTCTGTGGTTGATAGTAACCTGTTATAAATCTGATGGTATTAAACAAGTAACTTGTGATTCAAATGTTAAGCAGAAATAGAAGCCATTCCCTGAGCTGCTGTTTAGATTTCTGTTTACCTACTGTCGTAGTTTAATCCCAGCTGGCAACTAAGCACCACACAGCCACTCACTCACTCCCCCCTAGTGGGATGGGGGAGAGAATCCAAAGAGCAAAAGTGAGAAAACTCGTGCCTTGAGATAAAGACAGTTTAATAGGTAAAGGAAAAGCCGCACATGCAAGCAAAGCAAAACACGGAATTCATTCACTACTTCCCATTGGCAGGCAGGCGTTCAGCCATCTCCAGGAAAACAGGGCTCCATCACATGTAACGGCTACTTGGGAAGACAAACACCATCACTCCAAACATCCCCCCTTTCCTTCTTTCCCCAGCTTTATATACTGAGCATGACATCTATGGTATGGAATAGCCCTATAGCCCTTTGGCCAGTCTGGGTCAGCTGTCCTGACTATGCTCCCTCCCAGCTTCTTGTGCACCTGGAAGAGCATGGGAAGCTGAAAAGTCCTTGACTAGTGTAAGCACTACTTAGCAACAACTAAAATATCAGTGTGTTATTCTCATCCTAAATCCTAAACACAGCACTACACCAGCTACTAGGAAGAAAATTAACTCTATCCCAGCCAAAACCAGCACACCTACTAAAATTAAATTAATACTGGTTTCCCATGTGGGGATGCTGTTTTATTGTAACATATACATAGCAATTTGGTTTTACCCATGCCTTGTTCAGATTCACTAGAAATATAGTGTTTAATTGCCAGTGTTGTTGCCTCTCCAACTGCCTGGACAACCTATAGGAGAAGACAGATAGTCTGTTGTAGTCATGGAGATACCTACAGATCAGACAGGATACTGAGAGAAAGTAAATTGATGCGGGGAAGACATAATGCAAGAGGTCAAAGCAATGGAGAATCAAGCTCTTTTCATTAAGCAAAGCTTAAAATATACAGGTATTTTTAAAAGACACTTAAAATATTTCTGTTCCAGCAAGCATTGAATACATCTTCCAGGAATAATTGTAAATAAAACCTACTATTGATCTGGAAGGCCTAGCTGAGTTTAGCTTGTGTCTTATGTATTGTCAAGGAGTTTTGATTTCAGCAGAATTACTCTTGGTTTTATATCAACTGAGAAGCAGTATATAGCTCTTCTCCTTTGAGCAGCTTAAAATTTTATATTTAACTCCAGACCGGCCCCTATCTATAGGGATAGAATTTGATTGACAAGGAAATAAGGATGGCAAATTCAGAATTGGAAAGGGGAGGGATAGGAGATTTGTTCTCACCAGCTGGTCAAAGAGAAAAGTTGTTTTCTTGTGAACACAAAAAAAATCTCCATTTGATAGAAGAGCTGAAAATGTGGTCACAAAATAAACAGTGCTGCTAACAGGTTCTGTCACCATATTTAAGGCTGATGAGCAGTAATTAATGCAGATTCTTTCAAGCAAACTTGCAGGCTCAAAGGGTGCTTGGTGATTCATAGAGGAAGGAAAGTGAGAGAGAGAAACTCTCACTTTGAATTTGAATTTACTCCCTGTGAAAGTCTGAAAGTGGCGGTGTACCGGTCCCACAGCCTTCACCAGCAACAAAGAAGTGACTCTGTGTTTGCTCAAATTGCAGGAGGCTTTAATACAAGCACATTCACAATTAGAGGTGAACCTAATACATCCTTACTCTCTTACACACTTTCAGATCTGTGGGTAATTTAAAACCTGATGGAAATTTTCAGTTCTCTGGCTCATTCCTTGGTATTCATAATCCTGACATTAATATCGCTGCAGGGTTTTATGAGTTAAAAATGTGTTTGTCTAAGAATGAATGACTGAGAAAAAGTTGACAAGTTGACAATGATTGAAAAGTACTAATTTAATACCTTCCATTTAGCTCAGGTGCCAACTACCTGGAGAAATGCATCTTAATAAGATGTAAGGTGTAAGTTGTAAGACACAGGATATGATAGATATAGATATTTTGTGTATGAGAACCATATATCTTCTATCTTATGTAATTTGCAAGTTATGTAATTCTCAAATTTTAGATGGAGTTATACTGTGTAAGGCTGTGGCTCATTGTGTTCAAACAATGTGTCATGATGTAGAAATGTTTATAAGCTTTGTAAGCACAATGCAAAAGAGCACAAACATCTTTATTACTGGTTGTAGCATTGATACTGTAATTTATAACAATCTAGAAACCAAAAAAGAAATATGTCTTACATTACAGATGGGCTTTACAGTCTTGATACACAAATGTATGTATCACATAAGTGGCTAAAACATAGTCCCACTGATGTCAAGGGAGGTAACAGCTGAGCTTTGCCCAGATTCTTATTTAGCTCTTGTCAAGCTGCAGCTATTCCAAATATAACTTCTTAACCATTCTCATAATAGTTAAAACCAGTGCAAATGTACTGCTTCACCACACAGTTCAACTAGATGAAAAGTGCTCAGGCATGTCCTGCCTCTTGATTCTTTGAACTTTTATCAGTCTGGAAGATGAAAAACATGTCTCATGAGGAAGTTCTGAATGAGCTATGGAGTTATTTTACATGATTCACTCTTCACTTTGCTCAGACACACATCTTCCATTGCAAAAACCTTTCACATTGAACTGTAATACATTACAGTAAATAACCATGTCTGTGCTATCTGTAGGCTGTGTGTGATTTGACAGTAAGATTTAAGGAATAAGTATTTTCCAACCTAAATGATTCTCTGATTCTATGACTAGGATTAAGTTTTCTGGCAAAGTGACCTACTGGTGAATTATACCTTGATTTAGTAAATACAGAAAATCCCACATCTTTGTTCTCTGTATTGAAGTCAGGTCATATATTTCCTGATTTTAAAACTCTTTGGGGAACACTAATTATTTACTGGCAATTAAAAACTGAGTTGGATAGCATGAAACAAAGACAAAATATAACAACCGCTTCCACCCCCGCACACCTCTCCCTTTTTCCCAGGATCAGCTTCACTCCTTCATTGCCAGCTCCTATATCTCCTCCCTACCAGAGCAGTGAAGGGGGAATGGGGAGGTTGCAGTCAGTCCATAACAGTTCCCCTCTTCAGCTCTTTCCTCCTCCCATTTTTCCCCTGCTTCAGCATGAATCCTTTCCATGGGCTGCAGTCCTTCAAAGTAAACCTGTTCTGGTGTGGGATCCTCTGCACAGGCTGCAGGGTGCATATCTGCCCCACTGTGGTCTTTCCATGGGCTGCAGGGGCATCTCTGCTCCACTGGCTGGAACACCTCCTCTGCCTCTTTATTCTCTCACCTGGGAGTCACAGGGCTGTTTCTCACACTTTCTTCCTGACTCTCAGTTTCTTTTATAAATAGTAATATGGTAGACTTTCATTAACAAATAAAATAGTTGTTCTGTGTGGTGCAGATTAAATGTTCCATTGACATAATAATTAATTCTATTTAAGGTTCTGTACTAATTGGCACAAAGTATATATGAATTAAGACAAAAATGTTGGATATATTGAACGAAGAGTTTACTCTTCTCCAAAACCAGTATCTTCTTCTCAAGGAGCTAAGAACGTTGTAGTATGTAAAAAATTTTGAATATAAAAATTAAAGTTCAGCCAAGAATAGAAATAGTTTTTTGATTACTTGTGAGCTTCCAAGTAAAAAAAAAAACAAAACCCAAACCAGTAATCAGAGAGATATATTAGCATAGATTACATATACTTAGCATAATAACAAAAACAACAACCATCTGAACCTCAGAATCAGGCTTAAAAAGCATGAGACTACATTTTAAATTCGAGGATTTGGACTTGTTTAATTCGTTCTGATTTTTCACACCAGGGAGTTTCAGCCACAGATATCAGTTGTACTCAGAGCAAGGACAGTGAGAAGATTTTTATCTGCTGCAGAAATGGGAGACGTTACAAATCAGAAACTTTGATGGTTTTGGCAGCTTGGAAAACTTCAGATTTTTCTTTTAGCTTGAGCCTGGTATGGAACATGCCACCTGGAAGATTATACCCCACTATATTCCTATTATATTACAAATTACTTCTAGCCAAGCTTGAGGACTAGAAACTTCTTGTGTGTGCATAATGAAGACTCACTTAATGACAGCGTTCCAAGACCTGGACTTTAAAACATAAATCAGGTATCACCAGACTTACAGTAAAATCCCTGACTTGGCAAAACATCAGTACTTCCTAAATGGGTCAGTTCAGCCTGCCTGCTAACAGGGAGAATATACATTTGCTACAGGGAAATTAAAAAAAAAAAAAAAAGCTAATGAAAATGGTGATTTATTTTATTTGTATGATCTGTTTGGCAAAATGTTAATTCATTCCCTTAAATAAACAGCAAGTAAGAATCACCCTTTCTCAAGCCAAAAATTAGCCAAAGCATTCATAGATTACTCCTGATAACTCTTGATAATAGGCTTTTTCCATGGAGTCCATTTCACCCAGTGTGCAAAGTGCAGCTCCTTACTCTCAGCTTAATGCATTTAATAAAACTTAATGACACATTTGTAAACTTAATGAAGCACTCTGGAAATGAAAACGAAGGCAAGTCAATGTCCTTCTAAATGGAAACTAGGCCATCATACTAGTACCACAGAAATATCTGAAATTGTGCTACGCTTTTAATGTGTGTTTTGGCATTAATAGGGTAAACCACAGTATCATTGAAAGTCCTGTTACAGTAAATTTTTTTTTTTATTAGCATCTCTGAGAGCTTTAGTCAGATATAGGTATTTACATTGCATTGTGTATTCTTAGTGATTTTCTAGACAAGTAGGAAGTGTAATTCTGCAATACGGTATTGCCAATGGTAGTAATGGGTTTGCAAAGCCTTAGCCCTGAGCCTTATCAGGCTTTCTCTGTCTGAACTTTTCTTGACTTGCTGGCAGTAGCTTTGTTTTACTCAGTTTATATGTAACAATTATTTTTTTTCCTAGCAAGTAGGTGGCTATGGCTAATTTGTTTCTTTTGCTTATCTTTCTATGGTACAACCAGAGTTATTATGTAAATAGTTTTAAGAAGTAGTTAATTTGTGTAGCAGAACATGACTTGAACATAATGATGCAGCATGGAGGACTACAGACTCAGTATGATAGCAGAAGCCTTGAGACATTGTCCTGGTTTTGGCTGGGATAAAGTTAATTTTCTTCCTAGTAGCTGGTATACTGCTGTGTTTTGGATTTAAGATGAGAATAATGTTGATAACACACTGGTGTTTTAGTTGTTGCTAAGTAGTGCTTACACCAGTCAAGGACTTTTCAGCTTCCCATGCTCTGCCAGGTGCACAAGAAGCTGGGAGGGGGCACAGCCAGGACAGCTGATCCAGACTGGCCAAAGGGCTATTCCATACTGTCTTGATGTCATGCTCAGTATATAAATTGGGGGAGCTGGCTGGGGGGCAGTGATTGCTGCTTGGGGACATGCTGGGCATCATCAGCAGGTGGTGAGCAATTGTACAGGTAGCACTTGCTTTGTATATTATTATTGTATGTTGTTATTATTATTATTATTACTACTACTACTACTACTACTACTACTACTACTATTATTTCTATTCTATTTTATTTTACTTAATTATGAAACTGTTCTTATCTCAACCTATGAGTTTTCTCCCTTTTACCCTTCTGATTCTCTCCCCCATCCCATTGTGGGGGAGTGAGCAAGCGGCTGTGTGGTGCTTAGTTGCTGGCTGCGGTTAAACCACGACAGACATGGGGACACAGGCTACAATGCAGAGGAGGCCAGCACAGGATAATAAGAGATGGGGCACAGGCTTGGTCTGAACAATTCACCTATAGTCAATTAAAAAAACCAAAGACCTGGAGTTGGACAAAATTAGTTTAGAGGTAACAAAGAGAACAAAACCCAAATATCTAACCTATGCAAAATGCACCACATGCAGTGAATTCACATACACTGTGTACTTTCAAACCAGTGAAGGAAGAGCAAGGTGTATAAGCTTGTTAGAAAACATGTGAAAATACCAAGCATGTCCCTGGGGGGTGGGGGTGTGTGGAAAATCACATCCTATTTCTCCCAGCAAAGGAACTGTGATGCTGATAACTTGCTGTATCTACCTCCACATACATTTGTCTGAAGCCAAATAATAAGTTGAGCTATTATTGTTGTTATTGTTTTTATTATTACTATTTTCTGTGTAGTAGTATTCTACTCTTTGTTTTTATTTTAATAATTTGATCTGAACTAATATTAATTCTCTGATTATTCTGTTAAGGTTTTAAATATACTGATAACAAATTCTTGTCTTTACATATAATGTGTATTTTATTGTTGTCTGTAACAAGATTTTGAATGCTAACAAATGCAACTAAGAATTGTTATAGGCTGTTTTTCCCTTGCCCTTTCCTGGGGAAATGTCTCAGCAATGAAATACTTCTTTTTCTGGAGAAGTTAAATTTTTAGCAAAATCTTTTTTTTTTCTGGTGGGAGGAGGAAGAAGATAAATTTCTGTCTTTGTGTATGTGTTTGTATGTGCTTGTCTTTTTAATATCAAGGCCTTCTAGATACATGCATAAAGATGGAGTGCTGATTCTTCAGAAGACAGATTCAAATTGATGTGGTTTAGAGCATAAAATATTAAATTTTTCTACCATCTTGGATTCCTTGGGAAGGCTCCACTGACCCAGATGAGCCTATATAAAAGTTCTCTAATGTACTTCACTGGGCCAAAGAACAGTTTTTACGGAATTACAGGCTTCGTATCATAAGGTTTTGAAAGTCAATGCAATAGGATGTCTGTAAAAGCAGAAAAAGTTCAAAAGTTCCTTCTGATTATGAGGCTGAATGTCTGCCCTCTTTCTAGGGATAGGTGGGAGGGAGATCACCCGCCAGTATCATAAAGATATTTTAGCTCCATATCCTCATCCAAGCTGTAGATTGGGCAGATCTTAAAATACCATATACTGTCAAATGAATTTGTTTTGATCTACTGTTGCACACACTTCTGTTGATTTTTCTGCAGTGCAGAATTGAAACCAATACTTTACATTCACAAATCATGGATCATGACTCTTTCCACTAGGCCCTAAATTCTTGATAAAGTAATACATGTAGCTTCTGGACTGCAGATTGATTGTTTAGTAAACAGATAGGAAGAACAGAATGATATTGTTTGAGAAAGCAATCTGAAATATTTATTTCTTTTTTGATCCAAAGAAGAAGTTATGGATTTCATTGGGATACTTGCATTTTGATTTTTGTTTCGTTTTGGGGGTCTTTGGTATTTAGGATTGTTGGAGGTTTACAAACTAAGTGGCTACTTCAAGTAGGATTCAGCTTTATCTTTCTGTCCTTATGTTAAGATATTGATTATATCAGTCTTTGACTGTCCACACTTAAGCTTTCAACTCATTCTCTTCAGCCAGCATATTTGACCAAGATTTAAGGAAAGCTGACTGTTAAATAGAGAGCAAAGGCATTATCTGAGCGCTTGTATGTTGCTTGTCATGTGCGCAGTAATGGTTTGGCAATTTTTCAATTATTTTCTCAGATAACAGACCACTTTACTCTTTCCCTCAGTTCTGAAATATTCTTGGAATATGAGTATTTCCACAATGTTCGCACACTTGCTCTTTCTTGTCCAGAAGCAGAAAGGTCTTTACACATGGCCCTAATGAAACTGCGGACTGGGGGAAGATGCCCATGTACAGCAAAGACCAAGTTCTGATTTTAGCAGCTACTCCTGCTTATGCAGGTGAAGAAGAGAATTTCTTCTGTAGAATTTTGTGATTTCCCAGGAAAACGTGCCTGTACACTAGGAAAAATATATTGCTGACCTATCCTTTTTCTTCACGTGTATTCTTCATGTTGGCAGTACCTTACACACAACAGGCATTGTTCAGAGTTCTTCCTACAAAACTTTCCAGATTTTTCTCTACAGAACTTCTGCACTTCCTCACTGTGTTTTACAATTGATTGTTCTTTGCGAAATGTATTTTGTAACTGAAGCTAGTGAATCACAGAATTTGAAGATATTGTTTCAGGCTTCTTATGTTCACAATATGAATGCACTACAGTGATAATTCATAATGATGCATCACAGAAGAATCCAATATTGACAGTACAAGCCAGAAAAATTCATAAACTCTATTTCCAGTTTAAAATCAGTTTTTTAAATATTTTTGAGCATTTCTAATATTGGACCAATTCATCTTGTAGTGTGGTCAGAAATGCTGTAACAGAATCGGCATGTGTGGCTGAGGCTGTAAGATTTAACTCCCTTAGCTTTATAGAAACACAGAAAATCCCAGGCTGGCATCTCTGGAAGGGATGTCTGGAAATCATCTGGTACTACCTTCTTTTTACACCAAGGCCAGCTTATCTAGGACCCTGCCAAGGCAAGGCTTGATACCATCACTTCTCTTCACAATCCATTGCAATGTTTATTGTTGTCACAATCAAGATTTTTTTCCTTATATCCATATGGATTTTCCCCTGGAGGAATTTGTGCCCATCACCTCTTTTCCTTTCATCCTGCATCCTGGTAGACAGACTTCCTTCATCTTCTCATATGCAGTCTTCTTTTGAAAGACTGGGATTAGATCTCCCCCTCAATCCTTCTGCTCTCTAGGCTGAACTCCAATTCTTTCAACCTTGTCAAGTTTTCCAACCCTCTAATCATCTTCATGGCTTTTCACTGGACCATCTTCAATTATTCAATGTCTCTTTTGAACTGGAAAGAATTGGACACACTATTCCAGTCCTAACATATTAGTGGTCCCTGCTTCTTCTCCCTACTGGCTTTGACCTGTTGAGCACGAGCTGTTGTCCCAGTTGTCTCCTGCAGCAGAAAAGGAACTAATTCATTTCTCTCCGCCTTCCATTGCTAGGACTCCATGTCTGTTCTCCATCTGTTTTCTTCCAAATGAGGGGAGAGGGTGGTTATCTTGGAGCCATGGATGACAAGCTTTGAAGATGTCTTGTCCTAAGAATCACTGCCATCCCCCGCCTGAGCCTTGCTTTTGGCCATCCTATTCTGCACCCTGAGGCTGCACTTCTTGTCCTTTCAGCATCACTGCTAGCACCCTATCAATTTCCTGCTCAGCTTCCTGTATGGAGCATAATCCACTGACCTCTTCCTCCATCCCTTCATCTGACAACTCAGTGATTGAAGGCACACCTCCCACAGACAAGGTCCGCCCCATCTCAGCTCCATCTCGGCACCAGCCACTTGCTGCAGCCCATCACCTGAATGACTAACCACATCTTCCCTCAGCAGCTCTGTCTGGGTTGATGCCTCTGATATGCTAAGAACAGCCCAGGGGGTTGCTACAGGAGCAGCATCCTGTGTTGTGTCACCATGGTCTGAAATGACTACCATTTTTCCTACCAGAACACCAGTACAGACCTCACTATTTCAAAGCAGCTCAAGCAGCATCATGGGACATTCTGCCCTCCCCACCCCAAACTAGCATGTGAACTGCTATGTCTCTGTTGGCAGCCCCTATTTGAAGCACTCCAGGTCGCTGTCCTCCCTAAATGCCAGTTAAATACTAATTAGGAGACAGGCACAGGTGCTTTCCCCCACCAGCAGGTCCTTTCTCAAGACTATGAACCCCCACAGACACCTCCCAGGTGAAGTTCTATTACCTAGTAAGTGTCATTGCTGCTTTCCTAGAAAGTGGAAGCTGGTCACAGATGCCTTCCACTGTACCTGATTGATTGCATATGAAGTCTTGCACAGTCATATAGTGTAGCTTTACATTGTGAATTAGTGATAATTTTTTAAGGAGAAAGAAGATCTCATTCTTACCCCAGTAATAAACTTCTTAAGCTGAAGGGGCTTCATTCATAGCATTTTGCCTGTTCTCTAGTTTCCTCCTGCCTGCTAGCACGGACATTGGAGAAGCAGGTATCCAAGATCTGATACTTATTTGAGCATTTTCAGATTCAAATTTTGAAGTAATCTCCAAAACTGTTTGAGCAGAGTTTTTCATTACTGTGAATGTGCAATAAAGGCTTGAATAAGATCAAGTGGGGCTGTAGCAATATAGCTTGCAGATGTGGACACTTCATCCCATATTTTACAAAAACAAGCCTCATTTGCAGTTGTCTATGCAAGGTACAAAAAGTTCTTATTCAGAGTTTTATCCAGGTCTAGCAGGCTCATTTCATGTCATCAAATTTGTCCTCATGCTTCCTGACTTGGATGTGCATAACTTGAAGCATGCCTAGTTCAGACTAGTGATTTATGAGGCAGGCTAAGCTCCCTGAGTTTAATTTGATTTAGGGAAATTTCCCAGAACTTACTAGGGGAAACTCAGTTATAAATCCAAACATCATATTTCAAAAGAAGATTTTACCTTTTCTCCTAATGTTTTAAAAATATTTCCCTAAGGCCTGATTCTGAAGTAGTCTTCACATTAAGCTACATCACACCTTGCTGAATTTCAGTGCATTGACTAAGAAAGCTTCCTGCATGATTATGCAGTGGCTAAATGTGGCCCTTAATGACTTCTTACTGCCTTTTTTTTTTTAACAACTGCTTTCCTTTTGATGACTGATTTTTTTTTTTTTTTCCCCCTAGTCTCTTACTTATGTTGCAGATTTTCCTAAGGAATGGCTCTAGGTTCAAGAAAGTTGGCATAAATAACAGCCTTAGGACTTCTGCCCATTTTTGTGCATGGCTTGATTATTCACACTGTCCAACATTATACATCTATTGTAGGTAAGGAGCCTGGGATCTTTGGATAGCTGATGGACAGGTGTAGGCTGTCCGAATGTCTGAATTTCCCTTCAGAGCTTTATTGCAGATAGAAGAAGCCTATGCTTCTATCTTAAAACCCTAATTTTAGATGCCTTAAGTTTTACCGGATTAATGCCTCCATGTAAGTATGGATGGCTTCAGTGATCCGAAAGATGCATTTCCCTGTATCAGTGTGACGAAGAGCTTGCTTACAAAGCAACCTCAGCTTCTCATGAATTGCTTGTTCCTAGAGTGCTTACATGGAAATTACATCTATTAACCTTAAAGTCAAATATCTGGACTTGCAGGGGGATTACTGCTCAGTGTATCTGAGCTCTTTACGTAATAGCTTTTCCCAGTTTTAACAAAGACAATAAATGTTGCCTCTTTCTTACAGAAAAAAGTAACTAGGAAAGTTCAATGAATAAATATGTGTGTGTCTGTATATAATCCAGCCACTTTAATAAATAATCACATAAAAAATTTCAAATATATCTGGGATGAAGTGAAGTGATAGAATTACTCCAATCTATTCTAATAAGAGAATATGACAGGGGTTACATCACTTTTTCTGATGAAGGAAAAAATTTGTCATCTGTATATTCCATTTAACCTAAGACTTCTTAGAAATAACACTGATATTTTCAATTTAAGTCAGTTGCATTTGTCCATTTTGCTCTCTTAAACTGTTAAAACTAAGAAATAATACATGAAAATAAACAGTTGGTAGTTTTCCATGTTTATAACTAAATTCTGGTTGGCTAGAGACTTTAATGTTTTCAGTGGTCCAGATAAAAATTTTAACTAAGAATTTCCATTTTCTATTTTGTGTTGACAAGTCAGCATTTTAAATTCTTAGCAGCTCAGTCCACTTCTTAACTTTATACATCCAAATATAAAAAAGATAGCTGTGATGCTATGTGATGTCCTGCTGTTAAACAAGAACTTTCATAATTAATGCTGTCAAACTAGTCTCCTCAAGAAATACCGATTTTGGTAGTGGAATCTTAAGCATTGGACAGCAATAGAGGGATTAAATTCATAGAACGTCAGTGGAACAAAATCAGTTTAAAAAAAAAATCGTTTTCAGATCATTGCTACACTGTAGAATTACTGTCTAATCTATGGCATGTCTTTTAAACACACACTTATATGCACCAAAGTAATTTATGTTGTTACTAAATGATGGGATAAATTTGTTACACTGATAGAATAGAATATGAACTGCTTTCAGCTTCTGCGAACAGAACTAGTTGAATTAATTTTGTTCATTGAGCAAGATGTATATATCAAATATCACCTGTCATCTCCTTCTGGAAATTGTCTTGACTACATTTTATTGCTTTTGGGATTTTTTTGTTTAATGGTGAGGAAGGACTTACTTGGAAAATTTATAATTATATGAAGACATAGTAATTTAAAATTGTTTGGAAATCTAACTCACATGACAATAATTTTCTCTCATGTTATGACGCCTTAATTTTGTAGGCAAAGGAGTTATGTCCTAATACATAAACGATATACTGAATAACTGAAGTGAAGGTGTGGGGGGGGTCAATAAAAAGGAGACACATAAAAGAAGATCTACACATTTATCATATTAATTATCTTTTGTTGTTCTCTTATGCATGTTTAATGTTTAACGTTTCTTCCCTACTGAGAGAGAGAGAGAGAGAGAAAGATGTAAGACAAAATTTTGTGTATTCAAAACTAATTATGGTCAATTTTCTTGTGTCGCATTCATGCTAAGCAACTGCACCTAATCTTTGTATTTCTGGTCTTCTGTTGCATTTATCCCTATTGTATCTAAATGCTCATAGAGTGAGCTACACACCTGTGATGAGATCCCAAAGTAACTTCAAAGATTCTTTGTTCTTCCCTCTTTCCCACTGAGGAATCATAGTTTGATATGCACACACCTAGCTTTGTTTTAATCCTCTTCTTCTCTTTCCCCTTTCATGTCAGCTGAGAAATGACAAAAAGCCTTTTTTGAAAAAGAGAAAGCTTTTGTAATGTGTTCAAAAGGTAGTCATGCTCTGGATTAGGCCCTCTCAGGGGACTACTGTTTTTAGCGCAAAACCATCTCTGCCTCCCAGGTGGTTTTACCCTCTTTTCTGTTTTCTGTATGGTGAAGATGAGATCATAGGCAGACATACAATAACTAGTGCAACTGTGTCCAGAGAGCAGACAGCCTTTCATCAGCTATTGCTACTAGCATTGTCATTTGACTGTATTTCTCTTTCATATATGCATATGTTGGACTAAAATGTACCATAAAATAAAGAGGAATATGTAAGCGTGTTGTGACAAGAGACAATGATAGTTTTAGCTGCACACTACTATCCAAGAAATGATCTGTAGGCAAGGAAAAATTTACACCACTTCTTAAAACCGTTTCCTTAATCATAACTCACACTTTAATGTTGTTCATTTGGTGAGGAGTGAAATTATGACTTGTGCTCCTCCACGCGCACTCACTCCCAAAGCAATGTGATCTGTGGTTTGGCCTCTCTGCCAAATTTGTGAACCTAGAATGTCTCAGAAAGCCATACACTCCTCTGTCATGTGGATAAGTTGACATTACATACACTGTGCCCCAGGGTTATAGGTTGCTTAATAAGCAATATCTGTATGCAGAAGAACATTAGATAACTATTCTACATCTAGAATAGATTTCTTGCTTAAAATATGAAGCTGAGTGAATAGACCCAAAGTCAGTCATGCAACCCCATAAACTGCCTGTGCTGTAAGTCTCAATCAACTGTGTATGGCAGTAATAACACCGTATTAACTGTAGTGTCAAGGTCTGTCGTGTCACTGATTCTCATGAGAAAGGAGCCATGACATTTCTTGTTTCCAAACTCCTACCACACTCAAGGTGATCTTGATCTCTTGTTTTAACTACAATAGGACATAGGGGCTCTCTAGTAAAATGAGATCCTTGTTCCTTCCCTCTCTCCACTTTTCCTTGTCTTCCTGCTTGCACTCTTGGCAGGAGCTCCTGTTACACTGTTTAGAGCATGCTCCTGTTCATAAGGGTGACTATGGGTAGCACAAGCTGTAGTTCAGATTTTGTCACTTACCTGTCAAAAAAACAATTGTTGATGGATTATAAAAGACTGATCCTTTACCATATCACATTTACGTATTTGCTGTCACAGCTCCATTGCCATGCAGGATTCAAAGTTAGATGTAGCTCAGTAGAGTAGTGATGTGGGTGTTGATCACCTTTCTTCCTTGGTGCTCTGCTATGTTTTGCTTTGTACCTGGAATATGTGTTGTGTTTTCCAGCAAATGATCTTTTGACAGTTGTAGCACCCTGCTTCATGTCTCTGTCCTCTCTCCTGCTCAAGCTGCCTGGCTGCTTACTCAACCTGGGAAAAACTGACTTGTCTTGGCTTTCACCTCTTTACCAACTTGAAGTATTTGCTGAATAAGCACTTTCACAATAAATGCAGTCAGCATATGCATACTTTTGGAAACAAAGGCTCTTCCTCCAAATATTTGTACAGTTATAACTGTTCTGTGGCAAAGGAAGAAACACCCTGAAATGCAAATACACCTCTCTTCACCTTCAGCCACTAGAATTTAAACACATTTTCTGGCTGCGTGTGTCTTTTCAGTAAGAAATGAGAGAAATGAAAGTTTATTCATCTTCGTGATGAATATGATTCAATTCAGTCTCTGTATTCTGAAGTGTATCACCTAGAGGTTTAGATCACTCTGGCAAACCTAATTCTGTTTTTTAGGCAGTGATAAGGTAGCCCATCCTTATTACAGTTTGTTCCTGCAATAGAACTTCTAGACATTAGTTTGGCTCCCTGCCTTCAGACATGACATGAATTGTGTTTCCTTGGAAAATAATGTTCTCAGAGTTTTGTGTAAGATAAAAGTTGCCTTCACTTAAGCAGGAAGGTTATTATGTTATAATTAATATCTACTTGGTTACTGGAACTATAGCACCTATGTTTGTTCTGAATAAGGTTTTAGGTTGTCATGATACAGTTCCATATATTACTATAATTTCCTTGGATTTTTTTTCAGTTTATAATGGCAGGTAATAACAGCATTGGTGAATGCAAAGGGAAATAGACAGCAAAAATACAGAGCCAGGATCTGGTGTACAGCATACACTAAGTAGGAGAAATATTATCCACAATGTCCAGATGGAAATGAATGTACATAGTCATAACCACAGGTCTTTTCCCCACAAGTGTGTTCATATCTTATCACAAAATTTTCTTATGGATCAAGTCCTTGACTGTTTTGACTTCTCCAGACTTCTCTTTTTTTTTTTTACACACCCTGAAGTTCTTTTTGAGGACATAGAAAGATTTCAATTGGAAAAGTATCAATAGGGACATATTGTTGACTCCTGTTTGTAACTTGAGAACCAGATAAATCCTGTGACTTTCTTTTTCATTATTTACTTTTTTTTTTTTTTCCTTTTATATTGATCTTTATGGAACCCAGTTTTGGTAAACTAGAAACTATCACTATTCCAAGATCCCACAGGTTCCAAAATCCAAAACTAGCCCATGACTAGTAGGCTAAGAAAGTTGTATCACACTTTTAAGGTGGCATAAAGATACAGTAATGACAGGGGTTTTCCATTAATCTCGTCAAATACACTTAATGTGTTGTATAATAATTAAATGATGTCTGACTCAAGCCTCTTCTAGCTTTTTCTTATTCGTACATTCTATTGTGTACATATTTGGGCATAGTGAAGAGCTTTCCATCTTGGCAGACAAAGATATTTAAAAAAAACAACCAAAAAAAAAAAAAACCCAACCCAGAAAGAAAAAAAAAAGTCATTGAGGAATTATTTTAGGAAGGAGTATGAAAGAGGGGGGGAAAAAAACCTCAGATCATTTACCATGACATATTAGTATATCCCTAGTGAAGGGATAACATAAGCAAATGCTTTATTTATCATTGCCCTACATTTCTATTGTAACTTTTACTTTCTATGAACAGAAGAGGATTTTTTTTTACTTTTTGTTTATTTCATAACATCATAGTCTTTTTTTTTATTTAAAAAGACTACATAAGGTACTGAGTAGTAAAATCAAACTATCTAATTCTACAATTCGTTATAGTTGGCAAAGACATATCAAAGTAAAGACTTGGAGATGAAAACAGGAATAATAAGAATCTTAACTAAGAAGGTCTTACCAATACAAGAGCAAGCCAAAATTTTGACACACAGAAAAGGGGCTGAGATACATTATTTATTAGCAAAAGAAAGCTGTAAGTTGAAAACAAACAGGAATTCATCTAGAACTTGATTACAAGTAAAAAAAGCTAATTTTAGTTCTAGGGGGGCTTCCTAGTATAGAAGGTCTGAGCAGTTATCTGAATGTGCATTGGTGAAATAGTAATCCTTATAAATATTTGGAGAAATCAGGAGAGACAGGAATTTCTAAAGAAAAGAAGATTTTCCCTGGCAGAAGGTTTCTGAAGTGTTTCTGGCCTTGCATTTTCTTTTGCTTACATTTATTTATGAGGCATTGCATTTCTTGTCCTGCTGTGGTCTAGCTAGAAATGAAGTGAGGAGTGTACCTCAAATTCAGATTAGGATACAATTCAGAATTAGATTGTAATATAACTAAGTTGAAATTAATAAAGTTTAATTTAATTGAAATTAATTGACATCTAGTTGAATTAAAATTGTATATGAATTAAATATGGGGTTTTTTCTTTCTGTGCTTGCACATAAAATGGTAGTTTTGTATGTAATTTTTTCCCATTTTAAAAAAAACAAGTTGGCTTTTACATCAATGACACGGATTCAGATTTAACATAAGGAGGTGCTACTAAGACTTTGTAACAATTCCCTTCATTTAACCCTGTATTTACTGACAAGGACTTCTGACAGCCCAGCCATTTGTACTATTGTAACAAAACTTTCTTTAGAGTCCCAAGTTCTGCTGTCTTACATGTATTTTTTCTGCTGGAATGTGTAAAATACCAAAGAACCTAATTCTGATCCAGTGATGCACATTTAATTAATTTAGTTAATTGATAATGACATATTTATTTGCACTTTCAGCTTTATAAACTAGATTTCAATAGCTGTCATGTATCTGTAAGAGTGTATATTTTTAAAACTGAAAAATCTTGCACGGAAAGGATATTTTCTGTACTAATGAAAAAATATCCACATACTAAACAGTTGCATTGTCAGGGATTTTTTTTAAATTAATTTGAATCTAATCAGCATGGATAATATTTAGGTAAATAGTTCAAAACAGATAAGTCTAGATAAATATTATAGTGTGTGCATTTGGGAGGAGGTAATGTATACATGTGCTTAATTATTTCTATAAATATGAAAAGCAAAGAATTATGGAGACTTTCAAAAAGTGCTTTGGCTGGAAAAGTTGTTTCTTTTGTAATGTGAGTAATATCAGTTGCAAAAACAGCCTCTCACCTGTCTCCTATTGAGCTAGTGCAACCTTTCATTACTGTGTATCTCACAATACTAACCTCCTATCCATCCTGAAATACTAAATGTTACCACTCTGGGAGTCTGTATGTCATGTTAAGCGCCTTGAAAAGGACATGCCTTAGGAAAGTCTCAGGTGTAGCAAGTAAAGCATCACTACAGTTGTCACTTCAGCTCAGCATGAACATTTAGATCCACATCCTAAGAATAAAATATTCTATGGCTTTGACTTTTCTACAGTTTCTGTTAAAATCTTGAGTCACTATCTTCTCTTTACCTACACCTCCTGTGTTCAACACACACAAAAGTGTATCAAGGTTACTACTTTTGTGTAAGAAAAAAGAATCCCACAGCATTTCTTTTTAATAACTGTTCAGCTACAAAATTTTATTGGTATCCTTCTATGTTCCCTCTAGAGGATGTAATGCACAAAAGCATTGCCATGGAACATATAAAATTACAAATGAAATTTATTGTAAAAAGTAGAATGTCTTCTAGACTGGTGTCAGTATTTATTTCATTCATAAACCAAAACTGCAGGTATAATATATTCATTGTCAGCAAGTTCATGTGTGTAAATTGCCATCCAACAGTATTGACTGATATAAGACAGATATTGAAAAGACAATTTAAATTTACTCTTCCAAACATAAACTGTTCCACAAAAGCACTGTAAAAATTCCTTCAAGGTTTTGTGTTGTGCTTCACATTTATGGTTAACTACATAATTTGGTTGTGTCATAATCCACTGTGTTTGGCAATTTGGCATTAAAGGCCTGCAAAGCAGATTGAATCCTCACCACTTCACTGGTAGACAGTTTGAGTCTATGACGGAGCAAGCAAGAGAAGAGGTCTAGACGACGTTGACCAGGTGGAGAGAGTTTATTTACACGATCCCGTATCTCTAACAACTGCAAAAGTGCTGAGTCCTGTGATCCCTGAGTATAGGGGTAGTCCAGCTGCAAAATCAAGTCTCGAATTGCTTCTGGGTCAAAGTGCATGCTGTAGCCAAACACTTGGATGTTATTGATTTTCATATAGCCCAGATTTCTTGAGGGATCAATAAATTCCAGGGGTTCATAGTAGATGCTCTCATTACCATTTAGACCGTTTGACTTTATTCGACTCCTCAAATAGATGTGTACAGTTTCAAAAAATGTTTTCCACTTGTTGCCCAGAGTCAGTGTCCAGTTATAACACTGAAGGGGTAAGTCCAGTTTAGTCCGCTCCCAGTCTGGGAAATTATTTTCATTCACAGGCATAAACCAGCTCTCAGAGTGGCTGCCCCCAAAAGGATTGACATAAACAGCAAGAACAGGCTCTAAGGTGCTGTTTTTAGTTAGGCAAATTTGAAGAGAGAGGCCCAGTATCATATGGACCAGGCTAGACTTGTACTTGTTACTCTTAAGAGTAAGGAGCATCCGCTTGCGCCAAGAAGGATCAAACCAGCTGTTGAGGCGCATGTCATTGCTGATGAAAATGGCATGGACCTCAATTCTCCGGTCTGTCTTCTGCAATAAATACTTCATTTCCAGGTCCTGAAGGTCAGTCTCGAACCCAATGTAGTGCTCTGTTGATTCTGCCACTTCAGGCTTGCAAAGCCCTTGGCTCAACATGTAGCCAGCATTGCAGCTCCCACAGCGGGTGCGATTGTCAGGAGCACAGCTCAAGCACGCAGAGCCATCTCCAACCATGCAGGGAAGGAACCCATGGCAGGCAATCTGGTCATTAGGGCAGGTGCATGTGTGAGTATCTTCAGAAAAGCTTCCCAGGAGACCATTTTCATTGCAGTAGAGAAAGGACTGGATGCGGTTGAGCCAATAGTTGGAAGATCTGCAACGTTAAAATAACTTATTTTAACACAAAGAAAGACTTGCACTCAATAAATACAACCTTGTTATTTTTTATCGGAAAGAGAAAAATAAAGCTGTTTTTAGTAGCAGATTAAGGCACTAAAGCCAGATGACAGCATCTGCTGTCAGATAAATACATGTATAAATTGCCTTTCAACAATGCAAAATCACAAAAGAAAAGTTTCCTTATGAACTTACAGGCGCAACAGGAACATTTGGTTCATGTATTTGCTCTCTGTGTATCTCTATCAAGGAAATCTCATAAAGAGCCATTTTTTCTGTAATTTTCTTCAGATTAACATCTTGAAATCCTATGCAGTTGAGATTATTTTTCCTCATAATATTTGATGATGGAGGTGCTTTGTCTGTATCTAAGTGTGTACAACTCTGTACCATCTCTATTTCATTATGAAGATTTTTGTAAGCTTGCAAGCTTTCTTGTTACTGGCTGGAGCTGCTTTGATTTATAGACAGTGAGCAAAAATGCTTTCCTGGAATAGCAAATAGAACCCTGCATCCCACTAAAATAGGCTCAGTCTTAATTCTTCAGGTGACTTCCAGCACAGCAATATCCCTACAGGAACCCATGCATGAGTATGCTGTGTTTACTTTTCATCTTTGGAGATGAAATTAAAATGTTCACTTTAATGTTCTTCTTGTAATCTCATTTTGGTTTCACTAGAAGCAACAGTTAATGTACTTCATAACACTGGGAAAACAGATATTGAAACCAACAGTTTAGGCTGATGAGGCACAGTCTCTAAAAGACAACGGGAACAAAGAAGTTACATGGAAATAGTCAAGAGAAAAATTATCTTCTTTCTTTGTCTGTATTTTTTAGTTCTTATTAATCCTATCAATACACAATTTAAAGAACTTGTTTTGGCTGCTGTAGAGTCAGATCTATTGTTGCCACATGAATGACGATGGTTGCACTGTTTCTTCCCTTTTCATTGCATTGTTTCAAAGAGAAAATGCAAGAGCCTCATTTACTGCTGACTTACTTTTTAAGTTACATCTGAATTTGTCTCAAGCATTGAATAGTTCAGAAATCTTAATATTTTTTTCTGACTATAAAATAAATGCTAAAACTAAAAATCTATGTCATCTCAAAGTCTGAGTCTTTAGAAACATGAAAATAAAGATCAGTAAAATTACATCATTGTATACTCTGGTGGCTTTGTTTAATCTTTTTTTTTCCTTTCTCTTTTTTTGGTTGGGACGGGAATCTTGGTTGTTTTGTGCTGGTTGTTTTGGTTTTTTTTATATACATATAATCTGCTAGTATTTTCTAGAAGTTTAAGTAAATATAACATCCATGACATGAACAACTTAACACCATTCTTCTTTGTGCTTATTTGAAAGTCAACATTAAGCAAAAATATTTTGGCAAGCTTATTCCTTCTTCTCCTGATTAAAAATCATAATGTCCATTCTACAAGCAAGGTCAATGCCACAATATAAAAGTTACTCCAAAACTGAGTAGAACATTAAAGCTATTGCTCTCCCAGGTGGAATGGAAAGTTCCCATGTACTTTGTCCGGGTTGTTACGACAGTAATCTGTACCTATTGAGCTTGCCCTGGCAGCTCACAGGAACTGCAGTTCAGATGTGTTATGACCCTGTTTCCCATTATGGGATGAACTTTGCAGCCAGGCTATGTGTCACATTGGATGATGTGCTGTAAAGATTTTCTGTGTATCACAGAGTGTCAACCACAGAGACTAAATCCGCTTGGCTCACTCACACAAAACCTTAACCATGCTACATAGTTCGTAGCATCTGAGGATATGTTTGCATGATATATTCTAGTCAGAAGAAAGCTAACTGTGCCTGAACTCCAAAGCCAAACAGAGCCACATGACAACATTAGTTTTTCAGCAGAGATTAGTAACTTGGATTTGGCATTGTGCTAGTATGGACAAGAAATTTCTGTATGGCTGGGAGGCTAAGCATTTATCCTGGCTTGGAGCTCAGGCATAGTTAGCTTTAAACTACACATCAGCTATGAGGCCAGGGGATACACCATACCAGACACAGCTGGTTCCAGATGGTTCCAGCTGGTTCCAGCCAGTTGTTGTTATCTCGACCCACAAGCTTTTTTTATCTTATTTCCTCCTCCCCTCCTGCTGAAGAGGGTGAGTGAGAGAGCAGCTGGGTGGGTGGGCATCTGGCAGCCAGCCTAGGTTAATCCGCCACATAAGGTAAGCAAGATAATTTGCAGCTTTAAGTTGATCCCTGTTATGTTTCAGCTACCCTTTCTTCCTCTTAGATCTAGTGGATAGGATTACAGTTGTTGGGGTTTTTTTATATTATATTGCTATTTATTATTCTGATTATTATTTGGCATTTAAATAAGTCAAAGAATGTTCTGCACATTATTTTTTTTTATATAGAGGAACTTCTGGGAAAAGAAGGGGATTACTCCTCCTGTGGATACATCTGAGCATGGTTAGATGGGACAAGTATCTGGAATGCAGGGTGCACCAGGCAAAGAAAGAAAGGGAGACTGTGGCATTACTGCACATTGATGAAGAGAAGGGAGCTGGGAAAGGAGGGAAGGAATTCTCTTGATTCGTGGAGGTGATGGAAAGAGGGAGACCTGGCAAGGAAGATGGCACCGTTGGAAGAGGAGAATTTTCTACTATTGGAATAAGCCTATTTAAACCAGCAAAATTAATTTACTGGCAAGGGTTGATTTGGTTTGGGTTACTCACTTCTCCAGACACATGGTCTTTAAAACATTTTTTTCCTTATTAATGATCCAATATACTGTTTCCATTATTGTGAGAAGTAAAATCTTTAATGTCGCTTTTTTGTCCTTTTTATTTTTAATGAGCCTACCTTCCTTCTTTTTTTGTTAAGGGATAGAAGAAGCAGTCTAAAAGTCTGCGTGAAATTATATAGCTGCACAATTAAGTAAGTTTACTTTCTAAAACTTAGTTATCAGTTTATAACTTAGTATTAGCTTATTAAAACAACTATATCTTTGATCGTTAGCAGTTGCAAGACCAAGAACTTCAGAGGGAAGGAGGTTTTCTCCTTATTCCAAATAAAGTTCTAAACAAAAACCTTTTAATACTTTTTACCTTATTTTGATTTCTTTTACCTGGTTTTAGCCAGAGAAAATTCAAGAAGTTCTACTTGTAGTTGTTTGTCTTTGATCAGTTTACAAACATAAATTCTTTTTTAAAAAATAAAATCAACTGCCTTACTCAAATGCTTTTTTTTGAAGTTGTCATTAAGGAATGCTGTTACTCTTTGTAAATTTATTACTTTCACCCAAGTCAATTAAGTAAATTAAGTGAAAGTACATAAAATGTAAGCAATACCTACTTTATTTAAGCCACTCATCCTTAATTAGATAAATTCACACTGGAATGTCATTCTGAAAGCTTTCTTTTTATCCTAGAAATAAAAGACATGTAAAATTCTGGACCCTGCAGTCAAGGAGAAAGGCTTGGTTAGAAGCAGATGCCTCCCACAGGTCAACACCTGGCTGAACAGCTGTTGCAGTCAGACAGGCAGGTCTTAGGCTTTTACAGCCACTGAATCCTCTTTGAGGATGGATGGCATCTGGGGAGAGATGTGATCTAACAGAAAAAAATGGGTGACATCTTAAGCAATAAATTTGCTGACCTCATGAGAAGAGCTTCAAGCAATTTTAGCTTGGGCCTGGAGTCAAAAATGGGGACTAGGGAAAAAAGTGTCTGGGAAAAACACTCCCACCAGAAAGTGGTGCTACTAGGGACCCATCTCAAGTGCCAAGACACAGATGCAAACAGTGTGGGAAACAGGCACAAGACATGGACACAGTTGGAATGCTGTGACTTCATTGGGATCACAGAGATGTAGTGGGATTAGCCTGGGGTGCTTGTGATGGATGAATAGAGACTCTAATGAGAACAGGTGGGCAGGGGCGATAGCTGCACTCCACACCAAGGCGTACTTTGAACTAAAACTTTGGTATTGAATGAGCAATGAACTGGTCAGGATCTTAAGAGCTGGAATCAGAGAGGCTGGCAATAGGGACACCATGGTCAGAATCTGCTATAGTAGTTAGTAGTCTGGGTACGAGGTGAGGCTGCCATAAGAGGTAAAACAGCCCAGGTGATGTGTTTGGTCTTCAAGAATGATGTCCTTATAGCATAGTAGTCCATTTGGATGTGCAGGAAGTTGAGCAGGCACAGCAAGAGGCCAACGTGAATGCATGTGGAACTCCTGTCTCAGCTCAAATACCAAGAAGTCTACCTAAGTTGAAAGCTGGGATAGGCTACTTGGGAGGACTACAGAAACATGGACTGGACATACAGTGATTAAATTACATGACATTTCAAAACAGGCTGAGTTTTGAAATGAGTAAGCAATGTGAGTGATAACAAAAAGGACTTCTACATGTACATTTTCAGCAAGTCAGACCAAGGAAAACAGAGGCCTGCTGCTGAAGGAGAAAGGAGACCTAGCAACAGATATGATTAATGTATTTAGTGTCTTCTTTGCTTTGTTGTTATCTAACAAGATCTGTTCTAAGGCAGAGAAATGCGAAGTCCTGCACCTGGAACCAGAAAAACCTTATGCAACAGTTCAGGCTGGGTATACTGCCTAGAAAAGTGCTTTATGGGAAAACACCTGAGATCCTAGCAGATATGAAGCTGAACAGCTGAACATGAGCTGGGACTATTGTCTTGTGGAAAAGAAGACAAAGCTCATTAGTAGAGCCAACAGGTCAAGGGCAGCAAATATTCCCTGGTGTTTGGTACTTGCAAAATGGAATCTGGGACATTGTGTCTGGATTTAAAACATCTGTACAAGAGAGTTATCAACAGACTAGAGCAAGTCCAGTGAAGGGCCACCAAGATGTTCAGAGGGCTGGAGCACATAACATATGAGGAGAGCCTGAAGGAACTGGATTTGTTTAGGCTGAGGAACATAAGACTAAAGGAGGATCTAAATGCTGTCTCCAAATACCTTCTGGAAGGATGTAGAGAAGATGGGCCTAGACACTTCTCCAAGGTGCATAGTAAAAGGATAAGAAACAGTGCACGCAAAAGTTGTAGCAAAGCAATTTTGGTTAGAAAAAAGGAAATATTCTTCATTGTGAGGTTGGCCAAACACTATAAGAAGTTGATGAATGAGATCTAGAATCTCCACCACTGAAGATGTTATAAACTTGATGGTTCAAGGCCCTGACCAAACTTTGAAGGTGACCCTGGTTTAGCCAGATGACTTGCAAAGGTCCTTTACAACCTAATTTAGTCTATGATTCTATGGTTCTGTTTTCATTTTACTTGTAGGTGGAATGTTTGAATTACAAAAAATATTATTAGAAATATTACAATCAGTACATAACTACACTGCTTTAGAGAGAGATTTTTATGTACTTCTACAACTTCATGTTTTAAGATACTGCCCTCCCTCAGTGCCTATTGCCAGTAGAAGTAGGGTGGATCTCTAATACCTACAGAGAAAAAGAACCTCTCTTCCTGGATAACATATAAGCCATCCAAGACTTTGCTACTTTTCCTGACCTCATTATACAAGACCAACCTAGACCAATAAAGACCACTGAACTGTATAATATCCTCCACAAGAACCTCAGCCACAGGTTGACAGAAAATTTCACACAAATGAATGACATTCTGATTCAGTAATTACTCTTATGTTATGCCACATAGTTCTGAAAACATGACTCAAATGCAAAACTGTTCAAGGAAAATCAAAACATTGGGTAAATATCTTTTCAGATTTTAAAGGGATCCAGTTTTCTTTTTTCTTTTAGCTAATTTTGCCATTGCCTCCAGACAATGGCAGAGTGTGGGAACATTTTTTGAAGCTCAGTGCACTTAGCATGAGACAAACAAAATCTCACTTTTCTTCCAGGTAATTATTTTCTTCACATAAGATTCAGCCAATGTCAGTTATTGCTTGTTGCCATCCATTAGATTTCCTTTTTCTACTATAGTAGGTCTAATTATTCTTTAATTTTCTGTTAGTTGGCTGAACTAGTGCTTGGTTGTCTATGTACTCTATGCAAACTTCAGTATACCACTCCTAATTCCTTTCTTTCATTATTCACGATTTGACATATTCAAGATCCACTCTTTAGTCTGACTCCAGAAAGATTTTATTAACTCTGTCATAGGACTTCATTTTATTTTCCCACTATTTCTTTTTTTTTCAAAGTTGGGTTGATATGTGACGCCTACAGAAGTCACTAAGAAAAACTGTTTACTTTGATAGGGATAGAATCTGAATCTCTGACTTAAGCTCCTTAAGTCCAAGTTAAAGTTAATAGGAAGCTTTGCTCAAAATTTAGTATACTTTTATTCTTCTCTTCAAGTGTAATAAATTCTTGGTATTTCATTCCTCACCACATTGTTCCATACACATTCCCAGTGTTGTTTTACCTTTAATCAGTTTTACTTAATCATTTATATTCTCATTGTGTTAATGGGGCACTAGTGACAAAGACTGCTTATCTTTAGCAATTGCTTCTTGTTTATAGAAGTTAATAAATAAATTAAGACAATTAGCTTCTGAGGGAGGGTTGAAAGAGCTCTCTAATTACTCTTTTAATGACACAGCAAACATTATTATTTGATTTGGACAATTATTTACTGTCCTGATGTGTTAGTTTTCCAAACATTGAGATATAGCACTTGTGACTTCCAATTCTAGTGAAACCAGCAAGAATCTTTCTTGCTATTTCAATGCGCTTCAAATCAAAATGGGATGCCTGAAACATCTGTGCATTCATCATCATGTAAAATTATGTGATAAGCTATAATCAAAAAGCTATTTTTGGTGAATCGCACACCTGAAATCACAACTTTACTTTAGAAATAAAGTGATATTTAATTTAATGAAATAAAATACTTTATAAGTGTAGGATACTTCTTATCAAATTATATAATGAATTAGAGCTCCCTGGAAATTCTTTAGAATTTTTTAAGACTTCATTTGTTTATTAATATTGAGTCATTGAAATCAACTTTTCAAAAGCAGCACAAAGTTACAAAAGAAGTGCTAAGTCCAGGATGGAATTTCTATGAAAACATAAATATTATTGATTGTCCTGTTAGCTGAATATCTGTTGTCTTTATAGGAAGTAGACCATCAAGCCTCTGCTCTGACTTATGCAGAGTAGAACACTGAGCCAGATAACCCATACAATCACATACTCCTACCCTTTAGTTAAGACCCCTAAATTGGCTCTCCACTATTCTGAGGTTTCAGTCTCACCTTTGACTGCAAAGAGTTTCTAGTCACGTGAACCACATCTTTTGTGTGGATGAACATGTCCCTCTATCCCCATTTAATTTGTTTGATCATATACATCAATATGAATATACTTAGTTGTGTGCAACAATATTCCACAAATTTTCCCAATTCTTAAAATTTACTGGGAAACAAATTGTTAACTAATTAAGGTTTAATAACAGCTCTAGCTTCACCTACTTACATGCAACACTTTTTTCCTACTATACTACCAGATCAGGCTGCTGTTGCTGGATGACGAGACTCTTTTGTGGGTAAACCTTCTGTTGCATAGAATGCACCAAGCAGTGAGCTACCATGCTTTCAGCTAGAATACTTACAGGGTAAAGAAAGCCTGCCATATAATCTCACATTTACACAAGCATGATAAAAAATAGGATAATCTTACAGAAATTAATGTTATCATTTAACATCAGCCAAGTTTCTGATGAGAATCATCTTAATGAGAAATATAACTCTTAAGTGTTTTGATAGATGAAAGAATTCTACATGAAGTTGCACTGCATTATGTCTTTATGAAATGCTCTCCAATTCTTAATTCTAAAGTGCATTTAAAATATTTTACAATTTTTTTTTGTTATGAAATAACTTTACTTTCAAAAAAAATTATTTGAACAATAACAGTTGCAAGTTTAATCCAAAACATGTGCTTACTCTTGTTCAATACACTGTAACATTAAATGTAAGAAAAAAGCGGTATGGTCACCCTATATAATAGCTGTAGCAAGTATTTAATCATGATACGTCACTTTTACCTCCTTCTCTGCCTCACTAAGTGCTTAACATCTGTTGTACATCAGATGGCTCAGTAGCAGATGATGAGTACTCAGTGAGGCAGATGGTAAGTAGAAAAATGAAGACAATTTAATAAGTGTATAGGCAGTAAAATACCCATTACCTATTTTTCCCTCCTTTGGAGGCTGAGTCCAGTATAAATCTGTAAGACAGAAACATCAACACCAAATGCACTTACAGGCATCTCTAAAATGTCCTACTCTTGATCTTGTGCGATCACCTCTTGGGAAGGACAAATAAGACTCCACGTACTTTGTTTCTGTGCTGTGATTCATAACAAGAACATTAATTGCTACTAAATTTGATAATGGTCTTTATGTGAATGCACTTTTCTTCTGGGAATCAGGGTAAAACTACCAACTGTACAGTCACCAGAAGGCCAGTGAGTGATTAGAAGAATGGATGCTTTTAGTTTATTCAGCCTCACAAAATTAAAGCAGTACTATAATCACCGCTCAAATAAACATGGTTGAAATTATTTTACTATGGCTCGTGTAACAGGTATGTCAGTGAGACTCTCAATGACAGCTGCAAATCATACTCAAAAAGATGATAAACAGAAGCAGTGCAGCTGTTCTAGGTTCACAGCTTACAATTTCACAGCTGCTCCACCTGAGACAGATACTTTAAAGCTGATTCAAAAGTCTGAGCTAGCTATGTGGACTATGGTGAAAACACGGTAAGCAAGCTGTGAAGTAAAGAAGGAATATGATACTTTTCTGAATGTATATAATGGAAAGAAAAGTCTTTACCTAGAGGGATGCCTTTGTAAAAAAATCCCCTGTCAGCATACACAGAAAGGATATTAATTAGCTATGAAATTTTTATGGAAATGTTGTTTCCATATGCTAAAATTGCTTCCAGCATAGAAGTGGATGGGGTAACTACAGAAATCTAGCTCTGTGTGAGACTCCTCTATGGTGGCTATGCTACAGGAAAGGTGCCGGATGAACCAGGAGGTTGATTCTGGGATTATGTTGCTGGGATTAACAATCTAAACTGAATCTACATTGATATATGGAATTAAAATACCCTTTTAATCACATTTAAGGAGAATCTCTGAAGATCCTCCAGCCCTTGTGCCACCATTCTGCAGCTGTTGCCCCCTCACCTTCTTAAAGCTGATACTCTATATTTTAAAATCAATAATGTACGTCACTGTTAAATTCCAGATAGTCTTTCTTTTATGAGAAGTAGAGGAGTTAAGCCCCTCTATTAAATGATATAAATTTGTCACACCCCATAGAACAAAACTGCCATGAGTTACATGGTATTCCAGATTAAACAGTATTTTGACATTAAAATATTTAATATTTTAGAGGATATTTCTAGTTATCCTGTTATGAATTTATTTACAAAGATTTGTAGCTTTAACTATGCTAATGTTGCACCCTTTTAATTTTCATAACAAAGTTTTTCTAGTATGAAACATTTCTGCCACACACACCAAAGGATGATTATAGAAAAACCATTTTAAGATAACATACCCACAATTTTTTGACACAGCTATAACCTTAATAATCATTGTGCTATATTGAAATAGGAATCAAACTGCTTTGTAGTACCAGCTATTTATTTAAAGAAGTTCAAATCAGAGACAAGATTTGAAAGCTTTTACTAAATAATGATCCATAGTGCAGCAGGGACAAAGGAAATACTAGTCAAATTAATTAATGGTGTCAGAAGCAGAACTAAAGGAATCAGAGGTGTTAGGAAAAATAAGAATTTTCATGTACAGGAGGAAGAAAGATTCCACAGATACACAAAAAAAAACCCAATCAGCCCCCCCCCCCCCAAAAAAAAAAGCCACAAGCAAACAAAAAACCCGAACAAACCACCCCATGCATATTTCTTGAAGTCACTCATCTGTTATGTATCTCTGTATGTGTGTACTTGTGTTTGTAGTGCTAGATGAGTGCAAAACTCATCTTGGGCCACGGATTATCCATCAGTGGAATTTTAGGGGAACTTTTCCAGGTGTATATTAGAGTGTAATTATAAAAAAAAAAAATATGAAGTTATAAAAAACTTATCTAGATGTGTCAATGATAGTCAGATTAATGTGCCCCTTTAAGATATTAGAAAAATAACAACCAAGCTTACTGTAACATAATCAGCATTTTTTGTATGACGGAAAACCAAGGAAGTGTCATAAAATTGGACAACTTGAAAGTAGACACACACCTCCCTCCTGCCTTTGCAGAGAGAGATAATGCCACATACACAACTGTACATAATCACAAAATCATACAATGGTTTAGGTTGGAAGGGACCTTTAAAGATCATCCAGTCCAACCCTCCACCATGGACAGGGACATCTTCCACTAGATTAGGTTGCTCGAAGCCCTGTCCAACCTGACCTTGAACATTTCCAATGATGGGGCATCCGCAGCTTCTCTGGGTGATCTGTTCCGGTGTCTCACCACCCTCATCCTAAAAAAAATTCTTAAGTCCAGTCTAAATCTATCCTCTTTCAGTTTAAAACCATTAACCTTTGTCCTGTCACTACAGGCTTTGGTAAAAAGTCTCTCGCCATCTTTCTTATAAGCCCCCTTCATATATTGAAAGGCCACAATAAGGTGTCTCCGGAGCCTTCTCTTCTCCAGGCTGAACAACCCCAACTCTCTCAGCCTGTCTTCATAGCAGAGGTGTTCCAGCCCTCTGATCATTTTTGTGGCCCTCCTCTAGACCTGCTCTAATAGGTCCATGTCTTTCTTATGGTGGGGGCCCCAGAACTCGATGCAATACTGCAGGTGGGGTCTCACAAGAGCAGAGTAGAGGGGGAAAATCACCTCCCTTGACCTGCTGGCCACGCTTCTTTTGATGCAGCCCAGGATATGGTTGGTTTTCTGGGCTGCAAGTACACATTGCTGGCTCATGTGCAGCTTTTCATCCACCAGTACCCCCAAGTCCTTCTCCGCAGGGCTGCTCTCAATCCATTCATCTCGCAGTCTGTACTGATATTGGGTATTGCCCTGATTGTTTCCCTGCACTATTGCTAACCTTTCCCTCCCAGATGGATTTATTAGCTTTGAAAGAAATTCACATTAGTATAGCTTGAGCAATGGCCACTTGAAGCTCTTTGCTCTGTGTTCAGCTGCCCATAAGGTAGATGTAACAATGAATGAACTGAAGTGAAGGAACACTCTGGCTTAGAAAAAGAAGAAATATTAAAAAGGGTTTTGAAATGAAAATATCTTCCACTGAATAATGTAAGATGGAAGTGTAAAAGTAGCTAATGTAGGGGTGTCTTTGGATCTTAAAATACATAGAGCTACAAAGTAATTGTACTATAATTATGAGGACAGAGCTTCATCAGATTGCTTGTATATGCTGGCATAAATCTAATTTTAATCCTTAACCTGTAGGAGGAAGGGAGCCAGTAGGGGCTACTAAGACCAACTGGATTCCCTTGTCAACTTGCATCCTGAGACCGAATGCACAAGTTCAAAGATAGTCTAAGATGCAGCTATATGAACTGCATTTGCAACAATAAAAAAAATGTACCAGCAGCTCTAGTTTGCAGTGGAAATTCTAGAGTTAACATGAAAAAATAGCCTTGACTGAAAGGTTTTCATATGTAATGCAGCAGATCACAAAAACTATTGCAAAATGCATGCAGATTACTGTATGTTTTAATGTTGTACTTAGGATAGGAAGAAGCAGCATCCAAATTCTTGGAGTATTTTATTGAAAACAGGAGTAAAATAAAAAGTTTAGAAAGTTGAGTTTCTGAGCTGGAATCTTTCAAACATATTGTAGGATAATTAAAAATCATGTGAAAGGCTAATGGCTCTAAACCATACTAAAAATGAAAAAAAAAACTGTGCTGACAAAAGCACCCAAAGTTTTAATTGTGGTGAGGGGCAAATCTGGATATGGAAAGAGATTTTGTGCCAGAAAAATCAGCCATCAATTGTATGATTTTTCTGGAATTAAACCTCATTACTACAGGTAAAATCATAGCCTCAATAACAGCCAGTAGCAGAAAGGCAAGTCCATGATTACATCTGTGAAACTGATACAAGACCATTATAGTTTTCTGTTTTCCTACTGGTTTTGAGACAGGACCTCTGTTCCTGTTTTAGATACCCTTATTCCCAGATACAAATAACTGAAACAAAAATTAAAAAAATCTGTTTCTATTCCTGTAAAATTTGTTACAGCTATAATTATGGAGGTAGAGAAAATATGGATTCTGTTCCTGGCTCCTTCACCATCTTTCTGTATGACCATAACAATTAACAAGTCACTTGCCCTTTTCCTTTGATATTGATCAATTTTTTTCCCACTGTTTGCCAGTTGGATTATAAATTTAGTTGCCTTTAGATGCTACTGTAATATAAACAGCAATAATATGTCATTTTCTTTCATTGTGTAGAATCAGAACTATTACACCAAAGCACGAATCTCCCAGTAAATAGTAATGGTTTTAATTAAAGAATACAAAAGTCGGTTCTGTATTCATAACTCACTTAACATGGTATTAAGCAAAATAAAATAAAATAAGATTCTGAGATCAGTGTGCTTTTTTTGTCTCATGTTATAATAACTGAAAATAACTTCAAATAACTATAATTTTGAGCAAACCCTTAAAGTTTTAATATAGGCACAAAATACGTTACAGAAGAAAGGTTAGGTTTTCTGCCATATGCTTGAATAAATTGTGAGGACACCCTTAAATTTCTGAAGGAAAATCAAAGGCTATCTAGAAAAGTTGTATCACTTAATAGTGTATAATTCTTGTAATATGTCATTTGTGTAATGGTCCTAAATAGGGAGACTATTAATATAAATGACCAGAGGTTGCATGTATATGATATGAATTAGGAGACAGTATAGTAATTATAATGCTTATAAGTAAATATCAAGTAGTTGCATCTCTTCTGAAATTTTTGTCTTCCTTAAACAAACAAACAAACGAACATACCCACAGCCTGAAATGCAATGTATAAGTTGATAGAAAGGCTGACACTGGGTGAACAAAAGAACAATTTTCTGCACAATGATCTGCAAAAAAGGAAAATTAGTATAGATAACTGAGGGACAGGAACCACAGTCCCACCTTAGGAAGCTGTGCAAATTTGTTTTGGAATATATACAATTATACAAAGATTAAGTGATTTACCGTATAGAACTATTCTCACTCACCCACCAACTGCTGATTGCTGAGAAAAAAAGTCTACATACACAATTCAGAATAATAATCTTTCTCACAGATTGCTGAAACCTTCATACTTTTTGCTCATCAATATAACTAGCTCACTCTGGTTACAATAACGCACAGGAGCAAAAAGCAATTGTGATGTCAGTGGCAGAAGCCAGGATATGTAACATGTCTTGGTAACCCCTCTGAATTTCTTCTGGCAGAACCACATGAAAATATGCATTGTGGTATGTACCACCACTGAAGTTCATTAACTCCTGTAGAAAACTTTGTAACTCTGTCAAAAACTCAAAGTTGTTAGGATATCTCACAGATATCTAATTGAACTTTGCTTGTTTATTGTTTTTTTTTCCGGACATTTTATTTGTTTTAGAAAACATAGTTAGGGCAATCTGTTTTATTCATAGTTTTATTTTCTGCATCAGCATTTTAACTGTTAAAGTAAATCACAGACGCTGGAGTGCAGCAGTGGGACTGTGTGCAAATCCCCTCCCTCTGAGAAGAGTGTATGAAGGGTAATCAACTATAAATCATACCCTGAAGTGACAACTCTTGTTGCAAAGAAAGAACATATTACTTCTGTTATGCTATTTATCTAGATATTTGATCTCATTCTGTTGAGCTGATCCCCTCCTCGTTATTCCTTGTTTTTATATACCATAATACTAAAGGGTAGAAAGAAAATCTCCCCATGCCTAACAGCTTCCTTAATATCTTTCAATTTTTATTTAAGGAAGTATAGTTAAAAAAAAATAATCCAAACCACAAACATTTTAGTCCCTTTTAAATTCCTTCTTTGTGAAACTAACATGCCGCTGCTGGAAGGAATTAATTTAAGGAGCCTGTCTTTCACAAAGAATTTCTGAAAGTTAACATTAATAACCAGAAGTGGATTGGAACAGACAAGATTTACTTGTAGGAAAAAAAAAAACCTCTTAAAGAATATATTCTTCTGGCAAGTGACATATAACATTTCAGAGCCTACAACAGTTATTTTATTAACATAGTTATTTTAAATATCTTTCATTATAAGCACTGTGGGGTACTAAAGACTCTGGAAGAACTCTATCGTTAACAAGGTCTCTAGTATGCTTTCTATATATATCTCTGTGTGTGTATATATATAAGCATACACTCCTTCTTAATACCCTAGGCTCTCTGTGAAAGATTTATCTGCCCTTTCCAGAAGGCCGGATGCTCTCACCTGAGGGGGAGGGGGGGAAGAAGCAGCTACAAAAATTCCCTAAAATGTCCTCCTGAACTCAGTCTCAGGGGCTGCAACTGAACCAAGGAAACAAGGGTCATGATGGCATTAGGGGAATGATGATGATTCTATTTAATGGAAATAAAGTGAGATAAACTTGAATTTTTTATTTGGGACAGAGAAATTATAAGTTTCCCACATACATAAAGCAGTGCAAGACTGACTTTAAAAAAAAAAAAAAAGAACTATGCTGAATAATTGTAGTGTCATTTGCTGATCACAACCCAAAACTTCAGAGAAACCATGTGTACGGTATGCTTATGTCTAGCTGTTAAAATGTACTTCTGTTAAATGGGGTTTCTGATATGAAATTTGTATTGAAATGCAAGCAGCTTGCTTATTTCTGGAGAGTTACGTAAAGGGAGATTGATGCACAAGATACAGAAATGTGCAATGCTGCCCTCAGTTATTACAGAATGAAATGCCATGTACAGCAACTTGCTGTCTTTTGCTTGATGTATTTGGATGTCATATGTATTCATCTTGGAACCTATATACAGAGCAAATACCTCTTTTTTTTTACCTCGTACAAAATTGTACAATTCGTGTAGTTCAATATCTTTGCATTTTTGACCAGTCAAGCTCAGAAAGGATGGTTAAACTTTAAGATTGCGAATCAGGTCATGAAACATGAAGAATTTCATAGTGATAGTTCTTAAATAGTTAATTACTAGAGTTACAGTACTACCAAGATGTCCCAAAAAGGATTCCATCCATTCTCAACACTCTATTGTGCTTTCTATTGTATTTATAATAAAAGCGACAACAGAAAAAGCCTGAAGACATGTCCCTATGGAAAATGCCAACCTGCCTCAAGAGTCTTTGCTTTGAAGAGTTTCCAATCTAAGTGCAAAACAGACAAAAGGAATAGAAATAGGATATAGGATGCGCTCACAAAGGCTTTAGAGGTTGTAGTGAGGGGATGATGAGAACTGGAGGTGGATAACTGCAGAGCCACTGCCTAAAGTACAAGCCTGGATCTTTAATATTCCCTCTGTCCTGCAGAGGATTTCCTACTGTGCATGGTGAATACCACTGTATAACAAGGAATAGCCACAAAAATATCCCTAATGTCCTCAGGCAAACATATCATCCATTATTTCTCCTGTTTATCCAATACACAATCCATCTGCATGGGTTTTGGAGGTATCTTTTACATGTATTTTGGTTGATAAGGTGACTTAGCATTTGTATTAAAGAAGCATTTACAGGAGCAGAGAGATTTTGGTGGGATCTTTTTCAGCCTGCTTACTATGGCACTTTCATTCAATGCATTAGTGCTTTTTCCCTCGTCTCTAGCTGCTACCACTTTGTGGTGCTTTTGATTGACAACAAAGGCAAGTGGGCTTGTCACTGGGAAAGTAAGCAGGGCTCCAACATAAACACTCTCACGATGATGAGTAATTACATGGCCTCTGCAACACAATCAGTCTCTGCTGGCAAACAGATTGAGAAGCCCAAATCCATGCATAATCCAGTGTTTTTCACAAGGCTGCTTACAGCTAGAATTGACATTACAAGAAAGTTAAAGAAAAATTGACCCTGCTCAAATGTTGCTTGTTTGATTTTGAAGTTAACTCTTAAACAGCCAAACACTCATTCACAGAAAGCCAGATTGTATGTGATATAAGGAGTGCAAACTAATATTAGCTTTATATCCGGTAGTTTTACAATCAGTGCCACTTATTGCAATATAGTTCTGTCAAATATTACTATTATCTGCATGCTTATTGCTCTCTTAATCTACTTAATTTACCTCATTATGGACTTGCTCCAAAAAAATTGTAACATTGGTAAAAAGGACCCCTTTAACTTCAAAACATTCATGATCAACCACTTACATAGTCCTAATATTTTTAATACCAACCTGTAGCCCTGTGTGAAGCCCAACTAGAAGCTGCAGCTCAGTGATATAAATTTAAAAATATTTAAGAAGAACACCATCTATCCTTGCAAACTGATCCTTATCTATTCAAATATAACTTGACTGAATTCTTTTAATACTGTCTAGCAGTTTCCACTGGCTGTTTTTTAGTTTCTATGGAAACTATTTCAATTATTATTTTTCACATAGGACTGAATTGCTGCATAGACTACCTGCCCACTTGAACTATTAAATGAAGCATCTATACCCTTAGCTCCAGAAATAAAGGATTTGTTGGGTACTGTATGACCATTTAATTTCCCAGGATCAAATAATTGAGATAGCTGAGAAAACTTGAAACTCAAAGTGCCATGGCATAATCTCCAATGCATCCTACTATATCCTGCAGGTTGAGAATCACAACAATTTCCCAACTTCTATATGAAGAAGATATCAGGGTAAAAGTAAACATTATAAAGAGAGGAAGAAAGGGTTATTCATCTCAGTTGCTGTGGGAGAAAACCTTGTTTCCTTGCCAAGGGGGTTATTGCTTTTGGTACATACTGATCTGCAATTTGATTGATTCTTTCTACGGACATTACTTAAAATTTCCTACTGAAGTTGAGCATGGTTGTCAAGGAGGTTGTTTTATAGACCCTTTAAATTTTGAACTGTTTAATATCGTTTATATTTTGATCTTTTACAGTGTGCACCATGAAAAAAAGTCTATGCTAAAAATAGCCAACTTGTATTCAGCTACTGCTGTTAAGCATGTGAAACATAAACCCACTAGAATGAGTTTAAAAACAATGTCTTTTAGGCCAAGATGTAATCTCCCACCCTCAAATCAAGGTACTTAGCCTTCAGGTAATCCTAAAGCCAAGCATAGTTCTCAAATATATGAACAGAAGGCAGAAAGCAGTAAGAGCGACTGAATTCTGACAGGATGCCTCAGGTACCTAATTCCCATGCCCTTTGCTAAAGCAGGAATCACGACTTAGAGTCAGGGAACTTCAGTTTAGGAACAGAGCCACTGGACTTCAGACAAAATGGAATGAAGTTGAAGAACAGATGAATAAAAAAGTAAAAGCCGTCTGCAGAAGCTTGGCTTTAGCAGTGTTACATCAAGAAGAAAAATCATCTTTTCTCAACTCTCATACTGTTCTGCAGAAAATTACCATCCTTATAATGTTGGAAAGCATTTTTTCATTTTCTTCTTGATGACTTTTAAATTTCTGTTTGTTTTTCATTTATGTATGATTCCTTTGGAGTACAAGGTTACAATATCTTGTATAAACGCAATGCTAATTATGAACACCTTAAACATAACAGTGACCAGATTTTCCTGTAAATATCACTGGGACATTGATTACTAATAAACAAAAGATGGTCCACAAACTTTTTTCTAGGGAAACTTGGCAAATATTGAGGAAAATATATCACTCATATAGTGCTGAGAAATACCTTATTCTAATTCTAGACCCAGAGCAATTATGGAATAGTTTTCTTATTTGTGGGGAGGGTGGAAGCAATGTGTTCTCTTCACATCAGATAGAAGGGGGTGGATAAAAGATGACTTTTTCTTCTTTTGCCAGTGACTAGTTCAGACATTGGACATAGCTGCAATTCTTTTTTTCTCCTTGATCAGAGTTCTTTCTCAGAAATGATTGATGGATAAGACTTTCTGCCCCCAAAGTATACTCTACCAAGGACAAAGAGACCCAAAACTACTTCTAAGGGTCATATGAGGTCACATCACAGTAAACTCAGAGCTATCACTGTATTACATGTTTCATCCCCTTTCCTTTCCTCATCAAATATGAACCTTAAAACAAAACAACAACAAAACAAACAAGAAAATAAAGCATCCAAAGTTAGAAGTGCAAATATTTGTGGTTGCCCCTAAACCTAAGATTTCCTTGTATTATATGCATCCACTGGGAGTCATCTTTTATTTATTTGTCTTTACTTGCAACCAGTTCTTCATTCATTTGCACTGAAAATGGCTCATGAATTTCCCATGTCTCACCCTGTTTTAGAGAGAATTTCAGACCACTCTAGTCTGCTTTGAACCATGTTGAATATATTAGTCATCTGTTTAATAAGTTTTCAGAACCTTTGATACAACAGTGATTGAGCTTATCTGTAGAGACATGCAGCTTCTCTGCTCAGGATCCACTACTACAAAGTGATTTGTGAAGATGTTGTTGCAGACACTACTCATGATACTCCTGTTTTGCTACTAGAGTTGTGTAGGCTCTGAGCAGTGAATCTAATTTAGTGCATGAGCAGCACCTGTTGTGTTCAGCATCACAATATCTTGCAAATGCTTTTTTAGATGAGCACGCATACTACATTTACAGGCTCCGGAAGTCCCTTCCAATTAAAAACAGATTGTCCTTAACAGAATCTATAAATGTGAACTAGAGTATCTATCTATTCTATTTTCTTTTGCAATTTTTTTTCCTTTGTAACAAGTTTACCCCAACTGTTTTCTGCTTTATTGTCCTCATAAGACAGCAAATTCCATTTCCTGCCATCTGTTGCTTAATTTGCAGTTTTCCACAAGATCACTGTGTATATATAGTATTTTTTTTCTGTTTGTTACTTTAGAGAACTTACTACAGATAGGTAAAATGATTGTTGTTTTTGACTTAGCAAACCCTACCCTGATGGTTTGATTAAAAAAACCCAAACCAAACCAAACCAAACCAAAACCCTAACATTCTGCTCCTACATTGTCTACATTGTGAGGGGATTTGTTGGTTAGAAAGAAAAATATTCCCAATTTCATCTGCCTCTTCAAACTTACAGTCTGTTTCTTTTGAGATGTTATAATTTCTAAAGCTTGTTATTTATTCAACTTAAAAGTAGTCTGTTGCATTCCCTATTAACTGCTTATGTATCTGGTTTTGATGGACCATTCCTTTAAATATCCAAGAATCTGTAGAGGCAAAAGTAATTTTGCTGCAGCATTGTTATAGTTACTATGTACCCATGTGGAGGTATGTTTGCTGTTTCTGTTTTCTTTTATTCCTAAATCCCACATAAATGCTTGTCAAACTTAAACATCCTTGATGCTCTTTGGATGCCGAAAAACATAGGAAAATGTCATGAGGATGGTACTGATAATTAACAAAGATCTCAAAGGAAAAGGAAGAAGCAGTGAATAGATGTTCTGCTTCATAAATAATTTAAAATCGAGGGAGTTTTAGGAAAAAAACATGATCATATATGAACATAAAGAAGTTCTCAAATATGTATGCCCAGATTTAATTAGGAGATGATATGCTCATTAAGGATAAATCCTCATAATTTTGTCTTTAGTGCTGGAACTTCCGATAACCTTATTGCCATTTAAGTTTTCTCGTTTGGGACTATAAATGAACTACTCTTGTTTGTTTTGTTTTCATGTTGCATGTTTTCCCACTTGGATTCTGAAGAAAACAAAGCTTATTTAGCAGTATTGTCTGTCAGTCCTGTCTACCATTCCTTCACAATTTCTACCAACAGGCTTTGGAAGTGTTCAGCTAATACCTACAAAATTTGGCAAAGGGCCAGAAATATAAAAAACATTGAGTTCCTCTTCATGTTTTATGAAAACAAGAAGATAGTCCATAGGATGATGATCTTATTAAGGTGCAGTGTGAGCCCAAATATTCCATAAATTCACATGGGAATTCAACAATAAGAGGCTAATTTATAAGGAAACAGGACTTACTAGTTTCAGCACTTACAGAACTATTTTTTTTTTTAATCATCTTTTTTTTAGGCAACAACTAAAAGGAAACAGTCTGGTAGATGCCTGATGTATTTTAAATTGCATTTTTGTAAAAGTCACACCTTTAACAAATCTATGAACACTGAAGTTAGTCAAAAGCCAAAACTAGTCTCTTTGAAGTAATTAAGTTACATCACTTTTCTCCCGGGCTAATGTGTTTATGACAAATGAAAAACAACCACAGGAAAACACTACTCATTGCTCATGTCAATAGCTTGCTTGTTCTTCAATATAGTGTAACCAACATTTGGTATATTCAGAAACCCTCCAGTACTGTGCACATCTATTTATCACAGGATGCCAAAAAGAGTGACAGTCAAACTCACAACTACAGTCAATATGCAAAGCTGAACCATTTCAAGGGGGCATACTCTTTAAGGATACCCTTGTTTTCACAGCCAAAGATGGTTCTCTAAAGCTGTATGTCAGGGTTTGAGCAACTGGAGTGAAAACTATTATGTACATTTATTTTTTAAAGCATAAAACACAAGAGTATTTTTTAACCATAGAACACAATTTGTTAGTATGTGTTTACATTATTTATCATGAAGATAGTTTTGCTAAGTTTATTATATTTTCATTATTCTTACTTGTTGTCAGGTAAAGTGATACATTGCCTATTATTATTAATTTCCTTCTGACTTGCTCAAGTATTTCTTATTAAACTTAAGTTTCTCCTAGCAGGACCTATCCTTGTAAGAACTTGAGGAACACACAAGTGACACTGCAGTAATATATTGAAAATACTAACAGTGTTTAGCTTTAGTTTAAGTACACAGTCATTGCCCCAGAAAGATATATAATGTCATATGCTTGCAAATAAATAGCAAGTAAAGTTATTTTTCTATAGAAAATTACAGGTTTTAAAATACATTTAACATTTTCTCTTATTCGTTCACTGAAAGCTTAACATATCCATGACAAATTAAAAATTATTACAGGAAAGTAGTATCTGAGCTTATGTCAATAGCTTGTTTGGTCATTAGCATACATACTGAGGAACATAGAGTTCAGAAATGTGCATTTAATTGGTTGTATTCTTCTATTAAAAAGGGGAAAAAAGAGTTTAAATCCTACTCAGGAAATTTTAGTTGTGTAAAGGAACTTCAGAAAATTTTCATTTCTTTATTGTTAATTTTATTTGTACCCATATCTGTTTGAAACTTGCCAGATTGAAAGCAAGTTGTTCTGTAGATCAATATGACTGCTGCTGCATAAATCAAACTGAATCCTCTTCACTATAGATACAGTTAAAATTAATGAAAATAAGGTGTTAATATATCATTAATGGTAAACTTATACTGTCTTACAAATAACAGAAAAAAGGAATGGGAGAGAACCTAAGCAATAAGAAATTTTTCTTCTTGTGACTCAACTGGTCATAAATAATAACATCTTTGAAAAAAAAGACCATTAATCAAGGAAAATTTCACTTGTTATAAAAAGTATCTTAATTTGGATAATCATTTTAAAGGTGAACTCTTATTCTTACGTCATGAGATCAGTGGGTATCTTCCAGCTGACGCTAGCAACCCATTAAATGAACTTCCTTTGTGAGCCAGGTTTCACATGACACATAGCAGCAACTCTAATTCCAGCTGAGTTTCAGCAGAATTTAAATAGTTGCAATTTTTTGTCTTGTAATTAGTGGGCAATGACGATAGGAAATCAAACACCTTTTTTATTCAGAGTTGTTAATACACTATCACGTCTCTGTTGCTGTTCAGGTTATTCAGGTGCTTGTGTACAGGTTGTATGAATGCTATGGGTGCTGCTACCAGTGCCACAGACACTCTGGGGCATCTCTTTAGGCTCAGACATGACACTGAAAGAATACATGCTTGATCCTCAAAAGTACATAGGCACTTTCTTCACACTATAGTCATGGCTTTGTGGCTAATCCCTTCACCATGAAGTACAGTAACAACTATGGTCCTGGGACTCAGAGCACCAGTGCCCAGCAATCAGCTGCTCCCAGCCCCAGGCACACCCTTAATCTCTCCTCAGTTCACCTGGGTCACAAAAATTAAGCAATTATTTTGTTTATGTATTCCCATGCTCAATTCAATATTCACATCTCTTCCAATATTTGTATAATGACCCCAATATCCCCTAAATACCCTTCCAGTGTTTTATATTCTTCATCCTCTTTGAAGGGTGAATTCCACACAGGAAGACTGAGTTTCTATGTAGTATATTTCTTTTGTTAAGAACATGGGAGCTGTTAAGACTCCAATCATCATGTAACTGTTCAGAAGTGCTATGCTACAATAATCTACTTTTATGGGAGTTTAGAAGGTGAATATAAAATAACATAATCCCCAGCTGTGCTGTTATGTGTAAAACCATCCCGTTAATCAGACTCAGTTTTACTTTACAGCCTAAAAGTATGCAAAGTGTTACTGCCATTCAAGTGCCTTAATACTGGCAGTTGCACACCTTAACTGCATTTTTAAAACTATCTTCTCAAGAAATTAAACACTCAACCTTTTTCTTTTCTCCTGTGGAAATGTTAATTCAGCACCAGAAGGTGTCAACAACATATGCAGAGCAGCCTAGAAATCTAGACAAGCAAATAAAACCTCAGAAGTACACCAGCTTCCATACCTGAATATCAAGTGTTAACTACACTTAAAAAAAAAAAAAAAGTTAAATTATTCTGCTTGTTTACAGATTATCTGAACTGATTTAGCATCTGTATTTTTCCATGAGGATACTGAGCACAAATAACAGTAAGTGGTTAACCTACATCATTGCGGAAAGATGGGATTAGATTATTTGGGGTTCAAAAAAATGAATCCATTCTAGATTGATGTTGCCAATAAAGAAACGAAAAATCTTATTAAGGTCTGGGGGAGCTTGCAGACATAAGAGTGCAAGCAAATAAGTACTTGGAACTGGTCGCTTCTTTCAGGAACTAGTAGCATTGATGTGATGTTGGATTTGAGTTGTGACCAAGCAACTGAGTTCAGATCTAAAAATGTATATGTAATAAGGTCGGGAAGAGAGGAAACTACTGTAACTAGTTGCTACTTTTTATCTGCTAGTTATAAACTCCAGTTTTCTACTTAATCATCAAGGCAATACTTCAGATCAGAACCAAGGAAATGCTGTGAAATAGAGCCTTTTCTTCTGAAGTGTGGAAAGTGCTATGACTCAGAGGGACTAATCTATGATGTACCCTCCTAAAACAAAGCTTCTCAGAGTGAGAAAGCAGAATCCACAAGTCAAGACAGTTTTATAAAATTCCTGGGGGTGGATTTTAAGAGGCAAAATTTTGTGAATCTTAACTTGTGTGCATAAGAAATTTCTATTTGACAATTTCAAAAGTTGTACAGTTTTATTGAAGAGAAAATTCAGCAAGTGTTCTCCTTAATTTTATTCATTAAATTTCTGGAAATGTGTGAATGTGATTCTGTGTGTGCAGAGTTGTATATTTTATATCAATGATTAGGGATTATAATCTACAAACATTGCAAGGTATTTCTACTTATGTTTACTATCAGGACTAGACGTTTAAACTGGGAATTACATAAAATTACACACACAGAATATTGGTTCCATTTCACTATTGCCTTCACAAAAAGGGTGAAAAGGATGTAGTGAATGCTCTTGCAAACTTCAAAGATGAGATAGATTAAACCAGTTTTTTTGTAAAATATATTTGCAAGTTGGGGTGAGATGTGTGATCCCACAGACTGTGGGACTTGCAATGTCATCGATTTCACAACTGCATGGCACTATTCATTTGAATTTGTCTATAGAGCTCTATAACCAGATGACTGTCTGCTATTCAGCAAAAAGAAGAAACAGGCTCTGGAATCATTATTTGCCAAGATTCACAGGTGCCTCCTGTAGAAAACTTCTTTATGAAGCTTCACTCCTCTCTGTCAGGACACTAATCTCTATTCAGTACAGAGAAATTTTGCCTTTCATAGACAGAGGGTCTATTTTTATCTTTGAAGTTAATCCAACCCCAAGTTGCAGCAACACTTAGAAGCACAGATGCAGATATTCTGTATAGACTTCCTTTTAAATATTCATGGATGGAAACCTGTTTCTCTACTTCTATCATTCAGAGCTGAGGATTCTGGCTTTTATGAACTTTTGCTCATCTCTTAATCCACAAGTAAAATGTTTCCTCTCCAATGCAGTTGACTTTATATCTAAATGTGTATATACAGAGTTAAGTAGTCTACATATGCAGCAGATGGTCAGCAGAAGAAATAAAAAATAACTTAATGTTGAACAACCTCATACCAGTGGCAAGATTCATTAAACTGTGGACTGAACTCAGCAAGACAGAAAATGGTACTCAAGTATTTTGCAATTGAGGGCTAAATTGATGAAACATAAAGTCTGCATGCTGTCTTGGGATTTGCTACATTAGTCTCTACTCAGAGCTTATTCAACTCAAATTTTGTAGAGAAACATTAAGGACAACACAGTCAGCAGTTTAGCTAGCCATTTCACAGTACCTTGCTCACATCTTGGACATATTTACCAACTATCTCATTTATATTTATACTGTGTCTTAGCCATCACTCCAGGAATTATCTAAACTAGTAGTGCTTTCTGCAGATAATACACTGATGAAGCAATCTACACAGATGGTAAGCTTTCAACTTACATTAAAAAAATCATCAGTTATTGTTCTTATTTTTTTTCCAAAATTAAGGCAACTTTGTCCAAAAATATGTGGAATAGTATATGCAGTTTCAAGGGCATGATGCTTTTGGGTTCTTCTAAGGTCAATTAAAGAAATTTTTAGGATTTATTCTTAACTATTAACCAGAAGTTTCTTAAATTTAGAAGATTAAAAAAAAAAACTAAAAAAAAGTTTAAGGTAATGATTCTGATTTCAGATTCTATTGGAAATATCACTGTTGAAAATAAGGAAGGAGAATCTTAGGAAATATAATGAACACAGTGTAAGCAATGTTGAGAGATTTCTAATTGCTGTATTTTAGAAGGGTATGCATTTTGAAAAGTTAATTTCTTTCAAAATTTCTTTTTTAATATAAGACTTATACATTAATTTTAATTGGTGCAACAAATCCTGACATTTGCTGCTCTTTTATGCAATGAGGAAAGTTTTGAACGCATATTGAAGTCATTCCTGTCATATGGGTAGAACAGGAACTATTTATCTAAGAATCTGAAAGACCAAAAAGCCAGATAATCAAAGGAAAATAAAAAATAAAAACTTTATTTTTCTAACTAAAATCTGTAGAAAATAAATTTTGCAGTAGATATGACAGCAGCTTCACAATAGGGAAAAAAGCTCGACTCTCTGTAGAGATTGCATTTATTTTTATCATTTCTTGCATTTTGAAAAAATACATTCATTCATTATTGAAAAGTAAGCAAATAAAAGGTGTTTCTGGGTAGAATTCAGATAAGGTTTTAGTTTGGTTTGGTTTGGAAAAATAAGAAAAGAAAAGGTGATTCTGGGTAGAAATCAGAGTAGAAGTTAGTTTGGTTTGGTTTGGGTCATCATTTAATATCTTGAAAATTGAGAGAAGTCAGTCATTAAAGATAATAAAATAAAACTACATTAGAAAATTAACAAGTGTCCCCTTCTGTCTGGAGTGCCAACAATTTTTATTACTTCTGCTCCTTGCAATACATAAGTCCTTTATGTTATACTTATCATCTGTAGTTCTATATACTTTCTGGAAAACTGATAAGACTATGACTGGGATAATTTCCTGGCAAATTAATTGGAATTAATGGCTTCTGAAGTTGTGCTGTATCATCTGCTACTTGAGGGGTTTTTTTAATGATCTGTGGTCATCAATTTTAAACTATACTACTGATTGTATCTCTTTAATATGCCTTAGAGTCCAAAAAAGCATGCACTAGATGGATAAACAGATTACATGTTCTGAATCGGCATTTGCCTTCCAGCCACGTGCAACAGATCATTTGGGATCCCAGGATGTGATTTCTATGTTAATTCCTCTTATCAATTCTGACACCTTCCTGTGGAAAAAAAACCTTCCTGCCATTTCCTTCAGTGAGATGTGGGTTGAAGACATGGGACACCATGTCTTAGACGTTTGACTTCCTCTTTCTCATTGGTTGTTATGAAGTTGTAGGATATGGAGACAACTCCAAAATACTGGTTGAACTGTGAATGAGAAGGAAGGAAACTTGATAGAAAGGCAATCTTGTTTTCATTTCAGATGTTGGTTTAAGGCCCTGATCTCCTTCACTTGTTGATGAAATAAAACTTCATTTGCATTCTCTCAGCCCGAAGCTTTTCTGTTTCCTGCCTCAAAAAGACGACTTTAAAATTTATTTTTTTGAAGAATGTTACTGATAACACAGTGCTTTGTATTCATTCTCTGTGATATATTTATGGCACTTTTCCAAAAGAATATAAATATCTGGAAATATCTGGACAAAAATTGCACAATGTAGGTCTATGCCTTTTGTACACTAACATCTTATGGAAAGTCTCAATAATAAAGATTTTTTTTCTTTCCAGAACCATATGAAACATATGACCTAAGTTTACATGTCAATAAGATAATGAGTTCTTCGCAGACTATAAGAATCCATGGCAGTTAATGCTTGCATTGAAAATTAACATTTCTAATGGGCAACTTCTGTCCCTCTTATATTTTCTACTCTCTTCTTTGGTAAGTAGTCTGAAAGCAAATGATCCTATTCCAGTCACAAGCAACTTCGTCAACTTGAGTAAGGATAGCAGAACCCATTCTTGAAATTTTTGTAACTCTAATATTACCCAGAGTAAGAGATGATAATCTGCTGCTTATTATATACTTGGAATTTCTTTTGAGCTACAAAAAGTATCCAAGTTCTACATAGTCATATCAGAAACAAGGTTATATCTCACTAGATATTGCCACATAGCACACGTAAGCTGAACTGAAAACGCTGGAGTTACTTTGTGTTAGCTGAGGTCTCCGAGTGCAGCCGTTGAGCTATATTAAGTTTATAAGAAATCTGTCAGGGATGTAAATGTTCTGACAACACAAAATATGAGATGAATACCTCAATAACAAAGCTTTTCTCTGGGTGACATCTGTCCACACAGCACACGCCTCCACCACAACTGGTGCCCTTGCCAATGCTCTCAGTGGAGAAGCCAAAGAATAAAACACTACTGAGTTTATTTATCATGGACTTGATATCACACGCTCCAGCTATGATCCCTCCCAGTGAAAGTTGAGACATGTTGGCAAGATAGTGCAAGCCTGGGCCTGCTACTGATCCTGTCTTTCTGGGAGCACATCAGAGGGCTGGATGCTTCTGAGCTGTCTGTCTGGCACCTCTCTGGAGTGCTGAATTCATTCAGAAACTGGGGAAGGCAGGAAGGGAGAAAGACAAGGGGATGGGGAAAAGACAGTTTCTAGCTCATGTCATACCACTGCTGTCAGTAGAGATGTTGAGTTTTCTACTTGGTATTCTTTGGGGTAAAAGAACTGTACATTGTCTTTACCAGTCTGTATATAGCTACATGCGTAAGATACCAGTATGGAATTAAAAATTTGAAATTTTCAGTTTTTCAGTCTGTTTTTTTTGTTTCCAAAAATTAACTACTGTTGTATATAATTTTTTTCCCACTGTTTCTGTCCATAAATTACTCTGCCCTTGACAGTATCCATAGCAATTATGCACAAACTGAATTCTTATCTAGCAGTTCAATTTCAGGAAAATTCAATGTCTCCCTACCCTTTACCCTTCAATATGCACCTTATTCTTTCTAGTAATTTATTTTGCTTTTATCGAGAGCACATAAGAAAATATAGAGAACAATTACACCAAAAATTAATGTATTTTTGGTTTATAAAAGACATAATAGACTGTAAATAAGAAAGACTAATGTTGAATGACCTGGAAACTGATATATTAGAGTTATTTTTTTCTTTGTGTTGCAAATGGAAGAAAAACTTAGTATGAAACAGCCATATCAAACTTTGTATAAGTCTTTTCATTATCATATCTGCACATATTTGCCAGATGGGAAGCTTGTTCCCAGAACTACGTCATTTGGAAGCACTTAAGACTTAAGGATTGGTGCATTCTGCATGTTGGAAGTGAAAGATTTTAAAAAAGGAACAAAGGAGTAGACATGAGACAATACAAACCCAATGCAGGCTTACAGTACTTTTCAAAGCATGTGTAAAAATCAAAAGCTTGAAAACCCACCACCATCTGCAGGATTGAAACTATCCAATCTTCAAATTTATCTAAAGACAAAGCTATTATATGTTTTTAGCTAAGATGACCTGAAGCACAACCCTGAAGGTTAAAGTCTGGCATTTGATGTCACCTTGGAGAGCTAGTATCTTGCCTTCTGAGTAAAACTAACAGAATAAATTGCATATGACAACACAGGTGAGAAATATAAGACACTTTTCTTGTATGTGTCCATTTCTATGTCAATGCATATCTCATGGTTCTTTGGCTTGTTTAATTGAGAAGTTTTTCTGATTCAGAGCCTGAAAAGCTTGTTTTCAGAGTGCTGACAGACTTAATCTGACAAACAGAGACCTCTTTGTCAAAGTGAGGCATCAGAGTGATGAAAGGTTTTGCCTGAAATATGGATATGCATGGCAATATCCCCCCACCCCCTCCAAGTCCAACCTTCATCTTCCCTTTTATTCTGCACACATGTCAAAGCTTTCTTGTGCTTTGCATGAATATCACCTTCCCACAGAGGAGACACATTTTTACTTTAAAGAGCACAGACCAGAAAAGCATTTATGTTACAGCAATTCATCCCAGTCTGAGATGAGACTGGGGCCCCACTGTGACATGTGCTGTACAAACACATAGTGAGAGACAGTCTGTGTATCACTCTAAAGAAACACAATAGACAAAAGAGAGCAAGGGAGATGTGATATCGTCAGCCTATTGTCAGCCCAGTTGTACTATGGCGGGCACAGACAGAGGGACTTTGGTGACTCTGCAGAGGAAGCCTGATGGTAAAGACTGAATATCAAAGATCATTCTTATTTTTCTCCTGTTAGACTTAATAACTCATAGGTGATAAAAGACATGTACCTAATGGTACATTTTGTATCCTTCTGGATCAGATAAAGCAAAGTTCAAATATGCTCGTATTATACAGGTGAAATCTGGAAGGTACTGCAAGTTTCTGGATTCAAGGATAGCCTGAAGCCCATGGTGCTCCAAGATCCAATATCTCACTCTGATGTCATTGCCTGCCCTCTGGCTGCATTTGTGGTGTACATTATCATGATCCTTGAAGGTGGAGGGGTGTTATCTAGAGAGGATCATGGCCATCACGTCACATGTCATGACTACAATGACAGAGGGGCATCAGGCTAGGAGCAAACAGAAGCTGGCAAGCCCAGAAATGTGTGCCAGGATCTATCCACATGTCAAGTAATCATTTTAAAGTGCAGACTTGCAAGCCTTCTGAGTCACCACAGTGTTGTCTCTGATGTTGTTTCTACAAGTGATTCATGTGGATAGGTGATTAAGATATCTTTACAGTTGGCCTGAAGGAAGGTCCTTTACAGCAGTTTGGTTGCAGTAAAACCCAAAAGGCCAAAAGAAAGCCCCTCAGTGTTGTAGATCTACACTGGGGATTAAATGTGCTGAATACGGTATCTTTATAGCTGAAATTCTGCAGCAGCTTTTTCTTAACTTTTCTTTTTTAATACCACCTCCATAAAATAAAATGCTATTTTAAGCTGCTTGTGTTTATTGTCTTCAAATTTTCAGACTCCAGTGCTGATAGCACCAACTGCATTACAGAATTTGCCTGGGAAAAATAAGGAAGTATGGACATTTGGGTGGGAAACAACAAGGGGTTTTGGTAGGTGGAAGGGACAGAAGCAATTTGTAGTGGAATGAGTGTTAACAGATTTGAAAAAAATGAATACTCTAGATATTGTTTCATGAGGGAGAAGGGGAAAATGAGCCCAACTTTTTAGTCTATAGACTGTTTGCCAGTGCAACAGTACTGTCATAGTGGTTAGTGATTCAGTAATCATATTTATAGTATTGCAAGTCTCAGAACAAGGTGTAATACAATATCCTGCAATATAATATTAATATCATATCATATCATCATATCATATATAATACTATAATGGTACAGCTCCTTTCATGACAGATGACAGATTTCTTTTTTTAACATTTTGGACCATGTTAAAAAATGTAAAATATGATTGCTAGAGCACTACTATTAGGGTACAGTTGCACTGGTAAGTAGTCCATACTTTAAAAGAGTAAAACATTGGCATGAGAGATGTGGCTTCATTCCACATATTGTATGGATGGTATTTCCAAGAGCATGGAAGCAGGAATGCTCCCGCTCTGTGATATTAATGTAACCTGTCTACTAGTTTCACAGCACTTTATGACATGGTGAAATTACTTCATTCTAATGTCACTGTTCATCAAAAAAATCAAGAGTTGAGTTGTGGGGAGGCTGGAAAAATATTCATGTATAGCACGTGATCAAGAACAGCCTCTGTGAGTATGTAATGAAGTGCTGCAACATCAGAAAACCGAATCTCCTTGAGAGAAAAAGTATTACAAGGACAGATGGTAAGAGCAGTCTGCCCCATGTATATACAGTTATACATGTGAAAACACACATATACACAAGAGTTTATCTTAGTTTGTGATTGTTATCAGACCTATTATTTGCTGGCCTGTATATCATATTTTCATGTCTGTCACGTTAGTTTTAAATAACTCTAATCCCCAATCCAATTAAAGGTATCACCTCGAAGCAGATGATTTTATTTCCTTTGAGAAAAGTTGCAGACTTATTATTCAGTTTAGTAAAGCAACCACTGCCAAACTGACCTTCATTTTATCTCAGATATTTTCATCTTATCACTTTCCTTTTCCAGGCCATGCAACTTTCACGTGTGCACCTGGTGTGTTAGATCAAATCAAAGTTTCTACTGGAGAAGCATTCCTTTATATTGAAACTTGCAAATCCATTTTTAACTCCCACATGCAATATCTTAATTGAAGCAGATCAACAAATTTTCTGGTAGTTAATAACCAACTTTGGGATGTAAGGAACTAATCCTATGTAACATCCTGAGGGCATGGGATTAATCTACACTATCTTTTTTTTGTGTATTTCATTCTGAATCATTCTGAAGAAAACAGGTTTCAAGGCCTCAGTATTCTGATGGACTGTGTTATAGATACTATAAAGAAGTCAGATATCTTAAATCTTTTTTCTGTATATGGACTTACGAGAAGACTAAGATACAAGTCCCTTCTCTGAAGTGTTTTTATAGTATTCAGGCCCTGTTGTACTCCTAGGCCATGTGAATTTTTTGCTCTGTGAAATTCAAAAAGAAGTGAAAAATGAAAAAATGTAAATTCATGGCTCTTCCTCCTTTTATAGCTGCCTATGGTGCATTCTGTTGGAAATTTGAGAATAAATTGTTTTTGAAAACTATAATTCTTTCTAAAATTCTTCTGTTTGATGCAGCCATTTACTGCCTCTGGTAATGAACTCCTCCTAAGTCTGCATTAGCTTCGGAGTATGTTTCTTAAAAAAAAATCCTTTATGATTATAAGGTTGCTGAGAATGGCTTTCTTTTCAGAAATAAGGATTTTTATACGTTAATTAAAATATTTTTTTAAAGTTATTAAGTAGTTTTGCCTATATTTGGTTTCAGCTTGCGTTACCAGAATAAGATCCTTTAAAAAACTGGCTAGATTGTTAGTACAACCAACATCTTCACTGTAAATTATACGGTAATATTAGGAATCAGTCTTTTCAAAAATTCAAATACTGACATTTTATTTAAGTTTACATGCTTTTGTGTGCAAGTGTTGTACCTTGGTCTTTTAAAATTAAAATTCTTATTTATTTGAGTTGCTCATAATCTTCAGTTGCAGTTTGTTGCAGCAGATTTCCATTCTGTTATTATGCCAAGGAAAATGTAATTTTTCCACTGGCTTATTGTTGTATTTACAGTACGTCTCTCCTTTTAATATTTTTGTTTATGTCTTTATTAAATCACAAATTGTTCTGGTTATATTTGGCCTCAAGTGATGCTTTTTCATTATGAAGTGATTTAAACTGCATACAAATAAGGTTTGTACATATAGCAATATACTGCACTGAGTGCATTCACTCAAATGGATAACATTAGCCAAGGAACCAATTTGAATGACACAGAAAAGAATGAAACCAAGCGCTAAACTGGCACTTCTGAAGGAAGAAATGAAAGCTTTTCCATCTTCAATGTCTTTCAGTAGTGTTTGGATATTAAATCCAATCACAGGAAATCATTGCCATTCTTATTGAAAAATACTTAGGAAAGTGAAGATTCTCCTTCTCCATCAACATAGTTTATATTTCTTTTATGTTTTAAGCATCAATATCCCAGTTTTCTCATTCTGGTTCCATAATTTGGGTGGACATAAGTGTCTGCTTACCGTCAGCTCTGGTTTGCGTCAGGTGTTTCACTGACAGCAATTCATAAGTAAGATCAGGCCTTCTGTTCCTGTGATTTTCAGCTTCTCAGCATATAGTCATTATGTTTGAAAAGAAATCTTACTGTTGTGTTAACCAAATCAGAAACAAAACCAACTTTCCTTTCCATAACACAGTGACAAATGTATAACCACAACTTTGCTTGCTGTTTTACCTCTTCCCATTGCCATATGTGAGTTACAGTGTCCTGTATGGACATCCCTATTGAGTAAAATTGATATTTCTTTATTCTCTCCACTTATTTTGTCTTTGAAAAATCAGAAGATTGAATCCAAAGGTGATGTTAACATGAGAGTATGCATGCACAGATCTCATCTTTAAGTGCAGTTCTGAGTCACAACGCTCAGCCTAAGCTGTGAGGAAGTTATCCCTTTGCTACCTTTAACAGGTCATCACTTTCTCACCTCATTTGAGAAAGATGCTGCTGGAATCGAGAACTTGGACTAACTTAATGACTAAGTCAGTCCTTTTCTCAGAGTAGATACACTAGACCACAGATACCATATACAAACTACTTCCAAAGATGAACAATTGTTCCTTACACCTCATGGTCCTAGTACAGAAATATGCATGATGAGCTTAGGGCAGACATATGGTTTTACACCCAACACTTAGTGATTCCTGCAAAGCAAAACGTATTGTGCCACTAGCGATGTTTCAACCATGTTCCTGTACAAAAACTGTGGCAAGAGCTGGCCATCTAGTGGAATAACAATTGCTGCATGTGGTGGACTCTCGCCAAGAAAACACAATGCATGAGCATATGATACCACAAGTTTTTAAGGCTGTTGTGTCAATGCAATGAGAACATATTAGTAATAATCACTTGAGCCTTTTGAAGCAGCAGAGCCTCAAATTCATGGAGGCAGTAGCTCACCTGGTAGCGTTATTCCACAGAATATCAAGTTTCTTTTTCAGAGTGCATTTTTTTCAATCTTGTTTATCTCTTTATCTCTTGAAATTGGATGTTTTATCATTCCATCCCTATATACAACATGGGAACAGATTATCTACATAGCAATTTCTGTGCTCGTTGTTGGTTTTGAATTTTCAGTTGGTATTTTTCTTTGAACTCAGACAACCAGTAAATACTTCACTGATTAGAGAAAGTGTATTGATTAATTCAGGTGAATTTTAAAAGTTACGCTCAGCAGTACCAGAATGGTTTATAATGGAAATCTATGGAATTTTGATTTACCTTGGCATGGTTTAACTTTCAGGAAAAGAAACAAAGGTCTGTTTCATGTTAATGAAAGAAAGCTTAAAATCTCAGAAGAACATCTGGAACTTGAAAGGATTTGCAATGAACAGAATAAAATAAAAATAGTAATCCTTTTCCCATCCCCAGTGTACACCAAAATGCTGCAGTAAATAAGACATTGTTCTGATCACTAGTGCATACTGAAATAAAACTATTTATACATTATTCTAGTTGAAGAATATTAACTGTATTTAAAAAGGAGACACGGGAATGTCATTTCTTTAACTTGCAAGTTAATTGACTGTTTTCTACTAAGAACAATGATGTTAGGAGAGGATTCAATGGTATTTTGGTTCAAAGATTAGAAAATTAAAATATAAATGTAATTTAGTCTTATGATTATTAAGTGGCTTTGTTCTTCAGGAAATATGTAAAAGTAGCAAGCAGTTCTGTCTAACAGATTAATTGAATCCCATTTAAAAACAATCAAGCAACAATTTATTTCATGTTCAGTAACAAAATTTTGAGGCCAGAGAAAAGAGACAGGTATTTTCAGTAAGGAATTTTAACCTTGACCATATGTAGGAGCTCCAAGTGTGACGAAACAATATCTGGCAGACTACATAGATAAAACCCTGTAAAACTCAGTCTCATAGAAAATTTTCATGACTTATATTAAACTTTTAAGACATGGAATCATAGAATCATAGAATCGTTAAGATTGGAAAGGACCTCTGAGACCATTGAGTCCAACCTGTTAACCTAACTGCCTGCCCCACCTTTAAACCACGTCCCTAAACACCACATCCACACGTTTTTTGAACACTTCCAGGGACTGTGATTGTACCACTTCCCTGGGCAGTCTGTTCCAAGGCCTAACCACTCTCTCTGTGAAGAAATTTTTCCTAATATCTAAACTAAATCTCCCCTGGCACAACTTAAGCCCATTTCCTCTTGTCCTATCACTTGTTGCCTGGGAGAAGAGACCGACCCCCACCTCACTATAACCTCCTTTCAGGTAGTTGTAGAGAGCAATAAGGTCTTCCCTCAGCCTCCTCTTCTCCAAACTAAACAACCCCCACTCCCTCAACCACTCCTCATAAGACTTGTGCTCCAGACCCTTCACCAGCTTTGTTGCCCCTCTCTGGACATGCCTCCCAGCTTCACAAAAAAGAAAACCAGCTCTCACTTTCGACATATTCCTTTAAAAATCCTTTGTATATCTGTTCTATTGACTTGTGAAATACAGTGTAAAATTAAACATTAGCACAGTTACTTTGTTTTTACTCACTGCCAGCATCATGACATTTATTAAAAACTGAAGCATTGACTTTAATCTGTATCTGAAAAGACAAGTGACCATAAAATACAATTTAAAATAGTATTTATATCTTCATTAACTCTGTCTAATTCCTCTTTCCATAATAAAATTCACCCTTAACTATCAATAGCAGAGCCCAAACACTAAACTGAAGGAGTTGTTTGGAAAGCCTTTGGAAAGGATTACATTTTGTTCCAATTCCCCCTTCTTGTTTCTTTGGAGCTTAGAATATTATTGGCACATGAAGCTATGATTTTTGCTTTTATTTCTATCTTCCCTTAAACACAAGAAATTTAAGTACTTGGATTTGGTTCTGTTATTCCACCCACTTTCTGCTGAAATGTCTGTTTTTACAGCCTGAGCAATAATTCATGTTTCTCCATTGCATTACTCAGATATGCATTCTCCATTGCATTACCCACTACTCATTTGCAGGCTTACCTGTTAGCAGTTCTGTATCAAAAAAATTCAGTACCTTGTTTGGATTAGCTATACTCTCATCACAAGAAGTACCTGAATACTGTTCTATCAATACCTGTGTTTTCTTCCCCTCACTATCCATCTTTTCACCACTGCTATTCCTTTATCCATTCCTGTATCTTGGTCCATCAGATTTTTTTAACCACGTTTGGAAATGAAACCACTTTCTTTTGACCTGTTCCTCTCACTTCTCAGTTTAAAGCTCTTCTTATGAGCCATAAAAGCTGATGATGTCAGAAGGCAATTTTCACAGATAGTCAGATGGAATCCAACCTTTGAAAATGCTCTTTTAGCAAATGCATCCCACTGGCTAAGTATTCCCAAACCTGCCTTTATCACCAATCTTTGAGCCATCTATTGATCATCATTATGTCATCATACGTCCGACCTCCCTCTGCACTGACTAGAAAAAATTTTAGGGCAGTTACTAAAATCAGGACACAATTATATTAAAAGTAAGTTATGATATTCCTAAGTTAGAGGTGCATTGCAAAATCAAACTTTTACAAAAGTTTAGTACAACTCCCTGTAAAACAGGCAAACTCATTGCTAGTAAAATTTATTATTAACATATAAACTGTGAACTCACAAGTTCAGCATTTGAAAAAAAAATATCCTTCATATAACAAGAAGGTCTATTTTGATCAATCATTTCAACTGTGCTTTGCGTTTTATATCTCAGTTCATCGGTATTCTATCATTGCTATTACCGATGGCAACCAAAGATTGCCTCAAAACCCTATAGTGGTTATTTTGAAGACCTGATTATTTTAAATTTTGGCAGGGAAAGAAAAAGTGAGGTTGCATTCTGTTTTTTGTGTTTTGAAAAGCCCTGGGTTCCTGCTGAAGTCTTTCATGTCGAATCATCTCTTTGGCAGAATGCTTATTTAGGTCATGCCCAAGAAACACAGGAGATGATATTGAAGCACTGCAGTGACTATATAACCTTTGTTAGTGGAATGTTTTCTAATTATGAAACGACTCCACAAGTGAAAAATACATTTTTTGTTTCAACTAGCAGATCACAAAGCAAAACACAATATGTAGAAAAAGGGGGGCATGAGAGACATAACAGCTGTCTCCTGAAAGAAAAAGCAGAAGGGTTAGCTAAGTGCCACTAAAAGGCAAAGAGGAATTGATAGACCCTTAGCTTGCAAAAGGAGAGCTGAAACTAGGGGAGAGTAAAGTACCCCTGGCAGTTCTGGAACACTAAACCTAAACTAGATTTCTTTAAAATTGACAGAGATACATGCTAAATGCAGAAGTCACTGGACTAGGCCCACGATGCCTCCACTCAGAAGAATAATGTCCTTAAAAGCTCATTCATTTCAGATTTACTCTAGTGTCATTCCACTAATGTCAATAAAACAATTTTCAATCAGCAATCAACTATAACCACTTTATGTTAATATAGCTAGCTTTCAGGATCTCTCTGTTTGTAGGAAGGACTAAAACACTTCTATTTTCTTTCCTTAGGCATCCTTTCAAATCTAATTCATATCTGACAAATGAGACAAGAAATCAATGTATGTAGTATATACTGTATGTATAATGACCTGGAAAGTTCTTAAAATCACTGTGCTTGCTTCAGAATAAGTATTCAGTATAAAATTATTTGGCACTGTTACACTTGGCCAAGTTCCACTGAAAATATGGTTCTGTAAAACAGAGGCAGACCAAATGGGTTGAATCTGTACGCTCTTGTTATTTTTAACTTGCCTCACATCATACACAGTCATATACAAATCAGGTTTTATTTTGACCTTTCCCATCGTATTTAGGAAAACATGAATGGAGCAATATTGAAAGCTGAGATTGTTAAGCTCCTACAAATATAAAGATTGCATACTGTACATGTACCATATGCTGCACACATTCCCTCATCTATGCCCTTAAGGAGATTTTTGTGTCAAGACAGCAGTTTGAGTTTCTCAGGTTTCATAGGCTTTCTTACCTCTGCCTTGGCATGCGGATAAGTGGCTGTTTATGGCATCTCTTACTAAGACCAAAGAGCTTGTGAACAGTTTTCTGTGCCTTGAGGAAGAGTTGCTTCATGCTGTTTTCTAGTTGCTCATAGCGACGTTGAAAATTAGAATCCATTGTCCACAAATGCATTACAGTAGATGTGTTCAGGAAATAATTCATGGGCAGCCTTTTCATAAATAATTTGAACTCATCTGAAAAAAAAAAATAGTAGTTATGGATATTGTTGCAGCAAAAATTAACTTTAATTTGTTTTTTCTTGAACTCTTTTTTTTAAACTTGAACTTTTGTAATTTTAGGATTGAACATTTTAACTCTTTTAAAGTAGAAAGGTAACTACATTTTTAGTGGTAATATTTGAATAAAAACAGCAAAAGTCAATGTTTATATAATTTTTAAATTGTTAAAACAAATACAAGCACTGCCATTATTTCTCAACCTGGGTAATATGAAGATTAAATAAGAATCAGAGTTTCTTACCTTCAAATCTAGGATCTGAAAGTAAATACACATTTAAAGATCAATATATATAGACTCATTTAGAGAAGACAGGAAACTGTCTTAAAAGGAGTATTTTCTAATACTTAGGAAATGAAACTAAATGTGATTTTGCAGGCCAGCTCTCTTAGATATCTTATTTCACATGAGACAAGCCATTAAGGATCAGACTTTCAAAAGTATTTAGAATTGAAATGGAGCCTTTCAAAGCATTTTACGGTACTTTGACACTTCAAAAATGTCCCCCATAACTTCTTTTTGACTCACGTCCCTATCTCTAAAGTGGTAAAAAGGAGTTCTTAAGTCACAGGATCACTGTTATTGTGAACATCCTATGCTTTGTGATTTGTTCCGGTAGCTCAGTCCACATAAGAAACATAGACTGAATCTTAATAGCAGAATTTTATTAATCAGTGAGTCTATTTGCATAAGTAGGATAATTTACAAGTTGATTTATAAGTTTTGAACCTAAATAAACTTCCATTTAAAAGGGCTCTAATTACTGGGGAAAAAAATGGGAAAATGAGTAGCATACTTGAATGCACATGTTTATGCTTTTTATTTCTTGTTTCCATATATCAGTACATTTTCCTGTCTGCCCTCCTGCCTGCTGCTATCCTTCCATCCTTCACAATCCATTTTTTCTTTCACCTTGTTCCTGAAGTGAAGTCACTTATCCTACAGTTTGGCTTTCACCCTGCCAGATGCTCCTTTTGGGTAGTGTACACTTCAGCAGACTATGTGAATGCAATGATCCAACTGACTGAAGTAGCTTCCTGCTTAGAACTAGAGTTAATCATAATATTTAACATTGCTATCATTTTAGGTTGCTAGTGGGAGAGGGTTAATTGGGGAAAATTTCTGCTCACATGAAAGAATTCTCCCTTACCATCATTGTTCATAAGTCTTTTGGTTTTAGCTTTAGCTTTAGTTTAGCTTTTTTAACAACATTTTTACACAAAGGAGGCAAAAATATTTTCTTTTTTATGAGCAGAGAAGAAAAATCTTTTCTAAATGATCTAGAGTGACCCTCATCCACATCCTGAGGTACACGGGGTCATGATGAAATAGAACAGCCCTATTTTGGCACAGTATTTTCTGTGATGAAGATTCATCAGAAGACAAAAGGCACTGAAAGGTCCTCTGGAAGGTAATAAATGAAAGGCAAGGGGCAAAGTTGGTGATTTTATATTTAATAAAGTGGTTTTAATAATTCATCTGGGAGGTCCTTGGCAATATGTTATTCATTTTCTCTTTATGCCTTCCTTTTTGGGTATTAGTTGTCCACTATTCTCCCCTTGAGGACAGCACTGCTGCCCCTCTGCTGTCCCTGGGTACAAATTAAGGGACTGAGGAAAGGAACCGTTCCTTTATTTTATCAAGTATTTGGAGCCTCTTATCCTTTGCTTATCCCTTCTCTAATTTTGTCTAAGTTGGTTCTTACCCTCTGTCCAAAAAGAGCAAGTATCTGTTCCTGGGTTTGTACCTTAATAATTGGAATTAATAGGAGTATTTAATAAATTATACATTACCAGATGAGCATCTGTGTGAGTATTAGTGTAGCTTTGGGAAAACCACTTCCCTGTTTTCCCCTTCCCAAGTGACAATTATGCCTTTGTCTCCTCACACTACACTTCCCAGTTCTCACTTCCCTTCAAGGTTTGCATAGATGCTGTGAGAGAGGTTTACACCTGGCTTGTCTAAAGGAGGCACAGTCCCATTGGCTTGGTAAAGCCTTCCAAGCCTAAAGAGTGCATTTTCAAATTTAACACACTAGTAGCAGTAAAAAAAAAAAAAATAGAAATTAATAGGAAATAAGGTTAACTGAACTGTTGTGTTAAGTATGTCCTTTGGCAAAGCACAGATCTGCAGTTTGTATAAATTGGCCAAGCTCTACTAACTTCAGAGGAGTGCACTAATACACCTAGGGAGGATAAGATCCAAAAGCCACATTCCTGACTGACCTGTTTTAATTGCTAATTTCTCATTTCCCTTCTGTTCTTCTGAGACACTGGTATATCTACTTAAACTCAGTTTCATGAAGCCAAAAATAAACCCAAATCCCTGAAGAGAGAATATACTCTGAAGATGCCTTTTTAGTTTTCATATTGCTGTAATAACTTATTGAAGAAACATTGTCAATTTGCTGGCCTTTGCACACTGGCAATAAGTTCTACAGCTAACAACTACTTGGATGCCGTGTTTAGGAGTGATAAGGCAGGTTTACACTACTTGCAATGCAAAAGCACTTCCAATAAGAAAATGTTTCTTTTTATCCCTGTAATAAACATCATCTTTGACTATCCCTGTGCCCTGTATGATCATGCTAATGAGCACCATAATGCAGATAAAAGAGAGACGAAAAGATAATGTGCTCTGCAAAAAAAAAGAGATGAAAAGATAATATGCTCATATCTTTAACAGACACATTTCATGATCTGTGAAACTACAACATGAACTCCTATCACTGAGAAATGATTAAACCATTACACTCTAATCAACACATTGTACCAGCCATTCCTGAGGTTTAACAACCAGTATTACAGTGCTGGGGGCCATAGAAATTGGTACTTTTAAAACACAATGCTTGATACCCATATATGATATGATTTCAGCACTTCCTCATTTATTTTCACATGGGTAGCACAAGCAATACCATTATTTCGTATTCTTAACTAATTGCAAATAATGAGGAAAAATGTAAAATATTATATGCAGTGGTTGATTAAACAAGTTTATTTAACTTTCATTTTATTCCTGGTCATGTCTGTTTTGCACTTCCCCTTTTTCTGCAAGGTAAATCTTCCTTGTATTCACGGTGTCTAGAGATTGAAATGGCCTACCACATTTCAGTAGCAAAGAACAAATGAAAAATATCACAATGGGAGCAAATACTATTGCTGAAATCAGATGAATATCAGACATATTTAGGCTGTAAGAAATACCTAGAGCTACTTAGCTTGTAACTTGGATTGTCAGCGTTATTCAGTATCAGAGCAGGGCTCAATGCTGAATACAATTATTAACATACTGCATACAGAGCTAGCAAAGACCAGAAAAATGCAGTAGTCCTCACCAAAGGATTTGACAATGCTCTGCTACAAGGAAAAAAGGTGCCTGCTCTGTGTTGGAACAGAACAGGACCCCTGATTTCTCTGCTACAAATATTTTGCATATCCCTGATATTTTGAATTACAAGATCTGTACAAGACTATCACACCTACAAGACCACGGCACACTTCGGTTTTTGTTTCAGCTGAGGCTGAGTGTTTTTTTGAACTTTTCCAGGCTATCAAAATGTCTTGTGTTAGCTTGTTTTCTAAGATCCCTTTTGGAAGATCTTTGAAAGCATCTTGTAAGTCAACAGTTTTATACCAGCTTGGGAATTGAGAACACCTGGTTAATAATGGTAACACAGGCTAACATCTGACTATGCGATGTAATGCTGGCAATATTAACATGTCACATAATATCACTGCACTTTCTTCTCCTATTTTCTTTAGATTAAACAGAGCAAATTCATGACTGAGCTTTCAAACTGTCATTCCTAAAATTTTCTTTTAAATTATATAGCTACTCTTTCCCCGATTAATATAACAGAGATTATTTCTAGTCTATGGGTGTTAGAATCAGAGCGATTTTCTCCTCACAGCCCAAGACACACTCTGTGTAAAGGCAGAGAACAATCTCAGTTTCTGCAGTCAGGATACCATGAGCAGGAGGATAAAATAATAGTTCCTTTAAGCCATAGCTTGTGTCTAGGGAGGTCTCAGTAATGTACTTTATGGAAGATCAAAATTCCTGAGTCTCCTGGTAAATAGGAAAATTCAAATTTGTCATGGATTTCTACCAAAGAAAAAAATACACATAGTTCTTTTTTTTCTTTTTTTTTTTTTTCTGTTGGTTATGTATTATGGCTGAAATGAATGACAGCATATGTGTACATGTGAAGAAATTAAGTGAAGGGGCAATCTACATGCAGTTTAGGAGAATGTAAAGAAAAACACAGTTCGAAAATAATCTGCATTTAAGAAAGAAATTTTTTCACAGCAAAGTAAACTGAAAGAAATTTCAGCCATCTTCTCTCAGTCTCTAGAAATGACTGTTTATGGGGAGCTGATATTCCGTCAAGTTTTATTCTGTTGTTTAATGTAATGTCATATTCTGATAAGCTCTTTTATCTAAAATGAAATAATTTAATCTTATGCCATCAAAACCTTTAATACTGGAAATTACAACATAATGTTTCAGTAAATATATAACCCTGTCTCATTGTGGATTACATAGTCTAACCTAAACTTAATTTTATTTTTTTACCAGTATTCAAATATGGAAAAAGAAATTATATTTTCTGAGCAAAAACAGCCTGACAATAACTGAAAAAGTATTTTGCCTGGCCAGTTTAAGAATCCTTTATTGACTGAAACATACTATTGATGATAGGCTTATATATAGTCTATGTATTTTCTAAAATGAATAAGAATTTGGACTGTAGCAGTTTTTCCATTAACAAAGCTCAATAAAAAAAGCTCAAAGCTCAAAGCTCAATATGTCTGTAGGAGAAAATCCCTTTTTACATCATATTGTCATGTCAAAATCTACCATTAGACAGCAATTTAAATGGACTGTTTTTTCATTTCTCTAAATGATTCTTTAATTAAATATTTTTCTCCCTTGTTTATCTAAGAATAACAATAAAATATCTTTCACAGGCTTTGTAGTCAATAAAATGGTGTATGTTCATTAGTTTGATCAACAGAATTTGTGACACTTCAGCATTGTCTGTAAAATCTATACATGCTGTTTGTACATATGTCCTCTTTTTCTATCAAGCTCCTTAACTTGCTCTAAAGGTATTAAAATTCTGTCATCACAGTCTAGAAGTGTATAATGCCTCGTGTAAAAACTGTTCTTCTTTGGCTCTAACAAAATATTACAGTGGGCTTAAGACAAATTGACAAAAATCGACTAGTCTTTAACAAGTAAGGGTGTGATACTATATCTCTGAACAAAAAATTATGTAGTCTGACATGCTAGTCCAAATTAGAGCATTTCATACAATTTCAAAATTAGCTGAATTCATGTTCTACATTGCATTTCATCTTTTCTCATTCTTATAATGAGAATTACTTGCAATCACTACTCTTTACAGACCATTACTACTTTGGGAAGCTGTCTCCCTTCTTAAACCATAATGATAGGATCAGATATTAATTGATATAAATGTGACCTTAGGTGATGTCTAGTCCAATCTCTTGCTTCAAGCAGGTAATCTCTGACATCAGACCAGGTTGCTCAGGGTTTGGTCCAGTTGGGTCTTGGAAACTGCTGTGGATGGAGATAGAAGAACCTCTCTGGGCAACCAAGACTCAACTGCCTGCATGGAGAAAATGTTTCTCTGTATATTCAGTCTGAAGCTCTCTTTGTTTCAGTTGATGCTTGTTGTCTCTCACCATACAGAGCCTGGCTCTTTCTTCTTGATCCACTCCCTGAGGACAAGGTGGTTGCTTTGAGTCCCTCGAAGCCTCCATGCCCAAGGCTGACCAAGCCCTCCTCCTGTGGCCTCTTCTCCCAGGGTAGGTGCTCCAGCCCCAACCACTCTGGGGACATCACTGACCACAGTCCAGATTGCCAATGCATTTCCTGTCCTGTGGAGCCCAAAACTGGATGAAGTATCTGAATGTGGTCTAAAAAGTACTGAGGCTAATCCCCTCCTTGATTTCCTGGTCATGCTCCTATTCATACCACCCAGGATGCTGCTGCCCTTCATGCTGTCAGGCCATTATGTGCTCCTCTCCACTTGCTGCCAACAGGCCCCAGGAACTTTCCTGCAGAGCTGCTCCTGGCCAGGCAGATCGCTGCTGGGACTTTGCCTGCCCAGGGCAAGGCTTTGCATTTGTCCTTGTTGAACTTCATCAGGTTCCTGTTGTCCCATTCCACCAGCCTGTCCAGGTCCCCCTGGATGGCAGCCCTGTTCTTGAGCATATCACCTGGTTCCCATCCCCCTCCCTCAAATTGGTATCATCTGCAAACTTGATGAGAGTGCACTTCATTGCCCTCTCCGGGTCATTGCTAAAGAAGGTAAACAGACCAAGTCCTGGAACAGACCCTTGCTGTATTCCACTTGCCCCCGGTCTTCAGGTAGGATATGTGACCCACTAACCTTACACTCTGTCTCCCACAATATTCTGGTATCCCAGTTAAGATACAGTGGTCTGGAAGGAAGGACAAATAGATGGGTAAAAATCCAGTTGCATGGCCAGATTCCATGTCTAGAGTCTTACTAAAATTGAGGTAAATGGCAACCATTGCTCTCCCCTCATCCATAAATCAGCATTTTATGATAGAGAAAATGAGGTGGGTCAGACATGATTTACCCAGTCACCATCTTCTCCTTCATGTCCCATGTGCTAGCTTAACCTTGGCTGGCTGCCAGATGCCCACCCAGATGGTCCGTCACTCCCGCTCCTGAACAGGACAGGGTGAGAAGATGAAAAAGCTCATGGGTTGACATAAAGACAGGGAGATTGCTTGCCAGTTACTGACATGGGCAAAAGTAACTCAACTTGGGGAAGATTTATTTATTGCCAATTAAAAATAGAGCAGGATATTGAGAGAAAAAAAAGACAAAACTATAAACACCTTCCCCCCATCCCTTCCTTCTTTCAAGGCTCAACTTCACTCCTTACATTCCGAACTCTTCTATATCCTCTCCACCACGAACAGTGCAGGGGGATGGAGAATGGGGGTTACAGTCAGTTCATAAGACTTCATCTCTACCACTCCTTCCTCCTCATGCTGTTCCTCTACTCCAACGTGGGTCCCTCCCACAGGATACAGTCCTTCATGAGCTGCTCCAACATGGGTCCTTTCCACAGAGTACAGTCCTTCAAGAACACACTGCTCCAGCATGTGTCCCCCACAGGCCACAGGTCCTGCCAGAAAATCTGCTCTTGCATGGGCTCCTCTCCATAGGCTGCAGCTTCCTTCAATGCATCCCCACCTGCTGCGGATTTGAGTCCTCCATGGGCTGCAGTGTTGATATCTGCTCCACTGTGATCGACATGGTCTTCTCCACTAGCTGCAGGTGAATCTCTGCTCCGGCACCTGGAGAACCTCCTCCCTCTCCTTCTTCACCAATCTTGGTGTCTGCAGGGCTGTTTCTCTCACATTTTCTCCCTCCTCTCTCTCACAGATGCTGTGCAGTGTTTTTTACCCTTTCTTAAATGTGTTATCACAGAGATGCCACCAGTGTCACTGACAGGCTCGGCTTTGGGCAGTGGTTGGTCTGTTTTGGAGCTGGCTGGCACTGGCTCTGTCCAACACAGGGGCAGTGCCTAGTGTATTCTCAAAACAGGCCACTGCTGCAGCCCCACCACTACCAAAATCTTGCCACATAAGCCCAATACATCTCCAGAAATGCAGTTCAGGAGGACTCAATCCATAATTTTTCCAGGGACCAAAGTGAAGCTGTTCAATCAGTAGTTCCCTAGATTATCCTCTCAGACCTTTTTGATGCTTGGCATAAGATTTACCTTTCTCCAGTCATCAGGGATCTTCCCCGGGCTCCATGATCTTTCCAAACTAACAGAGAGAGAGGCTTTACAGGGATATCATCCAGCTCCTTTAAAACCCACAGATACAGTCTTTTGAATCCCATGGACTATCATGGGTTAAGATCTCTCAAATAACCTTTGATTCCACCATTGCTCACTGCTGAATCCCCCTTGAATCCCCTTACTAAGCTCAAGGACCTCGGATATTTGCTGGTGAAGACTGAGGGCAAAGAAGGCATTGAGTACCTCTGCCTTATCTGTTTATGATGAAACAAATAAATCACTAAACCACTCAACCTATTCAGCGGCAGGCTCACATTTCCTTGTTCTATCTTTTACGACTAAGGCAACTATAGAAGCTTTTCTTGTTGCTCTTGGCATCCCTTGCAAGCACTGGTTCTAGGTTTTCCTATCACCATCTCTAAATGTTTCTGAATTTTTCCTTGGTAGCCTGTCCCTGTTTGCACCTCCTGTATGCTGCCTTTTTGCTTTGGAACTCTGTCATGACTTCCTTGTTTAGCAAAGCTGGTTCCCCAGTATATCTATGTATTTTCCTGAGTACCAGGATGGACGGTTCTTATGCTCGGAGGATGCTGTCCTTAAAACCTGGGCAGCTTTCCAGAGCTCCATTGTCTTCAGAGCTGCCTCAGAGGGCATACCACCTACCAGTTCCCAGAATTAGGTGAAGACTGCTTTTGTAAAGCCCAGGTCTACCTTCTGCTGCTCTCCTTACCCACTCCTTTCCAGATCCTGAACACCACTATTTCATGTCCTCTACAGCTGAGGTTGCCATTGATTATCCCATCCCCAAACAGCATTTCCTTGTTAGGGAATAGCCAGTCCAGCTCTGTGTCACTCCTGTTGATCCATCCGGTATCTGTAACAAGATGTTATTCCTGACACCCTCCCAAAACCTCCTTGACTGCTTATGTCCCATAGTGTTAGCTTTTCAGCAGATGTCAGGGATGTTAAAGTTCCCCACAAGAAGCAGGGTCTGTGATCCAGATGTATCCTTGAGTTGCTTAAGGAAGACTTCATCCACTTCCTCACATTGACTGGGTGGTCTGTAACACACTCCCACTGTGTTAATGTCACCCTTGCTGGCCTCTCTGACCCTGACCCACAAGCTCTTCCCAGCTGTTGTCCATCCTATAGTAGAGGTCCACACATCTGAGCCACTCATTAACACAGAGGGCAACTACCCTCATCATCATCCCTGCCTGTCTTTCCTGATGAACCTGTATCCATACTTCACAGTATCACAGTCAGGAAAGCTGCCCCACCCTGTCTCTGCTATCCTAACAATATTGGACCTCTGCGACCTCATGCAGAGTTCTGGTTCATTCTACTCATTTCACAGGTCAAGTGCTTTTGAGTAGGTATACTTGAGGTAGATTTCCATTTGCCGTGTTTTATCTTTACTCTTGCTACTGTCACCCTGCACTATGTATTCCTAAGAAAGATTTTCCCTTTACTTAGTAGGACCAAGAAGACACCACATGGGCCTGAGCCATGTAGTCACTCCTGATACACTCTAGCTCTCCTCTGGCAGTATTGTTGGTGCTCACATGGATGAGCAGCAGGGGATAATAGTCTAAGATGAGCCAAATGAGTCTCAGCAGTCTCTCCTCAACTTCCCAGATCAAAGTCCCCAGAAAATGTTCCCAGAGAGCAAGTCAGGTCAGCAGAGGGGAACCTCCATCTTCAAATGCCGTTACCCACTGCTTTTTAGTGCCTGCATGTGGGTCAGGCTTGGCTGGCTCTGATGGCTCCCCAGGACACCGAACCTATTCTGCAGTTGCAGATCTACAGGTGGAAAAGAAGCCATCTTGCTGATGCCAAAAGTCACAAGTCTCCTGTTCCCCCATCTTGACAGTCTGCGTTTGCCACTTGATGGAGTAGAGACTCTGGCTGTCCATCATGTGCAGCTGAGAGTTCAGATGCTTGGCTCTGCAGGGTCTTTGTGAAGATCCTATCTCTTTTTTTCATCTTCTCCAGTGCTTTGCAGAGGGAATACTATTCCCTCTCTGAGGAGTGAATCATGAGATGATTTTTCCAAAGGCAGGTGCCTGTAATAATGCCTTTCCAGATCCCTGCCTGTCAGAGGAAAGACTACTTAAGGAACTTGAAAATTTACATTAAATGAGAAATTTCAGCTGCAATTTTAGTTTGTGTGTGTTCGGGTGTGGTTTTTTTTTTCAAAATAATCTTTTTCCTTGTCTATGCTAATCATTTGTCTACACCTGGTTTTAATACGACTCCAGCCTTCCTTTGGCAAAATTCATTCTAACAGAAAGCCAAAATAAACAGATACTATTGCATAAGGAAAATGAGCAACAGCCAGAACTAACAAGAAATATTCAGACCAAAAGCTTTAATTGAAAAACACTAAGGAAATATCTTTAGTAACTCCAGTAATCTATTTACCTACAGAAAAGATGACACAGAGCAGCAAAGCAAGCCATCTAACCCTGCTCTGCCAATTTGCTTAACCTCTGTGCCTATTTCAGTGTTGACCTTATCTGCTGATGCTGTAAATAAGCCTAATATAAATCCTGGTTTATTTTTGTTATAGGTTAGAAGCTGGAAAGAAGACTACCAATTAATTTCATACAAAAGCTAAGGAAAGCTGCTAAAGCTATTCATTTCACAACAAAGAAGGTTCTTAAGCAGAACTGTGTAGAGCATAGAAAAACCTTTTGTGAAAGGTTTTTTAGTATTCCAAAATTAGAATGCAACTGAAATCTTTTGAAATTCTCCAAAATTCTCCAAATGCTTCTAATTTCTCTGAAATCCTCTGAAAGGAAAATTGCAAGGTTATCTTGCTTTACTTGGCTTTGAATCGGTCAAAATACTTCACCTTGACATAACAGAAATTTTACATTTTTATGTCAACCTTTAATTTGTTTTATAACATAAAAGTTATAAAGAAATGACAAAATGAATAATTATTTCAAAATGAAGGTCAAAGTGCTTTATTGTATTCTGTCAAAAAAACATCATTTTGCAATTATTGAAAGATTATTCCTTTTTTTTTTCAAAACAGCTGCCTCAATATTTTGTAATGTTTTGTAATGTTTTGTAATATTTTGTAATATTTTGTAGATAAATCTTTGTCTCTGCTACACTTGAACTGTCTTTTCTGTTTAGACTGCAAGTTCTTCAGAGAAGAGCCTATATCTTATTATATATAAGGCAGTTAGCACAATAGACCCCAGATTTAATTGTTGCCATGTATTACAAATAATAATAATAAATTTGCTTATGGCTCCAGTCAACTGCATCCTCCTTGGAGTCCTCCACGGTAGGTGCAATTAGTGTGAGGAGCAAGAGTTCTGGTAGGAAAGATCTCATAATCCTCAACAGTTTATCACACTTTTTACATAACTGTATTCTATGTGAAAAAGCTTCTATTGTAACAATGTGACCATGATATTATCATTCCTTTCCCATAACAATGCTTTTAACAGTAATCAGGGCAATAAATATGACAGCAAGTCAAATACCAGCGTCAGCTGTAAATTGAAACCTCAAACCACAAAACTGGTAGTCTGAGAGAATAAAAAGCAATAGGACCTACATTTCAAATGGTTGGATACAGTTGCTGTTCAATAAAGTGCTGCTCAATATGGTGTAGATATTATTAAAGAGATTTATAAAAGATATATGTTTGTTAAAATATCCCACCATGATTCAAAAGCCTGGAGAAAACAAAATACTAAAATGAACAAATATTTGTTTTTATGTTGCAATGAATTTCAGTTGTTCATGATGAATTACTTAATTTGTGAAAGAAGTAGCAGCTGTGTTCCAAGAAATATATATTTGAAAATAATCCAATTCAAGGAAGCATAAGATTGCAGCTTGAAACAACCTTATTTCTTCACAGAAAAGACAGTAAAGCTGAATTTTCTTTCTCCCCCTCCACCCCATTTAGGCTAAATCATTCATCTTTCCCTATAATTAAAACATTTGCTTTTCCAAAGCAAATGAACTGTCCTTTAAACTTTTTGAAGGACAAAGAGAAGGAAGGAATGTGCTCTGGAAGATAGACTGCATATGAAGGAGGAGAGAAGCACAACACTTAATATTGGACAGGCTATTTGAACTGGTACAATCTAGATGCTTTGTAAGCCTCAGGGGAAGCAAATTTTTATGGTTCTTGCAGTGGGGTAGGTTTGTGGGTTTTTTCTTTTGGCTTTCTTTTTTGAAGTGAGGAATGCTGCAGGGATAGCCCCTCTAAACCCTAGGCTTTGCAAGGTAGAAAGAACAGGGCTAAGTATCAGTGCAGGTGAAGGTGGAATTGGTGGGGAACAGAGATCCTCTGATCATTCATTAATATGCAGTTTCTGAGGAAACATGCAAATATTACAATACAACTGATTTTACATATATGTTACATATGTTTATACATATAGGCATGTATATATATATGTAAGTTGTTTTATATATAGTTAATGCAAGTAATGTCAACCTGTTATAGGAACAGAAAACCACAGATACTCCCTTCACAAGCCTTGGGACTCTCTTGGTGCCCAGATAAAGATGAAAAAGTTGCAGAGTCAAAATTGGTAGTAAAGATAGAATATCATCCTGCAAATCATGGATTAGTTCTGAAGTTTTACTAGGCAGCAGATAATAACGTTCCCCAGACTCTGCTGAGAGCTGAAAGGACTCACATTTCCTATAATCAAGAAGTGACTTGTTTCTTATTCTCAATCTAAATATGAACTTGACAGCAAGTTCACTTTTCAGAAACTAAAAAGCCAGACTCCAACAACTGTCTCTCTAAGTCCCAACATTTGAAGGACATTCCCTTCATCTTGTCAGTTTTTCTTTCAGGTGTGATTTTGGTTCATTACTCTTTTAAAAATATTCGTACCACTACCCTTCAAACAAATGTCCCTTGGAATTCATTGTAAGCTTTCAAGAAAAATTTCTCAGAAATTTATCCATGGATTATTTTGGAGATTTTGTAAACACTTTGATCATTTCAACACGGTTTCCAGGTGTTCCTGTAGCATGGATGTTCCAATTTCTATCTACTGCTAGCTATTTTTATTTTTCTATAGCACTATAAATGCACATAATGTATAGGACATAATTCTTATGCATAGATTTAGACATAACCTCTGTTGCCCCAAAGTTACCTTACTTGTTCTTGGTCGTGCTGGTAACTCCTGCAGTTTGAAAACTGGGTAAAGTAAATAAACGTGTAATGTATTACAGAAGGATAGTTCAGGGAAGAAAATGAGTGAAACTGAAAAGTGTTCTTGGAAAACATGTTGAAGTAAATAACTAGTGTTAAGCTGTTACAAGAGAAGATTTAAGAAGCTATGAATCAGAACAGACAACACTGCCCTAGAAGAAAAGAGAGGCCACAGAGTGACATCCCTCTTAATAAAGAAAGTCCAAAGCTGCCAAGGCAGATTGGAATTCCACCAAGAATGAGGTTTTTTGTCACTAGCTTTGAAGGGAATTACATTATGTCCTGTACATGGTGGCCATAAGTAGAATTATATTAGATCAAGCCTTCTGCTCCTCCTCTTATTACAGTGTCATCACAATGTTTAAAGTGTCCGAGAATGCAATGTCATATAAAACTTTAATAAGTTGATTTGCCAGGTGCTGCTTTAGCAGGACTCATATAATGCCTTTAGTTTTGGAACAGGGGCAATTATATTGACGGGACCTAATTGGCTGTACCTTCATTTTTGAAGTAGGAGACAAACCATTTAGACACTAACTCTCTGAAGAAATTATGCACATCCCACCTGTTCATTTTATTAAAACAGTGACACCTCCACAGGGGTGGGAGCGGTAGGGAGGGGAGTATTGGTCACAGAAGGAATGACAGTTGGTGTATCTGTTCATGCTATTGATTAAACTTCCTGATAACCACATAGGGAAGTTAATTAGTGGGAGGCAAATTAACACCCTTGCAAGATAATAGAGAAAACAATAATTATATGAAAAACTCAGGGGCCTAAGTTTTCTTGGCCTTGAGCATGAAGCTGTAAGCACCATTTTAAAGAAAACCACTATTCTACTGCTCAGGGGCAAATAGTTTGAACCATATCGATTGAAGTCTTTATTCTCAGTGATTAAAATGCACCTTCAACTGCCAGTGAATCTGTTCAGACTTTTCACAAGGAGTCTTTCAATTAAGATTTCAAATGAGATTCACTTTTCATCGCAATCAGTCTGTTCTGGTCAACAGAGAGACAGACTGTGCTACCTGAATGACCTGTGCAATCACACCTTGTGTGTACTGTGTACAATGAACTTGCAAGGGACCTTTGACAGGTACATTCTGTCATCCTTCTGAATCAATAAAAACAAAGCTTATTAGAGAGCAAGGTTAAATTTGTTGATTTTATAAATTGAAGAAAACCTCCAGTATTCAGTTTTAGTTCCAGATTACATTTTTAAGCTTATGCTACATGCATTTGAATTGAAACACAGTAACTGGAAAAGCAGTAATATGTCACTGGACTGCGGTAAGAGAGAACTTCTAGTGGAAACTGTCTTTGCTGCAAATGACAGTGTGGGACTCTAAATTTGCAGTCTGTCTGTGATGCCATATCAAACCTAGTCATCTTGCAATGTTATTTAAGACTTGGAATCTCAACATAGAGTCTGAAAGTCAGTCTGGGCACTTTTCGTCCCTATAATTGCAAGAAGTTTCTTTCATCAGAGCGTAGCAATATCTATGTTTAAACTGACATCTCCAAACTAAACCTGCAGTTACCTACTGCCCTTTTACTCACTTTTCATAATTTGGAACAGGTGTAAATGAGACATTTAGTACATTAACTATGTTTTAAAATGTCTGTCTTAGAATGTAGTTTCTCTTTTTTTTCTTTTTTTCTTTTTTTTTTTTCTCCTGTACTAGAAGGATCACAGGGAACCCTACAAACACCAAGAAAATTTTTACATAGTGATTAAAAGGCAGTCTGAAAATCTTTAAAGCAACATCATTGTAGTTTACACAAGAGTTATTGAGGGCATTGTTTAGACCTTAGGGCTGTCATTACTGCTGGTAATAAGGGAGAAAGCTAGAATCCAGGTTGATGTCTACACGATGTAGTCAATCTGCAGGCTTGGCAGCTGGGAAAAATTACCTTTTTACTTGTCAGCTAGGTGACTTTGATTTGAAGATAGTGAGAAGCAATAAAAAGAAATCCCATGGTGCCCACTTTTGCTAAAGCAGTTTTTAGAAAGAATTCATGCCAGAGGAATAGCAAAAATCTGTGACTTATTGGGAGGACAAACAAAGCTATATTAGATTTTTCTGACTAAATAGAGGGATTGTTTAGGTTAAACATCACAGACTAAATGCAGACTTGCTGTAGTTTTGCTGGAGTCATCCATCAGAAAGAACCTGACACACTATAATCACAGCAATATTTTAAAATGCTTGTCTGATGGAAAAGAGGAGAAAGAATGAACCACATGAGGGACACTGGTTGCATTCCTTAATGCACCACTGGAAGATAGTAATATAATTAATAATTAAAATGGTTCCACAACTTCAGCTGACAACAATGTCTGAAATTATGAAAAAGCTAGTACCTATCTGATGATGCAAACTTCTTTCCCCAGGTTTCCTGTGTTTTTATGCTATGATTCACATTTGATCTTGAAGATTTGGATTTGTTATTGACTCCCATCATAATGCATTCTGTAAACCAGACATCTAAGATTTCTGTCTTCAGCACTGGACAATCTATTTAAATTTACTTACATAATTTATTTTTATTTTAACTTTAAATTTAATCTATTTAAATCTAAGTTAAAGATTTAACTTTACATTTTGTTTAACTGACTGGTTTTGTGTCTGTTTTATTTAAGCATAATTTTTTTTTTAGCAAATTAAATAGATCTGATTACTCTGGCTATGCCTGCTATTTTTAATTGTTACTCAAACTGACTGAGAGAAAAAACTCAACAGATATATTACTATGATGTGTTCAGCACCTAAGAATCTCTACATGTAAGAATAATAACTGTAAAATTCTCTTTCCTGAGAAATGCTAAGAGATTTGTGTAGATTTTGATATCAGATATCATCACTTGCTTTGGATGTATGTAATAACTGACTGTGTGACCGTTATACCCAGTCTCTGACTTTGGAACAATCTTAGAATTCCTCCTTTACAGCTTCTTTACAGCCTCAATAATCATAAAGGCAATGCTGCCCATCTGTAGCAAATTCATAAGGCTATCAGAGGGTGTAAAGAATTCTCCCTTGAGCATCTGCACTTCCACATCAGTGCCAATTGTAATTTCTAGTCATGATTATACTGTGTTTTACCACGGTTTGCAGCCTGGGTATTGGAAACCACCTTCACTGTGAGAACAAGGATCTTCATCCTTCACAAGAGACAGTAGAACAGTTTTGAAGCTTGGAGACAGCACACAGTGTTATTTTATAAAGACATGTAGTGTGACCACAAATGGTTGGTCAATCTTTTGAGAAGTCATGACTCAGACTCAGATGTCTATACAGCAAGACTACCACCAATCCCAAAATGCAAAGTGTGAATTGAAACATATTCTGTCTTTTCTGTCTTTTAGTTATATTCACTAGTAAAAATATTGGTCAAGTTTGCATATGAGTTTCAATTGATTAAGGTCTAGATTAAATTCAAGAGTGGGAAAACACTAATTCTTCACTTTTTCTAAAACCAGCTTTGGGCTTCTGTTGTGCTTGGTTCTAATAAAACAGATTTGCAGATCTGGGAAGTAGATGTGCTTAGTGGAAAGAGCTTTTCTGGTTTCAAAGTTGGCATTTTACAGTATGCTCATATTTCATATGGAAAATATGAACTGAAGGAGAAGGGAGACAGTTCTGAAAGTATATCATCAAAATATGGTGGTTTTCCACTACTATGACATTTTGCAATTTTGAAGATGGAGATATAAACTCATGGCACTATTAAATGGATAATTCTCTAAATCTCACTGAAGATTATGGAATGGTGATGATCTCTCCTATTACTTTCTGTAGATTTTACATAAAAGTAATTATATAAGATTCAAATGCTACCCCCCAAAAAAGAATGGGATGCCTGAACTTCCTCATCTTCAGTATTACTGATATTTAATTCAGTAATAAGCTTATCATCTTCTCTATTAGAACCTGCTTTCTTCAACCCTTTAAATCCAATTCTTTTATACAAGGGATTTTGGGAATATCATTAATTCAATCATTATAAAGAAATGGAAAAATATAATTGAAGTGAGGAAGCAGCACTCTAAAGTCTCAAAAGCAATCTATGCTGATGCAAACAAGAAAATTTTGGTAATTTTCTATGTAGTGCTATACATTAACTGAGGATTCAGATCTAATTTTTATGTGAACCTTTCAAAACTGTGGATTATTCAGGTGATTTTAAGTCAGTACATGTAAAGGGTAACCAATACTCAATAGCAAGACATCCTGGAGTTATTAGGGAATTATAAAATACATTAGACAGGAAGACCAAATCCAATGAATCCAGGGTTTTAAGAAGAAGTATCTTGGAACAACAATTCACTTCAGCTGGTATTTTGCAATCAAAGCAATGATGGAAGATGAATGCACAATGAAAAATAGTTTCAGCAAATATGAATGTGAAAGTTAATATCAATTTACTTTGGCTATACTTATACCACTTGCACTTCCTGTGATACTGAAATTTACCTTTTGAAATACCTCTATAAAACAGATACAGAAGTGATTTAAAAAATCAGACTGTACATTTTGAGAAGAGAAGTGTGTCTTTTAAAGCTGTAGAAGGATAAATTTCAAAATATTTACAGGATTACTCTTGATGTTTAATTACACCTGTGAAGCCATATGTCTGGTATCATAACAGTTTTTGTGTTCAGTGGGCCAAGTTCTTCAAGGTCCTAGATGGCTCTGGCTCTGATCTATTTAAGCTGACGCTGAACATTTAAGCACACAAGTCAAATCTATTTGCAAGGGTAATAGCTGAGTCTGGAGGCCACAAGATATGACAAAGAATAAGCAGATGGTTCAGAGTAAACAATTTAAAGTAGCTCTTGCAATTTCTTTGGGAACTTAGTACATACCCTGATATAAAGAGGTTACATGAAGCTCATTGAGCTAATAGTGATCAAGTATGTATTGCTTGGAAGGCAGCTAAAGACATGAAAAAGGCAGTCAAATTTACTGAGAGATAAATAACATACAGCTCCATGTCCTCCAAAATGAGATTCAAGTAGTTAAAAGGAGCCAGAAGAGCCTGAGAGAAATGAAATCTGCACATAACGATGAATGACACATTCTGAACTGGAATATGTTTGTTCATCTAATCTATAATGTAGTTGCTCAAAAGAGAATTGTCACTACCAGTAAACCCAAATTGCAAAGCAGCATGCTCCTATATGAAAACCAGGAAAATTCTTTGAGCACAGAGTAACAGAATGGTTGAGGAGGGAAAGGACCTCTGCTCCAAACCCCTGCTCAAGCAGGGCCACCTAGACCTGGTTGCCCAAGACCATGGCCAGTCAGCTTTTGAATATCTCCAAGAAGGAAGACTCCACAACCTCTCTGGGCAAACTGTGCCAGTGCTCACTCACCCTCACAGTATAAAAGTGTTTCCTGATGTTCAGAGGGAGCCTCTTGTGTTTCAGTTTGTGCCCATTGCCTCTGGTCCTGTCACTGGGCACCACTGAAAAGAGCCTGGCTCCACCTTCTTCACACCCTCCCTTCAGGTATTTATCTACATTGGTAAGATCCCCCAGAGCCTTCTCTTCTCCAGGCTGAACAGTCCCAGCTCTCTTAGCTTTTCTTTGTAGGAGAGGTGTTCCAGACCCTTCATCATCTTCAAGGACACTCTCCAATATGTTCATGTCTCTCTTGTACTGAGGAGCCCAGACCTGGACACAGTACTCCAGGTGTGCCTCACCAGCACTGAGGAGAGGAGATGGATCCACTCACTCGACCTACTGGCAACACTCCTCCTAATGTAGCCCAGAATATCATCAGCCTTCTTTTCTACAAGGGCATGTTGCTGGCTAGTAGTCAACTTGGTGTCCACGAGCACCCCCAGGTCTTTTTCTGCCAAGCTGCTTTCCAGCTGGGTGGCCCCCAGCATGTCCTGGTGCCTGGTGCAGGCTTCTCCAGGTGCAGGACTTTGGACTTCTCCTTGTTGAACTTCATGACGTTCCTGATGTGGTACATGCTTTCATTTCACCCAACATTACATTCATCTAACATGATTACTCATTGCAGCTGGACACATATGCATAGAGTGGTCATACTAAATTATTACCTTTTTGCAGTTGTAATTGTAGCGTTCAGGACCTTTGACTTTTAACTAGGTACACACATTTTATTTTCACATCTCATGATATAAAAGGTAAAACAATAATGTAAGCTGCCTAACTTGGAAGAGAGCAGTAGGCTGTACAGAAAACAGTCCTGTTGCTTTTTTTTTTTTCTTTTCTTTATTTGTGGAAATTCAGATGGAGAGTTTCAAAGACACAAAGTAAATTTAGCTACCCATTGATTTCAAATGGGATTTAGGCACTGAAGAACTGCCATTTTTTTCTTTTAAAAAATCTGTTCCTCAGTTGTTTTATCTTGAACAGACAGAAGGAGAGATAACACTGACAGTAAACAAAATGTCTTAAATAGAATATTTACTTCTTCCTCTTTAGGCTAAATTCTGTCCACAGATAATGTGCATGACCTCAAGTGAACCCAGTAAGTTTTACACGTCTGTATTAGGGGACAAAATTTCTTTCTGGATTCAGAGGACTGTTTTGTTATATGTAAGGTAATGAAGGGTTTGGAAGGCAGAAAAATTAGAAAATTAATGCACTTGTATTTAACTTTACTTGAATCTGGAGTTCATAGTGTCAAAGAATGGAATTCATTCATACATTCATTTACCTGCAGTTAGTAGTAGACTATATAAGCCAGTAGTTAGTGCTCTGGATTATCCTGTCCCTTGTCTACTCAGACTCTGAATTACTAAATAATCTGGTCTTCTTTCACCCTACTCTTTTGTAGCTAATTTATTTTTATTATAAATTGATTAGAATAAAACAACACCCTCTTATCTCAAAAGCTGACTTCCACTGATTTAGACAAAGACTGAAGGATATATATCCTGCATCAAAGTTATAAAATATCTATTTAAAACATTAGTTTTGTTTAATAAGGGTCACTTTTATTCTCAGAACATGCTATTAATGTGAATCAGATCATGTTGATATTTGTTAATAGTGTTTTTCATAGTTTAAATGTTACACAAGCTCTAAATTTTTCAGAATATGTCTCAATAAACACTGTGGCTAGAAATGTTTACAGACCATGTGTAATGGTCTGTTAAAAGCTGTTCAAATGGTAATGTATGATTTATATAGGGAAGTTGAATGGGTAATGACTAAGCTATCTATCAAAAGTTCACAGGCCGACTTTTTTTCAACAAACTACAGACCCATACACGTGCAAGGTTTCCTATCTCATCATTCCATGAACATCTTTATGCAAAACAGTTTATAAGTTAAAAGCAGAGATTTTCTAAGCTACCTATGAGATGTGGAAGTCATACTTTGTATATTTATTAGTTTAAAGATTATTTAAATAATTCAAGGACTAAAGAGTGCGTGTGGCATATGTCTTAATGATGCTAATAACCTATATTTCACAGCTTTTAGTAATCACACCAATGAGCAGTTACCTAATGACAGATGTATGTGAAGTTGCCATTTTAGTGATTCACAGAGCATAGCTAAAAAGCCTTTTTTAAAAGCACAGAATTTAACTCTTACCCATTTTTCCCCTGACATTCATGTCTCAATCCTGAACATAGGACTATATGTGTAGCTGACAACTCTTCAAGCTTATAAGTAATTTTATGGCCCTATACAGCTTTCTATAAGAATCCTCCACAGATTCAGCTTTGTGTGCTCTTTCAGCTTAACTAAAATTGCTGTTAAGTAGGTGCCATCAAATGACATTCTTCAGGCACTGAACAGTATCACATCCCATTTAAATAGGACAAAATATAGTAAACAAAACTGTGTCCTTCTGTAGAGTCAATATACTTGTCCTAGTTTGCAAAGTAGTAAACGATAGCATGATTCCATAAATGCTTAAAGGTATCAAAATAGTCATTGGGAAAATGCATTTTTATGTACACAAAACCAAAACATAAATCCATGCTTTTATAATCATAGAAGTCTGTGATCCTCCAAGGAGAAATATTGTAAGTTCTGGTGTCCTCGTGCTAGGAGTGAGACTGGGGTTTGGAAAAGGGCCTGAGATCTTCCAAACTGACTCAGGTTTAGGCATCAGGTCTCACTAAAAGTTACTACAACTGAAATCTTATCTGATATAGGGTCTTTTGAAATTCTCAACCTTGAATTGAGAAATCAGTCTTTAGCAATAAAACACCAAATATAAAAAATTAATGTATACAATGTACTGTTCACACTTAATTATTGTACTGATATATCTTCTTCTCTCCCACATTCTTCCCATGACCACTGAATAGTCTTCTTCCCCCTCTCTTCTACTGACTCTTTCTCCAACACAACTCATTAAAAACTGTGATTTTTGCTTTTTTCTGCTTCTTCTTTATCTCCCTCATTTTTTTTTCTTGGTGATTTTTCCCAGGTCTGCTGAGCTCTCCTTACTTTTCCCACTGTCTGGCTAGACAGATGTTACTGATCTCACTGAGTGAGTTGTTGTGAAAACAGTTGTTCAGAAGCTGATTTTACCTGCGGTTCCCATTCTCTATGGGACTGAAAGTTCTGATGATCACAACAGGTGAAATGACTTATGAAACAAACCTCGATACTTTAAAGAAAACCACATGTGGCACAAATGTGTTGTAGAGACAACATAAATAAGTCCAGTTTAAACAGAAATCATATGAAGAAGAAAGTTGCCAACTATGATAAGATGAACTATTAACTACTTGGTAAATCAAGGGCTGGCTATGATCTCCATGTCAGCTTCATCGTATCACTGGAGGGACAGGATAAAGGGGAAGTACAGAAGAAACTTTGACCCAATACTGAAAAATGGATGTGGAACGAAGCAGCTGTTTCAGCTGCATTACAGAACAAAAATGCAGAGTACCCATATAAAGTGTATAACCTGACTCTGTTCCTCATTTGTTCTGCTTTCTGCCCCCTCCAGTACACTTCTTGCTCCAATAGGGACCAAGTCATCACAACCCTGGCCTCCTCAAAGCATAGCAGATGAATACTCAAACACAGCTGTCTAAATCCTAATGTAATTACACAGACTGCTGATCATCAGGAAGTGAGGATAGCACTTCCTATCAGAATGTTATAATGATTAAGACTCAGATCCAGGATGCATTTAAGTATGGTTAGCTTCAGATGTGCAAACTATTCTGGAGGTTTCAGATGCAGTCTGTTATATAAATACTTTTTGTGAGATACAGCCAAACAGACAAAAATTTTATAAAACATCTCACCAGATTCTTCAAATTCACTGTTGTATGCATTCCAAGTCTCACTTATGCGGAGCAGATTTTCTTCCATGGCTTGAATGTCCATATAGGGACAGTTGCACTCTGGGAATTTGGGACCACACTGACACCAGCAGTCATTGTCCTTGCAGATGAACTCCCCCTCTGAATTGCAGGCAATATAGCTCAGAGCTGCCTGGACAAAATGTTCTTGTAGATACTCAGGAAGGATGACCTGAAGACCTAAAGGAAATAGAATAAGTATTATGTTATTAAATGCAAAGGAATGCTCGAGTGAAGCAGCTTCCCCAACCTATGTAACAAACAAACAAACAAATTATGAAAAAGGAAACTATATGGCTTTTTTAGGACAATTTACACATCTGTCTAGCATTTGCACTATGTAATATATTTCCTTTCTTAAGAAATAATTTCAGATATATTCCTCATATTTCCCTCTCAGTATGGAACATCCATTCCACTAACTAGCAACCTGTGTTCCTCAGATAGAACATTTACTGGTGTAACTTATTTCTAGGCGGGTTGTCAAAACCAGAAAGAAAGGATTACATCAGCTTCTCCTTGTAAAAAATTGTTGAATGAACAGCCTCAGTAGTAAGAGCTTTGCAGTAGGGAAGCATGCAGCTGAATTAGAATCTTGGTACTAGCAGCTAATGCAAATTTTGAGAGTGCTGATGAAGGGAAAGCAGCCCTGAAAGTCAGAGTAAAGAGACAGTATAATCAGAAGAAGAGGTGTGAAGGTAAACATTCCCATTCTGTATTGAACTTGTTTTCCATGTTGCCTTTGACACAAGAAGATATAGCTTGTCTAAATAACTCTAGTTATCTCTTCATGATCCTGTAGAGGCAAACTAAGAAAAATGGGAGAAATTGGGTTGGAGGAAATCTTAGAAAAATAAAATTTGGCTGATATTTCATCTTTTATAACACTGGTATTTAATTGCTAAGGGACAGTCAATTGGATGTGATGGGTAGGTCTATAAAACCTTGAGAAAGAAAATTCATTCTTAAACCTACTAAAGGTTTAGCATGGAGAAAGGGTGCAAAATCTAGCTCCCACAGTGTTTCAGAAAAGTCCTGATATGTCACAAATCCCTTTGCAAGGTGTTTTCACACTTTACCCTGCCATGGCATGCCATGCAGGGCCTTGCAGAAGCATATCACATTGAGGTATCAGAACCACAGAGCAGGTGAATCAAAAATTCAAAATATTTGTGACCAGATATTTAGACTTACTCATCTGAAATTTTTGACCATTGCTTACATAATCCCAGTGATGGGAATGACTATTTTATATAGAAGCATTTTAATTAACTAGCTATCAGTCACTCTAGCTACATTAGTAATCAACCAAACAAAAAGCCACTACAAGGTACATTATAAGTTTTTATTTATTATTTGTTGTTATTTTCTGTGGCAAAAATAATATCTCTGGAACCAGTGGAGCTTATTTGTGGGCCAAGTAATTTGTCAGCATATGGATTGGTTATTTGTGATGTAGGTTTCTTCTACATAGGCACTTGAACAATTTCATAGAGATTTATCCCTTATTTTTAGGCACATAAAAATGATAGCTGTAACAGTAATTTCATAACCCTTCCCAGTTGAAAGCCATATCACAATTGCTAAAACCAGGCCTGTCTGTGCTTTCTTCTACCTCATGTCAAAATTTTTAAAACTCTGTTGTTACCTGAGTAAACCTTTCAATGTACTTGTATACTTGTGAAAAACCTTGACATTGTGAAAGGAAAAGAAAGCCCAGACAAGCAAACTTGAGTCGTGTTCAATGCTTCCATAATAAGTATGAAATAGTTTATGCAGTTTTGACAATATATTTGTCAAAACGACAATCCGATGGCATGCGTCAAACCGCTGTCTGAGGGATGCAAAAATTATTTTCTGAATTTTAACTGACAAACATCATGCATATGCTGGAAAACATTAAAAATCACAAATTATTTATGGAAACACTTCATTGCATCCCAGTGGAAATGACAAATTCTTTTTTAAAAAATATATACCGTCTCTAAAAAGATTGCACGTTTTTATGGCTTTTAACCTGTTCTGGGGAGAGAGAAAGGAAAGGGAAAAAAAAAGTACATGGTTGTTTTAAACAGGAAGATAATCTTTCCCTGCCAGCCATTATTAATAATCAGCAACAACGTCACAATATATGTCCAAATGATTTATGAACCAATATGGAAAATTTTTAAAACTGGAAATAATTTCATAGCTACCTGTAACTGCAATTTTAAGAACTGTATTCTTCTCTTGTTGTATATACACAGATATATACACGAGTATATCAATTAAAGATAATTTAGTCTGCTTTCATATTGATAAATTGTTCATGCTACATTTGTGTAACTGAAAAAAGCAATTATTAAGGGCCTAATACCCTAACGAGTGACTTTCAAAAAATATTTATGTACCTAAAATGCAGGTTGGGAAATGCATCTACTAGAATTAACAAAAAATGAATTAGAAATTATGCCTTTTTTCTTCCTTTTTTTCCTTTTCCTTTTCCTTTTCCTTTTCCTTTTCCTTTTCCTTTTCCTTTTCCTTTTCCTTTTCCTTTTCCTTTTCCTTTTCCTTTTCCTTTTCCTTTTCCTTTTCCTTTTCCTTTTTATTTTCCTTTTCTTTTTCCTTTCTATTTCTATTTCTCTTTTTTCCTTTTTTAAAAAAATTTATAATTACTATTATTTTTCTAATGAGTGAGATGCCTAACCTTCCAGGTTTTCTTAAAATTCCCAAGAGGAGTCTTTGTACTCTTCATTATTTAGAGTCTTTCAAAATCTTTATCCTGATCCTCCGGTGACTCCATTCATTTCAGTGGGATGACTGCATGAGATGTAAGCTGCTACTCAGTATGTGCAAAGCAGGCTGAGCACGCTAAAGGTCATTGCCTGCTTGGTGGAATCTATGTGAATTCGGGCTGTTTAAAAGGTGTGCAAGCGGCTGCTAAATAGGGCTGTAAAATGTTAACAGCATTATTCAAATTATTTTCTGATGTGTACAGAAATTGTTTCCATTTCAAAGGCAACATGAGTTATTGACATTTCCTTCACTTTGTCTAGAATGTACTTATTGCACACAGAAAAAAAAATTAAGAAAATGACCTTTTATGAGGTGGAAGAAAGAAAAACAAATAGTATGATAAATGTCATCTTGTTCCAAAACAAATTAATGAAATTGCACCTACATACCTTGCAACTGAATCTTATTTTCAGGACTCTGAACCAGAACAGAGCTGACAGAATCTAGGTTGTCATAGTTACTGCAGCCAAGAGGACCAGTCCGAGTTTCTGTTACCTGATGGTAAGGGAATGGAAAAGCATTTGCTGTATTATTAAAAACAGATTAATTCAGAAGCTTGTTTCATTAAATTTCCCTTTAATTCAGCTGGTGGTACATTTCAGACTTAATTAAGGTAAATAGCTGATTTTAATTATGAAAAGTATGACTACGAACGTTTTACCAGTACCACAAACTTCAGGGAGTGCTATTTCTGTTGCAAAGAATCCTCACAAATACTTTAGCTGACTAACAGTCTAAAGATAATTTATTTCTTTGTAGCTATGGGAATTAGAATGAATTTCATAAAAGTGATTCATAGAATTGATGACTGTGATTTTCACTGATGAAACTTGTGTACATGGTGAATCCTTGTTGAAACGATGGAAAAACTTTGACTTTTCTTGTATGGCACAGCCGGACCCAGAAGTAAAAAACTTTTATGAGCTGTATTTATAATAGCAGTAGCAGTGGGGAAAAGGCCTAAGGTAAGATTAGACATAAAACTCTAGACATCCTGCCTATTGTAATCACTGAATCCATGACCACCAAGTCAAAATACAGCTAAATTAATCAAAACAGAATTGCAACAAGTAGAGCTCTGGCCTAACAGTTGAGGATTCTGCTTGGCAACGGGCAGTTAGTTAAACAAGTAAATAAATAAATAAATAAATAAATAAATAAATAAAATACAACAATGGAATACTATAGATAATTCTTAAGTGTCAACAAAATAATTATAAAGGTTAGTTTATCTTTTAAATGTTATCCTAAGCAAAAAAAAAAAAAAAAGGGGGGGGTCTAATGTAGTTTCTTGCCAATGGAACACTGCAGCTTTTGAAGCACTGCTGTGGTGCCCAGAGGACAGATGGGCAGCTCCACAGCAGACTAGGCAGCACCTCAGGTTGGTTTGGGTTTTTTTGTTTGTATAGGGAGTCAAGGGAAAAAAACAAACCCTTAGGATAGACGGGTATACCATGATCTCACTTTTTTTAAACTGGATTGGGTGCTGTAGGAAATTCATGGTTTTGTAGTTCCGTCTTCTTTATATTAAGACTAGGCAGAAAGAAGAAAGCAAAAGTGGAATAAAAGTAATACAGAGACATAGCAGGAAATGCTGGCCATGGGATATTGTCCCAATCTCCTTTACTGCCAAAGTGCAACCAAATCCTCTATCATACCCTCTCCCAAGCTGCTCCCAGCCACTATCCTGGAACTTCTCTTCCTTTTGCCATCTCAGAGGTAGTGTCCATAATTACCCTTATTTGGGGATCTGCCTCAGTTTTGAATACAACCACTTCCATATGGCAGGTATGGTATTCTGCTCTGGATCTCCTGGAGAATAAGCCTAAATTATGGTATCAAGGAGCTAATTTCCAAAATACACACCTCCACTGAGCTGCTGACTGACATGCAAAGAGACAACTAACATTAATTCTTACGAACAGAAGGAAGCTTGCTATCTTAACAATCTGTTTTGAAAGGAATATGAAGGTTTGCTAAAATAATCCATGAATGTTCATGTTGCTTAGGATTGACTGGCTCTCTTGCAGTCTATGCTACCACTGACATGCGTGGGTAGCTGCAGAAGGATCATGCTATTCTTGAAATCACTGAGATTTCACATTTTCCAAGATCTCTTGCACTTTTGCAAAGTAAATACAAAATCTTAGGCTATTCAAAGCTCTTGGCACCTTTCCATCACTTTGAACCTGTGTTCCTGAGAGTGGAGAAGGAGACCCTTTACAGTGCCAGCAACCCGTGGAGAGGACACACAGAAGTGGCTTCAGCCAAACCTGTTAGCAGAGTGCCAGCTGAGCAATGAAATGACACGGAGTCAGGATGTCTCTTCCCTGCACACATTTGGCAGTCTTTAACATTTATGCCAGGGCCAGATTTACTGTGTTTTTTTCTTAATCTTGAATCAGCAGACTCTTGCATGGGCATAAGATTTGGCTTGGACATGGCTGGACAATTTTGATTTACCTGTGATCCTTCAGTTCTCTCCCTCTCCCAACAAGTGATGCAAAATTTCCTTCTAAAATCTCATTTTTGTCTAGTACCCCCAGCCCGTGTACAGAATCCTCATCTATTTATACAATAACAAAGACAGACACCTACATTAAATCGGATAAATAGCCAGAAGGCAATAAAAGAGGGGTGAATGTTCTTATGAGTTGTATCCTAGTTCTGAAAGATTACTCTCAGCATTTATCTATGCAATTCTTTATTTAAAGATCCATTTATTTTAGTGTTGTTTTGTTTTGTATGTTATTATTTTCAACCATTTGTGTATAAGGCAATGCAGCTTCAGAAAGTCAAATAAAATGTAGAAACTATAAAGCCAATTTTACAATTCCTATCCATTCTTGTTATTCTTATGCCTCCTGAAATCACAAAATAAGGAAGGTCAGTAAGTAGGTTTCCGATTATTGTGTCCCTTTTCTGTTCATGCATCTTCATTCTTCATTTGGATTATGTAAGACATAGGTAGAGACTACCACTGTTTTGATTATGGGAGTGATAGCACTTGGTGTATTTAGGTGTGCCAAGAGGCAGAATGGGGAAAAATCACAATTAAATGGCTTTTTTTGACTTCTTTTTTAGAGACTGGTTATATAAATCCAGGGATTCAAAAGAAAACTATATATAGGAAAAAAACTGAGTGAGGTTAGATTTTGAGATGACTTGCAGACACTCATGATTGTAATAGGAAAGCAATAAAATATTGTTCTAATAATAACAATAAGAAAAAATACTCTATATATAGAGTAATAAATAAGGACCTTTTCCAAACATTATGTTTTCACTCAAATCTATGTATTCATATTATTCATTCTTTTACTTTTCCAAGTACCCTAGCCTTACTCTGTCAACTCCTTTGCTATGGTACTCTTAGCTTCTGCATACATTACAAGAAGAAAATCAAAATGTATAGTCCCAATATACAACAAAGACAGACTAAAGCAGGTAAAAAACCTTTAACTTTCCATGAATGACACTCCTAGTCAGAGGTCAAAGCAATGTAATTACATATACTTTTCTATACTCTGTACAAATCCTGCGCAACAAAGATTGTAAATCAGAAGAAAAATTTGAGTAGTTGATAAATGAAAGCCTCAAATTTCTGTCAAATTTTCTGATCAAATGCAAGGATTTAATTTTTGGGTAACTCATTTTGGTAACAAGGCAGACTACAGAGGGGAAAAAAAAAGATCCAAATGTATTGATTCTCGTTTGATCCAAGTGTTACTGAAATCACTGATGTTTTTACATTTTCTGTTTCAGGAACAACAGAAACAAAATTGGAAAGGCAATGGCACTTCTTTAATTATCTTCCAAGCAGAGAAGTGCGACTATATTCAGTCCCAAGTTCACAGCTGAAAAGTGTTTTGTCTGAAAGTGTACAATAAAAGATAAACCAAAAACAGGAGAGGGAAAGGTAAAATGTAAATGCAAAGAGTATGCTAAGATGTTAGCATAGTCCAGAAGTGATTGCATATGAGCAAAGAGCATCATAACCACATACTTGTTTTGTAAGAGCTAGGCCTGCAGTCTGTAAAGAACACTAACTCACAAAGCAAAATACCACAGAACAAAGTTATTTAATAACTAAAACCCTCTAAGAACCAGTAACAAAATATGTGTGAAACCATCTGACATGAACCAAGCAGGCTATTCTCAAGTGCCTTGTTTTCAAAGATTATCACAGAACAGGTTTCCCTGGGCAGCAGGGTTTTCAGTTCCCAGAAATAAACTATAACATTTGGCATTAATGAGACAAATGCCTACAGTTTTCAGTCTGTTAAATCTCATAACCATGGTAATAACGACCCGATTATAAGTGCACTGAGAACATACCTCCTAGCACTTAAGCAAGGCTGAATTCTTGTGATATCAGTGGGTAGTATTTCCCTGGGAAACAGTGTGCTTTTTTTTGTCCATGATAATTAAGCCTATAGAAGGCTTTCCTAATAAAAGGGAAATATATTTCCGCAGAGATTTTTTTCCTGGTGCATCCTTTTAAATGTGCATAGCTAATATTCCTAACTACATGCCCATGCAGAGGTAGTGTGCTATCTTGAATAAAGGACTATCCTTTTCAGCAAGACTCTTTAAAAATGTATATTTGGCTTCTAAGCCAACACAAAGGAGAACTGGCCAGAGATGTCAAAAATAACATGAAAAGGTTCTTCCGGTATGTAAGTTGCAAGCAGAAACTGAAGGAAAACATAGGCCCACTGTTAAACAGTAGAGGTGAATCAGTCACCAACAATGCTGAAAAGGCAGAGGTTCTCAATACTTTCTTCACCTCTGTCTTTACCCACACTGTTGGATCCCAGGCGTTGGGAACAAAAATCCAGGAGGATCCAAACATAGACCCACCATCAGTGAAGAAGGAGCTAGTATGTGAATTATTACAGGAGCTTGACCCCTACAAATCGATGGGCCCTGACACCATCCACCCAAGGGTGTTGAGAGAGCTGGCTGGTGTCATTGCGGGGCCACTCTCCATAATCTTTGAGAAGTCATGGAGATCGGGGGATGTCCCAGAGGACTGGAGGAAGGCGAATGTTACCCCTATCTACAAGAAGGGCTCAAGGGAGGATCCGGGTAATTATAGGCCCGTCAGTCTTACTTCAATCCCTGGGAAAGTCATGGAACGGATCCTCCTGGGGGTCATCATGAGTCAAATGAAGCACGTGATTGGGAAAAGCCAACATGGCTTCACAAAAGGCAGATCGTGCCTGACAAATCCGGTGGTCTTTTATGATAAAGTGACCTGCTCAGTTGACATGGGGCGAGCGGTGGATGTTGTCTACTTGGACTTCCCCAAGGCGTTTGATATGGTTCCCCACGACCTCCTCCTGGAGAAACTGATGTGTTATGGCCTGAACAAGCACTCTGTGTGGTGGGTGAGGAACTGGCTAATGGGCCGCACCCAAAGGGTGGTGGTAAATAGCTCTTTTTCAAACTGGCAACCCGTCACAAGTGGGGTCCCCCAGGGATCGATACCAGGCCCAACGTTATTCAATATCTTCATAAATGATCTGGATAACGGGATCAAGTGTAGCCTGATGAAGTTTGCAGATGACACCAAACTGAGTGGGGAAGTAGACACTCTGGAAGGGTGAGCCACCCTGCAGGAAGATCTGGATAGGCTGGAAGAGTGGGCTAACAAGAACCTTATGAACTGTAACAAAAAGACAAGTGTAAGGCCTTGCACCTGGGAAAACATAATCCAGGGGTGCAGCTCAGGCTGGGATCCACCTGGCTAGAGAGCAGCTCCATGGAAAGGGACCCGGGGGTCCTGGTGGACAGGAAGCTCAACATGAGTGAACAGTGTGCTGCTGCGGCCAAGAAGGCCAATAGGATGCTGGGTTGCATCAGAAAGGGCATCACCAGCAGAGATAAAGAAGTCATTATCCCACTCTACTCAGCACTTGTCAGGCCACACCTGGAATACTGTGTACAGTTCTGGTCCCTGTTGCACAAAAAAGATGTGGACAGGCTGGAGGGGGTCCAGAGAAGGGCCACCAAGATGATCAAAGGTCTGGGAAGTCTGCCGTATGAGGATAGGCTGAGAGAGCTGGGTTTGTTCAGCCTTGAGAAAAGGAGGCTTAGAGGTGATCTCATCACCATGTACCAGTACTTAAAGGGGAGCTACAAAGAAGATGGAGACTCCCTTTTTACAAGGAGTCACACGGTGAGGACAAGGGGTAATGGGTACAAGTTACTCCCAGGGAGATTCCGATTGGACACAAGAGGTAAATTGGAATAATCTCCCCAGGGAAGTGGTTGACTCCGCTATGCTGAACTCGTTTAAGACTCAGCTGGACATGGTGCTGGGCCATCTCATCTAGATTGTGCTAGAAAGGTTGGACCAGATGATCGTCAAGGTGCCTTCCAACCTGGTATTCTATGATTCTATGATTTTATGAGAATGAGAAAATGCTAGTCACTTCAAAATAGGAAGCTGCATTCATATATCTATAAACATCTTCAATATTTTAAACATTAAAATAATGATTTAGAACAAACTCATCATATATACATGACTATTAATGGAAGAAGGTCTCTTCTGAATGATTGATGCAGACAGAATGGGCAAAAGTATGGAGGCAGGGGAAACGTGAAGTCTTTAGGCTTCTCCTCTATGACTCTCCTATCAACCTCACTTTCAGGACTTGTCTTCCAGCCCATGTTCCCACACATTGTCAACCGTGTACATTCTACATTCAGTGCTCATTTCACCTAAAAAAAAGTTGATTAAATGAATAGGAACTAAATGTACTTTCTATTTAGAAGCGGTTCTCCTGACAACTTTCATTTCTTTTCCCCCCCCAGCCCTGACAGTTTTTCACAAAAGCATCTTTCTTTCAGCACTTTACTGCACAATAGCTGCTGATCTGCTGTCCTACTTGTGTCATTAAGCATATTAAAAGACTCCCACTAATTAGCGTGTAATTAAAATAAATCAACTCTCCTGAATGTTCGAGGCACTGACACTTGTCCTGCTACTAGCTAGATGAACATTTCTGAAGAAGGTATAGACAAACCAACAACACCCACAATGTTAGTGGCAGGATTAATGTTTTAATTTAATTTTTTTTAATTGCCAGCATTCTAAAGCAATGCCTTATAGGCATGTAACATTTTCAACACATTTTCTAGCAACAGTATGGCTAGCATAGGACTGACTTTTTAATTTGAAGAGCCCGCTAACTCAGGAGACTTGGAATCTCTCCCATCATATTTTTCTATCATCTGCTGTTCTAAGATGGAACAGAAACAGTAAACTTGATCTTTCGAAAAATGAAATAAATTGCAAAGTTTCCATTAACTTCATTGGAAGTGGAATAAGGAATTCTTGTAAGTTTTTGGGCAAGGAGATGAGTTTCATTTTCACTGAATGCAGCAATAAATCTTCTCAAGAGATCAGCGTAATCCGTTCATTCCCTCTCCTTTGTTTCTACATTCTCAGGAATTTACTGTGAACTAGACTACTACATTACAACAACAATGAACTTGAAATATATTATCCCCACATACAGCATAAAATACCTCAGAAATGAGAAAGTTCTAGGAATTGGAAATTAACTCAGACTATTTGAATTCTGCTCTATGTTATATTCTTTAAAAATATTATGATTTTTTAGGGCTGTTTAGGTTCATCTGATAGGGAGCAATCACCTGTCTGTTCAAGTCTATTCCCCACTATCTCAGAGAGCAATTTATTATCTGTAAATTCCAGGAGAATACACAAGAACGTGGAAACAAGTCTTTCAATCTATGCTGTGCCACAGGAAAATGAGACAAGAAACCAAGACTGTCAGGAATGCCTCAGCTTTCAGCTAGCAGGAAACATATATAGGTCGAACTAACTTCTAAAGATACTTGAGATAGGGGTCAGGAAGGGAGGGGAAAATCATTACTCCTTATGCTGTTCTGTAATGCCGACTCTGCAGACTGTGCAACACTCCTGAGGCTATGGAAAATGAAAGTGAGGATTTACCCCAGCTGAAATCACTGGCAGCATTGACAGTTCTGGCATTGGAGCCACAATTTTCCCTTTTCAAGGACATCTTAAATCCACTGCATGTCAGATGACATGTTCCCATGCATCCTTATGTAAAGCAACAGGGAAGTTTGCAGGAAATGAGGCTGTTAGCAAACCAGTCAGGGCAGCAGTACCAGAGCCTTTATTTCCTGCACTTTCAGAAATCAAGGGTACATCAGCCTTATACAGACAATAAGGACAGGCATTCTCTCAGAAAGAAAAAGATATCTCTTTTAATTAATTTTGAAAAATAGATGAGAGTGAAGTTCTCTTATGGAGAAGTAATAGACTTAACAAAAATGTAATAAAAGCTGAGTATTTTGTTTCAGTTTACATTTAGATACTTCTGCTTGCCCACATCTTACTTAAATGAATACTAATATTTTTTTCACAACTTTTGTTGCCTAAAGAGACAGCTGAGCAGCAAACAATAAATGAAATCTGTATATTTTGTTTAAAAGATAAAATTAGAAACAAAAAGGAAAGCAAGATACAAATTAAAATAATATTTCATGTTCATAAAAATCTCAAGGCATCTGCAGAAAGCAAAAGCAAAGAAGCTTACTGAAGTAAAGCCCAATTCCTCCATCGTTTTCCAAACAACTCCATTACTATATAAAGCACAAAAAACTTCAAAGAAATCTTGGGGCAGATACTGTAAAGGGAGACCATCTACCTACCTTTAGCACAATTACAAAATCCCATGCAAGGACTTCCCAAGATTATTAGGATTTATATCTTCATGGCTCAGTTCCAGTATGCAATGTTGATGTTACTGGGATTTTTCATCATATCTCCATTAGTTTCAAGAAGACAGCATGATTTGACTATTTATAAGACTCACAGATATTATTTGTCATAATAATACTGCAGTTGAGTGGAAAATAATTTTCTTAGGTTGGGAAAGGGTGAATAAAAAAATATGGTGCTTCCTGAATCAGAATAAAATGTTAAAATGTTCTTTTTCTTTGTGAAACAACATGAAAAAGAAAGTCTAGGTCAATATAAAAATTATCTTTGGGTAATTTGGAAAAATTTTACCTTTAATGTGGTCAGTTTTAAAAATTTTATATATATTATACTTTAAGAGAAAAAATAAGAATAACTTGTGCTAAAGAAAAAGTAAGTGTTAAAGGCTAGCATTAGGACCCAAAAAGAATATAAAAAGGATTTAAACTCTTTAAGCATCAAAGTGATGAGGGCAGATTAATTAAGAAACAGATCTTCCATGGAGATCCTACCTATGATTATATATTTCTGTGCAATTCTAAAACTTGGTTGCAATATTCTCTTTGGTAATATATCTAAAAATTTAATAATTTAAGCTATTTCCAGATCTTATATTTCCTCCCCTGGAATGTATGTAAACTCTTGATTTATTTTTGCTGTCCATAGCACCACAGTTCCTAACACTCTTCACCTCACTTACTGTGACAACTGCAGCAGGACATTTTTCATGTCCACTTTATTTTACCATACCCCAGCCAAACTACCCCTTATGGGGTTGTCATTCTAATCTCTCAAAAGAAATCACATTACTGTCCATAATGTGCATGTCTGCTGGCTTGCTCTCTGCCTGGGTCATATATATGTTTTTAGGGATTTATTTTTAGGTTGTATCCTCATTGCATCCTGCCCACCTATTCCCTCTGGTAAATGATTGTAACACATTTGCCCTTTCTGTCTCATTGGTACTGCCAAATCTCAATTTATAATTTCATAAAAGTCTTATTTTTATGCTACTGGGTTTTACATATTTTCCTGAATATTTGAAGGCCTGCCTACAGAGTTAACAATTACAATTGATCTATAATTTAATCATTAAGTCCCTATCAGGTCTTCAAGCTAAAGGGAAACACTTGGCTAAATTTGTTTTAGAAAAGAAAAGCAACTTTGTACTGAAGCTCTAAACCTCATCACACGGATGTCTCCTCAGTGTTAGATGACTAGTTTAGGTATATCGCTCTATAACTTTGATTCATTATGCTGTTCCATTACTATCGTGTAGTTTCATCTGTGGTGAAAGCAAATCTTCTGCTTTTAAATCCCACAAACTTATGAAAAGACATGGAAAGAACATCTGAGACCAGAATCTGATTCCAAACTTTGCTGCAGTAGATATGTACATCATACATAGTGCATGGCTACAGATAATAAGATTCTTACTCAAAGTAGACCAACAGGATTGACAAACTTGTTCATTGTATAAATTATAACAGATTTAGAATTCAGAAATCAAATCTTTAGCACTTACTTCTTAAACTAAATGTGTATGTTGCTTGTTAAATATTATGTCATAGGAAAAAGCATCTTCAAATATTTATCTGCAATTGCACTTGAATCTCCAATCAAGAGCAAATACCAAATTAGCTAAAGAATAGTAAACCACAAAGGACTTAGTGTTGAATCTATTCTGAAGCATATATGTTTGCTGATGTTTTCTAAATGTTAAAGGAACAATGCTTATAATCAAAGCTAATGTAAGCACTCAGGAACTCATTGCAAGACTCAAAAGTGCTTGTTCTTACTTTGATGAATGAGCCATGACTTTTATATCATCCAAGCAGGTTTGAGGACTTGTCTTGTGAGATCCTCGCAAGATGTGGGAAATCTTAGTAGCGTTTTGGCTCACTGTCATCCAGACTACTTCTGAATTCACTGTAGTGCTGAATGTTAAGGAAACCCTTCAGGGCTTGTCTACAACAGTTTAAATCTGAGTGGTCAGAAAAGAATAAAATTGGTCCTCATTTACCATGCTTAATCTTCATATGGAAATCACTCATAGCAAGAAAAAGTCTCCCAGAGTCTCCCTATTTCTATTCCAGCTGCTATTCTAGAATGCAGAACCATCTATGTTTACAGGCTGGTTTCAGACAGAATTAGTTGAGGAAGCACCAGGAAAGAGTGACTGGGAAAGGAAGCAGTTTATTTGGGATATTAGCTTTCTATATTAGGTCAACTTGCTGCAAGCCCGAGGTGAGGGTAAATACACCAAATCTGAGGGTTTATTTGATTAAGATACAAATATTCACACAGTTCTACCTAGAACTCTCTACTATGAACCAAACAATTATTTTAATAATTTATTATATGTATATAATTAAAAATTACTCTTCAAGTAGCAACTTTTACAGAAAACTTACCACTGTGATGATGAGCACTATTCTAGATAAAAAAAATGATTGAGAAAGGCAAGGCAAGAGGAAAGAACCAAATTTACAAGTGAAGAACCATATGAAAGAAAAGTGTTTGGTTAAAAATAAACCATAAGCTCCTAACACTTTTACCAAAACAGAATAAATTCACCTTTTTATTGCCTCTGAGACCAGTTGTATTCCAGATTTTATTCTACTGCCTTTCTGTTATAGATTAGAAAGGAGGACTGAATCAGGTTTCCCATTTCAGTCAGAATTCATTGGAAATGAGAGTTGGTAGTTGTGTTCTGTATATAGTCTGATCTTTCAGATTGAGTCTGTCAAAATAAATGGGAAAAAGACCATTTCTTCTACACTTAACTCCTGTAAAATATGCACAAAACAAGTGAAGGACCCTGTAGCATAAGGACTGGGATGGTTTTGACTATACCCAGCCTTAAATATAGAAACTTTTAATGTCAAACACTCAAAAGTCTGATGATTGTAGAAACTGGCTGTAGTGAACGAGAACTGGGAAGGTGTAGGTACCAAACTATATTTTCATTATATCCCTTAAAGTTTTAATGAACGCACGAAAAGTGATAGAGAGGAAAAGAAAGAGTATCTCTCTGTCATAGCTGCTAACATATCAAATGGTACTCAAGTATTTCTATAAATTTACAGTAACAAAGACCATTACAAAGTTGAAACACAAAGAAATCAAACAAAAAAACCGTCTTGAGAGGTAGGAATTACAGCTGGATGGAAAATTCCTATAGACATACCAAGATCCTATATTTTCATCAAGAAAGACCAGACCCTCCCCAGTGTAAATCAACACTGAATTTAGTGGAACATTGTGGATTTGCACCACGGGGGTTTTTATGTTTTTGACAGGTGAAAATACCTCTGGCACATGGCATTGAGCATGTTTCATCAAATTCTGCTGTTAGACCTTAACTCGTTCACCATCTATAAAGATACATGAATGAACAAACTGCTCTTTGGAAAGTTTTGGCTAATAACTGAGTGATTCTCAATATTCTTACTTCATGAACTAGACCAAAAGAGAATTTTTAATGTACAGAAGACTGCTCTTAGAATTAGGCTCCAGGGGCAAAGTTATCCAGACAGACTGCTGTGCCTAGCTGGAAAATCATTCAAATCATCCTGATTTGTGGGAATAAAAAGATCTATCAAATATCAAGACCTTCTCATTAGGCCATACGTGGATGTGTCTTATTACGGATCTTAAATTGATATAATTTTTGCAAAAAAAAAAATGTTTAGAATATAGAATCTTGTCCAAGGGCTTATTTTATTCATTTCTTTCTGGACCTGACATAGATGAGACAACACCTAGAGTAAAGAATGATGTATCATAAAGGCAAGTGCATTTCTTTAACCAAAAAATAGAAAAAGAGAGAGCTAGAGTTCCTATGAGCATGAGAATCTAGGGAAAGAGGGAAGTTCAGAAGAAAAAAGAGGAAATAAATGAAGAGAGTACCGCTTATTATCAGTCCTGTGGAGTCCCATGGAAGTGGAGACTTTGTTTGGCTCAGAATTGAAAGGAACTCTACTGCCTGCAGGTTTGACTTGTTTCCGTGTAGACTACCATGTAATTTAGAAAATTTCTAGAGTTATCTAAGCATCCAGCTCCTTTCATGATATGGTAGGAACTTTGACGCAAGTTGGTTTTAGAGTCACAGGTCTTACACATGTAAATGTTTGCATGAAGTTCATATATGTCACTGTATATTTTTTCATGCCTTTTTACTTATTGGAACATTTAGCTTGTATGTAGTGCACAATTCTTTCTAAGCTATTATACTGTGATAGTAGTATATAACTCTTTATATCATACATTATAGACTTGACAGCTTGCTTTATTTTCATCAAGGAAGGACAGATTCTGCCTGGTGTAAACCAACACCAAAGCTGTTGATAAACTTTATTCCATTTTCTTAAGTAACTTTCCTTATTGCCTTTTTAGCATTGTAACCTCCTGATGCTGTGGAGTTTAACAAGTGAAATGCCTTTGTCTTTTACCTCAAGAAAAAACAGTATGATACTTCACCCTTCTGTTTGTGCAACATACCAACTCCTTTCTACAGGATTATTTTTAATAGACTGGTCTTTATGACCAAATGAAAATTTTCAAACATAGGTTAAAATCATAATGCTCTGTCCTCTTGCATATCCTAACCAAAAAAAAAAGAAAAAAAAAAGAAAAGCAGACCCACATGTTTTATCATTATGCTTTAACCAAATATATAAATTGCTGCGCTTAAAGGAACATGGGGTATTTATTTCTTACAGTGATATGCATGGCTCAGTATTGCTGTGAATGTTATATTTCAAACAGAGAACTGGAGTAAGTTTACTTAAATGGACTAAAATATGACAGAAAACATATTGTAATGGTCCCCTTCAAACCATTTTCTCTATTATCGGCAACCTTTTATCATCACATATTTTTACTCATTAAGGACTTCATGAAAAGTTGAAGGAAAAACATGGAATGGTTTTTCGTTTTCAAGGCTGTAGGTACTCCTGGAGAAGATATAATTATATTTCCTTATAAATCTACATACTAGGTAGGAGACTGTATACTGGTATCCTCTATTTACTGGGTTTATTATAATTTTTGGAATATTATGAACTAGTATAAATGTGACACTATAGTTCTTTTATGATTTTTTTTTTAATTTTTGTTTTTTAAATTTTTATTTTACTTTTTACAAAAATCAAAGGAAGAATACTGTAGATACCCCAAAGACCATGAAATGTATTAACTATTCCTTGGGAATGTGAGGGTTAATTTGGGTAATCTAGAGGGAGATAATGAATAATAATTTGATAAATTAAGAAGATGATGGTTGAGGTTGAATGGAGAAAACCTTGATCTCTGATATTACTATGCATGTGAAGAAACTTCTTTGAATTCAGTGGAGTTTATTCATTGTATAAGGTCAGAATCTCACCATGCAAAATTAGAAACACTTTTTGTTTTGGATACTTGATTCAGCAATAAAATCTGTAGAATAGTGATGAAACTAGCAACCTTTCAGATGTCAAGGATCTGAAAACACTATAGTAATCACTCAGTACTATAGAAAGTATAGTATACCTTCTCTGTTTTCTGGTTTTATTTACTTTAGTTTCATTTTTTAAGGGAAAAAAAAAAAAAAGAATATGAAAAATTTAAGGAACTGTAGTATGAATTGTTCATAGGATTTGACAACTGTGATGGCAAGTGTTCTGTGAGTGCTGTCAAGGTCTCTTGTTTACATATGTATATTTATAACCTGCTTAGGGTTTGGCAGTCTTTATTTTCTTGGAAGTTTTTTTACCCTTCTCTCTTGCCTAACTACATAACTGATATAACAAAGTCCTTCAATTTGTTATGATCTATCATGTCATATGGTCTATCCTTTTTTGTTGTTGTTTTGTGTTGTTGTTTTTGTTTTTATTTTTTTAAAGTGAAGAATAGTTATCTAAAGTCTTTCCAAAATGCATACACTAGCATCTCTATTATGTGCTATTTTGTTGCTTTGAAAGCACTTCACGCTGTGTTACCAACTAGCTGGCGATGTTATAACTTCTTTCACCCATTACTCCTCTATGCACATTGCTGAAAACGTAATGAGACAGCGTAGTCTGTATTAGAGGCTGCTAAAATACATCCTTTTATGGTTGTCATGCTGCAGCTGCTGTGATATATTGTGTCAATTATGTTGCTGAGTATGCATTCTGAGAGCATTTAGTAAAACATGTTATTGCATTAACTTGCTGGTCCTTTATTTTCCCTTTTTCTCTCACTCTCTGAAGTAGTGAGGGCCAGATTCTCAAAGGAATTGTGATGTTTTACACCAGTTGAAGAGCTGACCTCTACCTTACCTGTTAGGGAAAGCAGCCCTGGAGTTTCAATTTAATTAAAACTCGACTATCCAAATGAACTAAGGTCGCTTTTAATATTATCACATTAAATTCTTGAACAAGAGATGGAACTAAATCCCTGAGCTTTGCACTTAGTATATTCTTAGAATTAGTTAACGGTCACAAGATTTCATTGTACCTATGGTGAATTCGATCCAAAGATCTCCAACAGGTCCCAGACATAAATGCATAAAGCCTCATGCATTTCAATTTTATAATGAGACAAACACAAATCCTGTGCTGTGCAGCAGAACGTGGTATAGAGATATCTTAGCTACCTGAGATTGGTCTAGCTTCAGAAAAAGAAGGGATATAGCTGTGGAAGTCCAGGGCTACTTCTGAGCAAATAAACCCTGTTGACATGTATTTGTCTGGGCACAGCATTGTGGTACAGCTTTCAGGTCATGCCCTGTGTTTCACATTTTATTGATGTTAGCACCATGTACTAGCACATGGCCTCTGTGCCATGCTTTGTGGCGTGGTTTAGCCAGACTCAAAGAGCCGAGTGTCAGCATTTTGATTCCAGCTGTCTAAACGTGCCTATTGAAATCCACAATTAAATTTAGGTTACTGAAAGACCCTTAGGAGCTAGGTGATGCCCAAAATGTAACAGAAGATACATGCCTAACTGCAGGTCCCAGTTCTTCTGGTAAGATTAGATAATGACCCAAATTTAAATTTAAAAATCCACACCTAGTCATATAAATAGTGAGCTGATTTTGTGAAGCTTTTAATAACGAGTGAGTTTTTCAAGGTAAACTGTAAAAGTATTTAATTTTCACAAAAATTGCATGGGAGTTCACCACATCAAGACAAAGATTTGGGAGCACAATTTCTATGTATTTCCTGAAAATCTTCATTTTTAACTCCCCCTTTGAAAATTTCAAGCTTTGGTCTTGTATGAGGGCAGTCTGACTTCCCAAGATAGTGGAGAATTTGGGATTTCATAATGGACCTGAAAAATACTTGTCTTTGAAAATCTGTACTGTGGCTTTTCCTTAACATGCTTAAGTAATGTCACCATACCTACACAATGGGGAAGCCACAAAATTTTGAAAAGGGACAATCATTTCTGGCTTTTAGTTTCCTAGGTTTGTTTAATTAAACTTACATTTGCTATTTAATTTCTTCAATGGAGTCAACAAATACCTGATATTACAGGTCTTTCTGGCCCAATGTTTCCAGCTGTGATTTTACAACTTAAAACTCTTGCTGGGCACAATTTTTTTGAGCTTTCCAATTTTTGGTCATTTACAAGGTTTCTCAGCTATATAGTCTTAAATCCTGTCCACAAACTGACTGGGGAAAGTGAGGGCAAGAAGGGTTCAAGATCTGGATTTCAAAAGCTTCAAAAATTTGGCTGTTTATACAAAATTGTGAAAACTATCTACACTTAGAATTTGCCAGAAATCTGACAAAAGTGCAAGGCTTTATAGTATTTCAGCATTTCCACTTTTGATTGCATCAGTTACTTGAATCCACAGAAAAACACATATAAGTATGAGGTATGAAAGAAAAAAAAATGAAGTAAAGAAGCTTTTTCAGACAAAACAAAGAAATAAAAAAAATGGCCTGGATTTCAGTCTGAGTTTTGAGTGAGAAACTATTTTCATTACATTTAAGTTTCCACTCTAACAGCCCACCATGAGTCATTCATGGGTTAGTTATAGATGATCAGATATAGTTACCATCACAACAGAGCCCTGTTCTTATAAACTCTTTGTAATCTAAAGTTTTCAGAGACAACAAAAGTGCTTAAATCTCTCATACCAAAAAAAGTGTTTTGGGGAAAGAAAAAACCAAATTGCACAACAAAATTTAATTGAAATTAGAGGGACATTCTCAAGGATGTTTATTCTTTCTCACTCAGATGGAATAAATGGGCTATAATCTGGCTGTAAATAGCTGGTGGAAAATTCGATTTATTCATCTGTTCTTCTGTTGCCTCCTGTTCTTTTATTGCACTGTGGCTGTCCCACAGCTATTTGGACCCTAAGAGAACACCTACACCTGCCCCAGCTCCCTTGAAAGAAAATGTATTATGGAATGGAAGAAGATACACTCCAAAAGACAACTACTGTAACACCCTCTCTTTATTAACCAGCAATGTTATACTTGCCTAACATAACTGTGTTTATCCTTTTGCAGAATGCAGTGAGAGTATTCAATAATATTTAATTTACTATGAGACCAATGTATTTCTTATCTGTTCTGCACAATTGTTTGGACTTAGTGCAGAAGTTCATTAGTGACAGTGGTGGAATTACAGCTTCTAGCAAACAGGAATCAGGGGCATTTTTGAGCAGGAGTATACTGCTGTCTCCCAGATGCATTAGACTTAGAAAGCAGAATGAAATCTGGATGTGCTATGCACAGCCCTCTCCCATCTACCCACCATTGAAAAGGTCTCCTAATTAGTTGTTAGGAGTATGGATGCATGATCTCAGTGTAGTACACGAAGGTCATTCTGCCAGTGGGCAATGAAAGGACATGTTGCCAGACTCACCGTAGATGCTACAGTAACTAGTGACCTTCATGTCTTTTTTACACCACCCAACAATCAGCAAAGGAAAGAGGTCAGACATATGGATTAGGGTCATTGCATAGTCCTAGGTTGCAGGTCATTTCACCTTCCCCTGGGAAGCTATGGTTAGACCTTCAATAGGTGTAAATTCGCCTGGCTGTACAGAAGCAAGAACAACGCTGAGTTGGAAGAGCTGAGAATATTGCTCATTAAAGATACCACACAGCGAAAGAAAGAAAAACATGTACTGACTTTATTTGTATTCTGCTTCCCCAAGTGTAAAGGATTTTATTAAACAAGAGGAGAGCATACCCCATCATCCTAACAGGGATGTTAACAGGGAGACCTAAGAGCCATCACTGCATCTGAAGAGAAATTTTCATGGGAAAAAGCTTCTAAAATGAGTATGCAAAGAAAGTAACGTTGGATCTGTATTGTTTCAAACACAACAGGATGTACATTCATGTAAATGTATATGCAAATTAGATGCAGCCCTCAGGCACTTGGTGAGTTTCCAATGAGGCCCTTGAGGCTGCAAACTGTTGATTTAGCATATGAGCCTAACCACCTACACTACAATGCATGCATTAAAATAATATTGAAAGAATCTGTGTATCAGGGACTTTTAACTAGTTTAAATATTGGTATAGGCTCTGGGTAGCTCCCACAAACATTTGATTTTCAGTTGGAAAATGTTGTGATGTAGTGATTTTACCTTTTTTAATGTGGAATAAACAATATATTGTCTATGTGATTAATGCGAAGCCTCAATCAGTTGTGCTTATGTTATTTTTAAGGAGAATTACATCACAGCTAACAAACTTGATTACAAAAAAATTTCATTAATAAACTTGGTTCATCAAATACATCTCTTCCATTGCTTTCCTCGTGCTGCACATTAACAGATTTGCTCTGAATGGTATTGTTTTTCACCAGATAAAGAAGAATTAAACATGAAGACTTTAATGTTAAATCTCACTTCCCCCTTCTTAATGCTTTCCTTTCTCTGTGACATAACTTAGTATTTTGATAGAAAAGCTTAATTATAAAACTTATCAAAATATTATCTTCCCGCATCAGTCCCACAAAATAATGTATCAAGATCTGTATGAAAAAAAATCAGCTACCACATATCTCAATGAATTTGAATAAAGAATATAATAATTGCTCAAGTATTAACTGTTTTAATTACATAAGGGAGAAAAATATTTCATTACATGTCACTTTCCAAAGACAAATTCTTAGAATTTGGGAAAACAGATATTTATTGCTGGTGATATATTTTCTTCCAGAAGACTGATTGAGCTTGATCAGTCTCATCTAATATTTGATCTATTGTTGATTTGGCTCTGTAACTCAAGAGACTTAATGGATCTCTCTCCATGTTCCATCTGTAAAGACCTTAGGCCTTAATCTGTTAAGGAAGCACTAGAGGAAGAATCTGGAAACGTTAGGAACTGAATGGCCAAACCTAGACACAGCCCTAGTTTGTGAATGGGTGAGTTGCTCATTGCTATCCTAGCATATCGAGCACTGCTATAGCTCTGTTAAATGCTCATCCTCTTTCCTGTTCTAGATAAATCCATTCTCAGTGGTGCTTTTAAGGTAGCTTCAAGACCCCCTCTACTACTGCATGCTTAGTTTTTTTCTTGCTGTTTCATGTTCTTGTAGATGAGAGAATATTTCTTCCCATAGTGTTATTATTACATTTTTGTTGCTAAATGATTATTAAACCTTATTGATGTGTTACCAATTTACAATGCATCCAAAAAGAAAATTTCTCCTTCCCCAAACCAGACAGCCTAAAAGACAGATAAGTTAGGAGAAAAGAAAAATCACAAGAAAGGGCACAGAATTAATATAGTAACTTGTTTAGGAGACACATAATGTTGTTTATAAGTATTATCTTTGTGCTTTTTAAGAGAAAACATGCATTTTTTGCAGGTACAACTATAGAAAAAAGAGGTGTGAGGAGTGATCTAGTCTTTTTCTAACTTGAAAAGGGAGGCTTATACCAATCTTGGAACTAAAAGGAATGAAAAATGTTGGCTTTGTTTGTTTGTTTGTGTTTTTGAAGGAAGGAAAGTGTATTTTTAATCTCTCTTCTCAAATAATCTTTTTAGGGGTTTCACAACCATCAGGATAGGCATGTCAGAACACTACAAATATCAAATACATGGTTGTGTAAACAGTTGTGCAAAGTTGTTTCTAACTACTGCTGCTGTTGAAGATTGCCCATAGTCACAGGAAATGTGAAAAACAAACAATCAAAGAAGCCAACAAGCAAATATTAACAAAGGACTCCTGTTCATTTCAAAGTCCAAAACTCGAGGAACACCTTTGTGGCAGAGCTCATTTGTGCACTCAAGTGCTATGATTTATCTGTAAATATCATGTATTTTGATTTGTGCTTCAAGTCTTGCCTGTTCCGAACAGTATATTTTTTTTTGTTTTATTCAGATACGCATTCCCAAAAGGATAGCTAAGTTCTCCCTAGTAAGTGTATGAGTTATATGAATCATTATTAATACTCTTAGTTCTCTCTTCCTAAAATATAAACAACTCTGCTAGTATGGTAGAATCTAATATACTGCATAATAAAAAGCCATCCAAAAATGTAAATAAAATTGGCTGACAAAAAAGGAAGCAAAAACAAACTATTCAAAAGATAAACTATCTTTTTTTGTTTTTTCTTTTCACTGAATTGAAGTTATATGTACATGCAAATTATGTTTTAAGACACAGAATTGCTATCTAAGAGTGAATAAAAAATTATAGTATCAAATACTAAATAGATTCTGAACATGATTTTTTTTTTTTAACTAGTCAGCAGTCAAAAAATGGTTTTGTATCACTTGGAAAACTTCTAATATAAATTCAGAATTTCAGGGATTTCTAAATCTGTTGCAACACCTTTTTATTGGATTTCTTTGATGCTGGTCAGAAGGGAGTTATGGTAAACTGAGAGAGCTTTTTTTGGACTCCCTTTGGAAATCCTCAGTTCCATCTCTCATGCAGAGGAAGGCTTTGAGCAAAGCTGTGGTGAGCGAGCCAGACACAGAAAGTGCTGTGACTTAAAAAGCCACCCAGTAGTTTGCTTGTGTAAAAAGCACTAGGTTCACTCTCCTCCCTGGAGCAGCCCAGGAGGGGGAGGCACAGAGCTGGCTGATGGCCACCCTGGTCCTCAGGTCCCCCAGGGTGTCACTTCTCCCGAATCAGCCCTCAAGCTGATCTGCTGGAACATAGAGACCTGTCTCTGTAGCTCTACAGAAAGCCTGTGGTCTAAGTCAGATGTCAGTATATATGTTTTAATAAATGATCTTGAAATATGCTATTTACACCATGGATCTGGAACTTCACTTGAGGGTTTTCCAATTTAAAAACAGCAGTGTTTCAAAAATCTGTGTGGGGAGATAACAAAAAAATGCCTTCCCTGGCTGCTTTTGTGTTCCTAGTTTTCAACAGAAGCAGTTTTTTTGTTCAGTTAAGTGTTTTGACAATAGAAATTTGTAATGCAAATGCTCCCCGTGTCTCAATGAAAGCAAGCTAAAAAGCAAGGGTTTCATGTATCAGCACTGTTGCATCTGATCTGAGAACCATTTTCTAGAGACCCCTGCAGTCAATTAACTAAATCAGACTTGCTGATGGACTACAGCTTGCATTTTTATCTATCTGAGGGGGTGGAGAGAAAACTTAGTCATTTTGTAGTGTTTGTAAAAAACTTTGGACACGCAGAAGGTTCATTACATAAATTGATAGCAAGCAGGGTTGAATATTGCATTATGACACAAATTTGCTTTAAAAAAAATTCACTGAAGAGAAAGGAGAAATTTCTTTCAGACGCTGTTTTGTCTCTACATTTATATGTTCTATCACTTCAGTTACCACTGGTTTCAGCCATAAATTATCTTAATATAGAAGGAAAGTTTTGCATGTGGGTTGACGGAAGGAGCCTAGTTTTAGAGGTTTCTGTACATCTACATAATAAACAATAAGATTATGAAGATAAGTCAGATCAGAGGGATGGGTAGTATGATGGTCTGCAGCAAGACTGTGTGATCCAATGGGCAACCCTCAGATGAGATCGAACTCTGTGTTCGTTCTGCTGCATTTTCAGCTCTACTGCCTGAATAGCCAAATACCATCCTGCACCTGCGGATGACCAGCTCTGAGCTGGGGATAGCTGCCATGCCATCAGCCCACAATGGATGGGACAGGAGGAATATCCTCCATATACGAGCAGCCAAACTGAACAGGTGCTGCTGAACCACAAATTCTGGTTGTATCCATCTCACTGTAAAAGCCCTGGCATTCCCAAGGAAGTAAATTTATATTTACTTGAATAACAGCTAAGGTAGTTGGAAACTGCAGTTGGCTTCAGATGGTCTTTAATGAAGACCTTAGTTACCAGTGGAAAGATCCAATGAGCGGAATGGATTCTAAATCACATCTTACGTTAAAAGCTTCATAATTAATGCATACTCAACTGCAAGTTAAAATTTTATTTACTCTTCAATGCTGGAAATGAACTGAGAGAGGTTATTTATTTGGTGGTGAATGGAGTCCAATCCAGTTGGCGGCCGGTCACAAGTGGTGTTCCCAAGGGCTCAGTATTGGGGCTGGTCCTGTTCAACATCTTCATTGATGATCTGGATGAGGAGATTGAGTGCACCCTCAGTAAGTTTGCAGATGACACCAAGTGGGTGGAAGTGTTGTTCTACTGGAGGGTAGGAAGGATCTACAAAGGGACCTTGACAGGCTGGATCGCTGTGCGGGACAACCGAGGGATCAGGCTCAGCCAGCATAGGTTCATGAAAGGGAGGTCCTGTTTCACTAACCTGGTCTCCTTCTATGACAAGGTGACCCACTTAGTGGATGATCGGAAGGCTGTGGATGTTGTCTACTTGGACTTTGGTAAGGCCTTTGACACAGTCTCCCACAGCATTCTCCTGGAGAAGCTGGCTGCACATGGCTTGGATGGGTACACACTACGCTGGGTTAAAAACTGGCTGGACGGCTGAGCCCAGAGAGTGGTGGTGAATGGAGTCCAATCCAGTTGGCGGCCGGTCACGAGTGGTGTTCCCCAGGGCTCAGTGTTGGGGCCAGTCCTGTTCAATATCTTCATTGATGATCTGGATGAGGGGATGGAGTGCACCCTCAGTAAGTTTGCAGATGACACCAAGTTGGGTGGAAGTGTCGATCTGCTGGAGGGTAGGAAGGCCCTCCAGAGAGACCTGGGCAGGCTGGATCACTGGGCTGGGGCCAACTGCATGAGATTCAACAAGGCTAAGTGCAGTGTCCTGCACTTGGGTCACAACAATCCCATGCAACGCTACAGGCTGGGGGAGGAGTGCGTGCAGAGCTGCCTGGCGGAAAAGGACCTGTGACTGTTGGTTGACAGCCGCCTGAACATGAGCCAGCAGTGTGCTCAGGTGGCCAAGAGGGCCAATGGCATCCTGGCCTGTATCAAGAACAGTGTGGCCAGCAGGACCAGGGAGGTGATAGTGCCCCTGTACTCGGCACTGGTGAGGCCGCACCTCAAGTACTGTGTTCAGTTTTGGGCCCCTCACTACAAGAAGGACATCGAGGTGCTGGAGCGTGTCCAAAGAAGGGCAACGAAGCTGGTGAAGGGTCTGGAGCACAAGTCTTATGAGGAGCGGCTGAGGGAACTGGGGTTGTTTAGTGTGGAGAAGAGGAGGCTGAGGGGAGACCTTATTGCTCTTTACAACTACCTGAAAGATGGTTGTAGTGAGGTGGGGGTCGGTCTCTTCTCCCTAGTAACGAGTGACAGGATGAGAGGAAATGGCCTCAAGCTGTGCCAGGGGAAGTTTACGTTGGATATTAGGAAAAACTTCTTCAACCGAAAGGGTGGTCAGGCATTGGAACAGGCTGCCCAGGGAGGTGGTTGAGTCTCCATCCCTGGAGGTATTTAAAAGATGGGTAGACGTGGTGTCTGAGGACATGGCTTAGTGATGGACTTGGCAGTGTTAGGTTAACAGTTGGACTCGATGATCTTAAGGGTCTTTTCCAACCTTAGCGATTCTATGATTGTATGATTTCAAATAAGGAACATTAGGCTGAGAGCTGCTCAAAAGAACAGTTGTTGCTTTATATAATACCTACCAGGGCACTGATCTTAGCCAAGCATCCTCCAGTGTTATGAGTAACCTACAGCAGTCAGTAGGCAGGATGCTTTGACAGACAAACTGTAGTAAAATAAGTTCCTAACAGAAAATAAGATGTGCCTCCACAAAACTGTAGAACCAAGAGCTCTAAATTGTTCCAAAGGTCAGTAAAAAAAAAAAAATGTTAAAAAAAAAAAAAACATTTCAGTCACAGGAGTACAATAACTATGTTGGAAAAAAAAAAAAAAAAAAGAAGAAAAAGAAAGAAAAAAAGAAACAGGAGGGAACTGTATGCGCCCATACACAGATATAAGTCTGCCTATAAATGCAGTTGCTGAGCGCACATGTAAAGGAGATTGTCTCAATGACCAAATACTTCTATAAGGGCCATTAGTATCATTCAAATTATGTATTGGTCATCAAGAGTAATAACTTTAGTGTGCTAGACCCTCTTCTAAGATAGAATCTTCATTATCAATGAATGGTTTGATTCAGGTAAAATAGTTTAGAACAAAAATTATTGTTTTGCTAAGAAATCTTTTTTTGCTAATCAAAACACATTTCTCCTGAGAAGCAGGTAGTGAATCTGGGAACACATCTGCAGGCTGGTCCTAGAGGATTTCCCCTACCTTTATGGCAGTGGAGGCAATCTGGATGTGGTGGAGTCTGCGCAGTGTGCTGTCCCTGTCAATGAAGTAGGAGGCTGCGAGCTGGTGCAGGGTCTCCAGATTCACAGCAGAGCTGTTTGTGCTGGGATCACTTCCTTCTGACCTCTTGCTCAGCTTCCGTTTGTCCACAAAAATTGTGAGTGACTCCTCTCCTGAGCAGGGAAACAGAAATCACAGCATTCATCAGTGACATCTTTGCAAGTCTCATTTTGCCAGAAATAAGGTGGCAACACAAAATATTCCCTAGCTGTTGTCTAATGTTTATATATCCCTCCCTGGTGGCAGATGCAGATACTTCAGTGCCTAAGCACATGGACAACAGACACTATTCTAGGTATTTATTCTTTTTTTTTTGGTGCCTCATATGAATATCAACTATACAATAGGACACACTTATGCCTAAAATGCAATGACACTGGGGATAAGTCTGCTATACTAACTCCTATTTACCAACAATATAGAGATATTCTGTAGACATTGAATTTAAATCGTGTATAAAATATGTTTATTTCCAAGGTTGCTTAATACTTCATTTTTCACTATTGTTAGCATAAAAGAAAATGAAGCCAGTGTAATACTTAAGACTTTTCTTTTTTTTGTTTCCTTCTTTTAAAACATGTATCATGTCTGAGTTCAGAAAAAAGATACCTTGTTACAACTTGTTGCAAGCAATCTTGTTAGAAGCAATCCTGTGTTTTCTAATCAATTCACCAATGGTAAGATGCCTGAAACCTGATATAACAGATGTCTTAAACTATATTTATATAACTGAATAGTATAAAAATATATAACAAGAATGCTAATCAGTTACTTTAAAAAAAGGGAAACATGAATAACACTTTCCTAACTTTCAAAGTAGAGATGCTTTTCTGAAAGCAAAGAGAAGCTCTGGAACTTTATATTGTAGTTTTCTCACTTCCTTTCTTTTTAAAGAGACATGGAGAAATACTTTTTAATTTAGAAATTTTAATTCTTGTAGGGTTATTAAAAAAAACAAAAACAAAAACAAATCTCATTTGTTTGACTGAGTGAGTTCTTAAGAACCATTCCAGATCAGACCTACTGATACTGTTAAATTTGTAAAGAATTTTCCACATTGTTTATTTCATGGATATGTTTTTCCTGCATTTCAGGCTAAGCAAGAATTCATTCATTCAGTAATGTGTTTAAGCTGTGGCAGTGTGCTCTCCCTGCTCCCCTGCCAACCCCCCCACCCTGACCTGACGTTTTCCGTAATCCTGCTCAAGCGATAATCACCAGTGGTAGTCATGATGGATGCATCCAGCTCAAAGTGGGTTTGGGGGAGACAGATAACAACACAATAGCCAATAGCTAATTTATGGCAATGTGTCCACCTAACCACAGTGCTGGTCAATGTCTGACTCAAGCCAAATTTGGAAGAAACTAACATACGCAGTCAGTATGTAAATATGACTATGAGTTAATCTTGTTAAACCACTGTCACATTTACTATATACAATAAATATACAATAAACTTATGAGTGCAGTCTCACTCCATCCACGACATAGGAAAAACTCTTTACTTCAGAAAATGAATTAGAAAAATAATTTATTGACTCAGTATTTTCTTCTGTGCAACTCCCATCCAAAGTAACTACAAAAACACTTTTCTCATTGTCTGAGCCTGTGTTTGATAACTTGCATTCTTCAACATTAACATCAAGAATCAATTAATAATACCATTATACCTGTATTTTAGGTGCTGAACAACTCCACTGAATGCCATTTCCTTGTTCCTGGAAAGGAAGCTACCATGATATGGTCTGACTTGTCACTTGTGCTAGTTTCATTGCTCACCCATCTGCTACAGTGGCATTTTGCCTATTCAGAGGATGGGATTCCAGCTTTGGATGGCTTTACGTGCCAAAAAATATAGCTGTAGAGGGATAATATGTAGGATGAAAACATGACATCATCTTTAAAGGGAGATAATCTTGGTGGTGAGCAATGCTAAATAAAGAATGCATGCCTCAGTGCAGGAGACCACATCTGTTGACAAATTTGACACACAGCTACCTCAGCTTGCAAAATTCATTTGTGTTTGGAGAAAGAGGAGTGCGTTCATGTTAATCAATGTACCTTATGATGTTTTCCAGTCTCTCACAAATTCAGAGGACAGTGAGGCCCTTCAGATCTCACACAGGCAAAACTGCCATTATCCAGGAGCCTCTTATCTAATTAGACCTGCCAGGCTTGTCCAGTATGTTCATTTTGTCCTGGAAGGGACAGCTGCTGCCCAGGACAGCTGGCTATTCCAGCTGGACCTACTTCAGTTTTCACCACTATATTTCTACTTCTCCTTCTACCTTCTCATAAAGGGTCTTTTTTGTGCATGCAGTCATCAAAGCAGGGATTAATTGCCTGAACTCCAAAGAACCAGGAATTAAAGCAGCCTCCATAAATAACAGGAGTTCCCCATCCAGTTACCTAATTTTTGTGCTGTAATAAGTAGACACAACTTCACATTTTATTTAACTGCTGCCAAAACCTCCTGCAAAGCAGACTAGGATTGCTTGGCAGGGCAGGCATGAGGACACTGCAGTAGCGCAGACTTGTGCACCACATTTTGCTGTGCTACCCTGATTGAAAGGTGGTGCCAGTCCTGTGGCCAGGTGGGCCATGCTGCATCAAAGCCAACTGCCACGAGCAGAGAACTGGGAAAGCACAGCAAAGTCTAATGACTTGTACTTTGAGAGAATTTGCCATCAAAATCTGGTATAGGCTCCAGCATTGTTGGCATTCAGCTATACCTATGCAATAAAACCTGCCTTTTCAAACCTTGTCTTGTGACTCTAGCTACTATGAAAGATGTTCCTGAAATGGAAAGCAATGGAGTGGGCTGAGATTTAAGCCAGGGGCCATGGGCTTTGTGCAGCTGTTTGTGGAGCTATAAAGACAGTTATATCAGAGCAGACAACATCAGAACTCACAGGAGTAAATACTGTATCAGTTACCAGTTCAAGCTGCGCAAATAAGGTCCAAAATTTCACTAGGAGATTTCTCTCCATTTTTTCCCCTTTTCCAGAGGTCTTAACTAGTATATTTAAAGTGACTTTTGCAAGCTCGACCAGCTTTCCACTGAAAATATCTTATAATGAGTTGTAAGGTAAAAGACAACAAGCCCTTAATGTTGCAGGAAATCTCTGAAAAGTAAAAATTTTTTTGAGGTTCTTTGTGTTTCTTTACTCAGTATACTACCCCACCTTGCTCTGTTGTAAACTTTTTTGATTGATCTGTATTATTTGTTAGTAGAGATGGTGGAACTGCTTCGATGTCAACAGAATTCTGGTAAGTTTTGTTATTAAAACAGGGTTTGTTTATTTTTCTCCCATTAAAAACGCTTGTTCTATGGAGAGCAGAACTGCAATAAAAACTCCCATTTCAAATAAATAGCTTGAAGAAGGACAGTATTGTGTGTTGTGTTGTTTTGTTTTGATTAGAAAATGTCAGGAAAATAACCTTTGAATGCCCTCACTATTATCCAAGTCCTTCTTGGTCCCATGCTTGCCGTGGCAGTTGCTGGTCGGTGTGTTTTGGCAGGCAGGCAGGATTCCCTACTATCCCCAGCCCTGCAGCCTTCGTCCCTGCTCCCTGACAGATATGTTTTGTTTTTCATGCTCTGTAACAGGGTTGAAATGATTTTGAATGTTCATTTTGGTTCAGATCACACCAGATTACATCTCCCAAAGTTGAGTGAAGGCACACAGCTGGAGTGTTGGGTCCTTTGGTGTAAACGTGAAGGAAGCTCTTTCTCCTCAAAAATCTCTGCATTGTGTTTGTATGGCATCTCATACAAGCGGGTACTAGTTCATTACTGGTATTCTCAGGCACTATGCTAATACCAGGTGCAATCAGCTAGGCTTCAAAAATATTTGTTGTTCAAAAGACATCTTACAGAGTCTGAAAGTTTTTCATCTGCCAAAGCTGATTTGAATTTGAGTTAATTTAGAGAAAGTTAATTTAGAGAAAATGAAATCCATGCCAAAAGAGACTCTTCTGTCACATTTGAAACATGGATGAATCTTGTTTTTTACTGATTACAGTCTACCGCCATGAAATAGGCTAAGAAGACATCGAAGCATTAGCTAAAAAACAAATGTGATTTAGAAAACTATTCAAGGTTATGAATTTTAAGAACTGAAAAGGATTAATGACAGTGAATACTAAGAAAACAGTTATTCAGCATCAGATCCACACAGCTCTGCTTTCCACAAGCTCTGAAAGCAGTATTCTCTCTACTTCACCAAATTTAAGAGTCAGTTAACTTCACTTTCTTAGGTTTAAAAGAAATAGCATAAAACCATTTGGTAACACTCACAAAATAACACCACATAATCCAAAGATTGGTTCCAGAAATTAGCAGAGTCACAACACTGATGCTTTAATACCATGTAGTTGCTGTCACTGACAGATATTCATCAAGGGACAGAAGAGTGACATTCACACTATAGACTGACCCTGAAACAATATATACTAATGTCTCCACAAGCCCTGGAATTTGCAAGCTTATAACTTAGCCTGTATATTTAATTCTTTCTAGGTTTAGATGAACATATTTTCCTGGATTTGTATTTAGAAGATAAACCCCTGAGTTGAGAAAAATATTCTACATGCTGTTTTTCAAAAAATAAAAGTATGAAATGAAAGAGGCATATATCCTATACACCGAATGCATTCGTGGCCATTTAGATATAAGACTCCTAAAAAACAGTTTATAGATGTCATTCAGAAATTAGAAGTTGATTTTGTGTTCATCTTAAGAATATCTTCAGGAACTATTTAAATAAAAAAATGCAAATCACCATCATTGACATGGTAGAATTGGAATAATGCTGTAACAACTGTAGCTAAATATAGCCATCTATTGAAGGAGTAAATATATTTGGTTATACATAATAATACATATTAATATGATTTTAAAATTTAGTGCTATTTTCTGCTTCAATTATTGAGAGATTGTTTTCCAGTACCCACAACTTTGTAAGGATGAAAGGACTGTATGTTTCATATTTTCAACTGTAAACTCGGTAGTGGTAGGAAAAAGCAGTGATCCAAGCAGTTTCCATCACTTCATGTCAGAAAGTGAGGAAACAGTAATAAAAGGATAACACTCAAAGGCAGATATACCTGAGCATCATCCACAGTTACCTATTTAGAGATCTGTCTTCATACACATATATAGAATCATAGAGTCATAGAATTGTTTAGGTTGGAAAGGACCTTTAAGATCAAGTCCAGCTGTTCACCTAGCACTGCCAAGTCCACCACCAAACCATGTCCCTAAGCACTACATCTACACACCTTTTAAATACCTCCAGGGATGGGGACTCAACCACTTCCCTGGGCAGCCTGTTCCAATGCCTGACTACCCTTTCAGTGAAGAAGTTTTTCCTAATATCCAACTTCAACCACCCCTGGTGCAACTTGAGGCCGTTTCCTGTAGTCCTGTCGCTTTTACCTGGGAGAAGAGACTGACCCCCACCTCGCTACAACCTTCTTTCAGGTAGTTGTACAGAGCAATAAGGTCTCCCCTCAGCCTCCTCTTCTCCAGGCTAAACAACTCCAGCTCCCTCAGCTGTTCTTCATAAGACTTGTGCTCCAGACCCTTCACCAACTTTGTTGCCCTTCTTTGGACACGCTCCAGCATCACAATGTCCTTCTTGTAGTGAGGGGCCCAAAACTGAACACAGTATTCAAGGTGCAGCCTCACCAGTGCCAAGTACAAGGGGACAATCACTTCCCTAGTCCTGCTGGCCACGCTATTTCTGGTACAAGCCAGGATGCTATTGGCCTTCTTGGCCACCTGGGCACACTGCTGGCTCATGTTCAGGCGGCTGTCAACCAACAGTCACAGGTCCTTTTCCGCCAGGCAGCTCTGCACGCACTCCTCCCCCAGCCTGTAGCGTTGCATGGGGTTGTTGTGACCCAAGTGCAGGACACTGCACTTAGCCTTGTTTAATCTCATGCAGTTAGCCTCAGCCCATCGATCCAACCCATCCAAATCCCTCTGTAGAGCCTTGCTACCCTCCAGCAGATCGACACTTCCACCCAACTTGGTGTCATCTGCAAACTTAGTGAGGGTGCACTCGATCCCCTCCCCTGTCTTCCAGCTCAGGGGGCTAGCTATCCTGAGAACAACTGCTCTGACTATTAAGACTGAGGCATACAAGGCATTAAGTACCTCAGCCTTTTCCTTGTCCTCTGTCACTATGTTTCCCCCCGGCATCCAATAAAGGATGGAGATTCTCCTCAGCCCCCCTTTTGTTGCTAATGTATCTGTAGAAACATCTAGTGTTGTCTTTTACAGCAGTAGCCAGTTTAAGTTCCATCTGGGCTTTGGCCCTTCCGGTCCTCTCCCTGCATAACCTCATGACATCCTTGTAGTCCTCCTGAGTTGCCTTCCCCTTCCCCCAAAGGTCATAAATTCTCCTTTTATTCCTGAGTTGCAGCCAAAGCTCTCTGTTCAGACAGGCTGGTCTTCTGCCCCACCGGCTTGTCTTTTGGCACATGGGGACGGCCTGCTCCTGCGCCTTTGAGATTTCCTTCTTGAAGAATGTGGAGCTTTCCTGGACTCCTTTGCCCTTCGGGACTGCCTCCCAAGGGACTCTGCCAACCAGGCTCCTGAACAGGTCAAAGTCTGCCCTCTGGAAGTCCAAGGTAGCAGTTCTGCTGACTCCCCTCCTTACTTCTCCAAGAACTGAAAACTCTATCATTTCATGATTACTATGCCCAAGACGGCCTCCAACTGTCACATCACCCACTAGGTCTTCTCTGTTCACAAACAAGTCCAGCGGGGTGCCTTCCCTAGTTGGCTCCCTCATCAGCTGTGTCAGGAAGTTATCTTCCACACACTCCAGGAACCTCTGACACTCTTTCCTCTCTGCTGTATTGTATTTCCAGCAGGCATCTGGTAGGTTGAAGTCCCCCACGAGAACAAGGGCTAGCGATCGTGAGACTTCTCCCAGCTGCTTATGGAATACTTCGTCCACCTCTTCATCCTGGTTGGGTGGTCTATAACAGACTCCCACCAGGATATATGCCTTGTTGGCCTTCCCCCTCATTCTTACCCATAAACGCTCAACCCTATCATCACCATTGTTAAGTTCTAGACAATCAAAACAGTCCCTAATGTACAAGGCTACCCCACTGCCTCTCCTTCCTTGCCTATCCCTTCTGAAGAGTTTATAGCCATCCATTGCAGCACTCCAGTTGTGTGGGTCATCCTACTATGTTTCTGTGATGGCAACTATATCATAGGTTTCCTGCTGCACAACGGCTTCCTGCTCCTCCTGTTTGTTGCCCATGCTGCATGCATTGGTATAGATGCACTTCAGCTGGGCTACTGATCCCACCACTTTTTAGGGGGGAGAAACTGTATGTATCTTACAAAGGCATAAAAGTCTTTGGCCTATGAACTCCTCAAAAGTTTCTGATTAAACAGAATACCTCAGTTACAATAGCTGTAATGCTTTATAGTAAAAAGTGAAGAAAAAAAAGAAATTGTTATGTCTTTGTTATAAACAATAGTTTCTCACTAGTGGAGAATCTATTCATGTATGAATCGCAGAATGTACCATTAGGGTTTTATCAGGTCATTTTCCCAAACTTAAGCAGATGCTGGTGGAAGTGCACAGGTTCAAAAAGTATATAAATTAATACTAGGCTAGATGTGGTATCATTTCTGTGGTTCAAGTGAATAACAATGCATAATAATTGCATACATACCATCTTTTTTTAGGATTTGAAATTTGTTTTCATTGAGTAGATGGAGAGAGAAAAGAATTTGTATTTTTTAATTCCCCTTAGCATCCATAATACAAAATGCTGAAAAATTGACATACTGGGGGGGTGGGGTGGGGGGGGGGAGCGGGATTTGCCAATCTAATGCTAAATTTTCAAGTTTCTTTCCCACATCAGTCATTTAGGACTGGACTCTCTCCGCCTTTTTTGCCAATAGTCTGTACCTTACCTTGAAAGAAGTGTTATAGAAAACAAAGGTCATATCAGCAGTTAGTGTAAATGATCATAAATCCTTCAGAATTCATGGAGCTTCACTGGTTTACAACACCTGACAATTTCTCCCAGCTCTGTACACAGAGTAATATACTGCTCAAGAGGAATATCAATCAGGTGCAGAAAATCTAACTCTCTTTATTCAGTGTGTAGAATAGTAAAGGTGTAACTATCAAACAAACTTTCAGAACTGTAATCAATGGAGGGGAAAATGACAAGAGGCTGGGGTTAAGCTGATCTGCTGATGCCCATTAAGATTGTCTGTTGTAAAGAAAAAATTACCTTTTTTTTCTTTTGATTCTCAAAGCCTTCAACATATCAAGGGATATTTCCTGATCCAGAGAGGTGAATTTATTGATGGTCTGGTAATAAACTCTTTGAGCAACTATGACAGACAATAACAGCAAAAATAAATCAATCTCAAACATTTGAGATCAACGTTTAGCCAATTGCCTAAAAAGGTTCTAGTTTCCTAAGAAGCCTTGGCAACCTCCTGCAAATTTGTTTATTCAGAACAGTTACTGTGTTTCCAGATGCACAGGGGACTCATTTGTAAAGTCCACTATCTTTATCTTGCAAAACACCTGAATCAGACTCACGTCACCCAAATGCCTGTAACAAGGGCCTATGTTTTCATTGTATTATGTTAGTTATCTGTAATTTCCTCATCACCAAGTTTATTGGTTTGCTGAGCAGCCTTTACATCTACATGTAAGAAGAGCATTAAAATGAATGCCTTTTAAAGTGGGACCCACTGATATTTTCATCCTCCTACACTTATTCCACAGTAGGTGCCCTAGGCTTCATAATAACTTCCAGTTCTGAAGCTCACTTCTGCACACTATTTTTTGTAAACCATTAAAGTGCACAGCACGTAATGCTCATGTATATTCAGCAAGCTGGACCTTCGTTGCATCATGCTGTATGCAAGTAAAAGAGAAAAGTGTAAATGCAGAACAAAAGGAGAAAAAGTAATACGTGTATTGTCTCTCATTTGAGGGAGAATCTTTGCTTTTTGGAACTGCTAGTTGAAAGCTGATAAAGAACTTAGAAATACGTTTCATAGAGTCAGAAAGTAATTCAGGCTGGAAGAAACTTCTGGTGGTCATCCAGTCGAATCCCCTGCTCAAAGCAACTCTAATTAAATGAGATGCTCAGGGACTTGTCCCGTAGAGTCTTCTCTCACCTTCAAGGATTGAGTTCTCTTGTATGAGTCCTCTCTTGCCTTTCCCCTAAAGCTGTTCTGGTCAGTGTTGGCTGGGCTGTATAAATTTGCAATTTTGCTAATGCAAACAGGATATGTGCTGTCCTAGTGGAGGAAACCTCCTCACTTCCTAGTAATGGCCCAGTCCAACACAGCATCCCCATTTGTGCACAAAATTTAACAAAAATGAGCAGCCACAGTTCTCCTTTCTCTGCAGATTTGACACTGCAGACAGTCAATGCAGAAGCAGAAGTTACGCCTGTGCACAGGCATGTGATCTTGCCTATGGGGCAAGCATAGGACAAGCATAACATTCTTCTATCATGCAGCTTGAAGCTGGTCATTATGGACATTTGGCTTATGTCACAAGAAGATAAAATTTCCATAAGAAATAGAAGCAGTAAGAAATGTAATTTTCCACATTATCTTGTAGCAGCAAGAAAAATAGAACTTCCCTAAGTTCTCATTTCAAAATGCCCTTGAGAAGTATATTTTTGTGTTTGTGAATAAAGACGTGGGAACGTTATCACAAACAACCATGTGCAAGAGTTCCCTTTATGGTCAAAAAGGGATATTTATGAAAGCCAAATGGTCACAGAGGCACACAAATCTTACCACAGGATCGCTCGTTTGCCAAGCTTTCTTTTATGTCCATGAATACAGATGATTGGGTATTCATTAAATAAGAGTACTATGCACCCTCAGTTTGGTCATCTGCTTTTAAGGAGCTACATAAGTCACAAAGCTTTCAGGATAAAACAGTTTGTAATTAAAGGAAAAGTACAAATACATTATTGAAAGAAAAAAAATCTAATTACATGTTAATAAAGTGTGGACAAGCATCTCTGGGAATCCCCATTCAATCTAGCCCCCAAATGAGAACTAACACATACAGGAAAGTACAGGGTTATTAGCTACCTCACGAAAGCATTCTTAGAAATGACTAATTGCCTGTAATTATTTTAATTGAACTAATTTTTTGGAGTATTCAGCACCCATCCAAGGATAAGGGAAGGCAGGAGGTGTACGTGAAATCATGCCTAAAAACTGAGGATAGGGACGTAAATCAAAATCCATCAAAGTTAATACAAAAACTCCCTTTGTCTTCATTAGATGCTGACAGACCCCAGAAGTCAACACTGTCTCCCTATGAGTGGAAAATTTTTGCAAGTATGTGGCAGCTACTGCATTTTAGGGCCTTTGTGAGGTGGTCTGAAGAGGGATGAGAAAATTGTACCCTACCCCGGTTTCCCTGGAGTAAATCCTGTGGCTTTTGGGAGAATATTGAATGTTTAAGCTACAATTTTGAAATGTCTTCAGAAGAACTACCCTTAAGTTTTAGTTTTTACTTAGGGCCGTACTTTCTAAAACGTGTCAAGTCTGTAGCTCTTTTGTGATCAGTGTGATACTGGTGCTTTGTACTTTTAAAGAGCAGTTATGCTTGTGTTTGTTAGACTGTTTTCCCTGAGTAGTTAGGTCCAATTTCAACTTGAAAATTAATTTTTTCAAATGGCTGTTAGCACTGAAAGTTATGTTAGTTAATAATTAGCAAATAACTAATAATCCTAAAAAATAATTTTTACCATTGGATAACCCTTGCATTAGGATACATGCTGCAGCTAAATCTTTAATTATTGTGCTTTATATTTTAAGAAACATTTTCTTTCTCTTCTGCAATTAAGTTTACTGTTCAGATGTGATATGTGCTGTTAACACAAGAAAATATACAGTCATTCATATAAAAGTGTATTTTTTGCATGGAAGAAATATACTGAGTAATTAAAAGAATTTCTGGGAATTTTATTACAAATTTCTGGGCAACACGTAATTTGTTCTTAAAATTCTAATGGTGATGAGTTTGCTTTAAAAGCACTAGTTCTCAAAATAACAATTGGAACTAATTCTTTATTATTTTAAATAACCACAGTAAGAAATTTACCTTGTTTCTAGAATGGTCTTTTACAAAATGGAGCTACTGTGAGCCATTTCAGTTGTTATAGATCTCAGCTATCAGCCAAAAGAGAATAGGAAGGCTGTCATTTTGTTAATGTATGGTTAGAATTCAGTTATGAAATATATTAAAAAGAGAACCATTCCTCAGGTGAATAAAGGATTTTGACAAGACTGTCCTGCTGGAGGAATACTCAATCACCAGAATTATCTTTAATATAATCACCCACCAAGGGATAAAACTGCATTTCTAAAATGTCAGTTCATTTTGTAATGTCTAGATGGGTAATCACAGGCACTAATTATCTTTCATTTGGAACAATTTATGCTCTCACTTGAGCATTAGGCCTCTTCACTGGATTTCTTCAATCCATTTGGTGACTGGATCCCAATTATACATCAGGCTACCCTTTCCAAATTAGTCTGTGGGGATTTAGAGATGCAGATTCCATTAAGTTAATAGGAATCACATGGCAAAACCTTATCATCCCATTATGAAACTTTTAGTCCCACTGGTTAAGTGGAAACTAGTCCTAAAAAGGGTAGAGTGATAATATAGGGACTTCCCAGCAGTCAAAGTAGTTTAGAAGTCTCCTAGCTAAAAAGATTTGTTGGAAATAATAGTTACTTTTTTTTTTTTCCTTGCTTCATCTCTTCAGTACTGTAAAGGACTTAAGTAATCTGTTATTATGTAAACTGTTATAAGGGCCTCTTACAGAACAAGAGTCACTCTCCTTAATGATGTCTTAGTGCCGAGAAACATCCCCAAAAGACCAGGAGCATGCACACCAGGAACTCAGGAAAAGGACCTCAGTCTTAGCTACGGGATTTCAGATCTTTTTGTCCCTAAAATTGTTTACACAGAATGAATAAAGCAAAGTTTAACATCAGCAGAAGAAGCAGCCATGGGGTTTGTAGGCAAAACCTGATCCCATGCTTTAAAGTCCAACACAGGGAGAGTTGCTCAGCCCAGCTGCTCTGAGAAGGGAACACCACAGTTTTACAGAGAAATCAGTTGTGATCAACACTTTTAGTTCATTCACATCAAATTCATGCACAATATTTCCAAGCGTTAACCTTACCTCCCAAGGTAGCTGATAGTAGGAAATGTGTCCCATATTTCTTTATAAGGTTTTCTGTGATCTGTTGAAGGGTCGGGCGGCGTCCGAGTAGCCTTATGTTACGGAAGAATTCAGGGGCAAGTGGCAGTGGGGAGCCAAGGAAATTTCTTCTTTCAACAGCAAGATTGCTTACTTTCCAGCGGCCAAACTCTCTGCAAAACAAAGCAATTCTCATTCAGAAATATGTCATTCAGACAAATGTTCTTCATTTGCAAACTACTCTGTTGACTAACTGGAGCAACTAGCTGGGTATTACAATAGGCCTTGACAGTGATACTCTGTCATGTGTTATAGGCATAGGACAAGAAGCGAGTGTTATTTATTAGAAGTGGAGACAGTACTCCATAATAAAATCATTGTTCAGGGAAAAATAAATAAAGAATAAACCACTTACAATGCTGCTGTTCCTATTATGTTTAGCCCCTGATGTACAGCCCTAGAACAACCAGATTTGCTAGCAACTGAAACTAAATTAATAATTTCCCAAAATTTGGACCACATGCAACAAGTGTTTTCATTAGCACAAGGCAAATTTTAAAAACATTTCAAGAAAGAGACTATGTTCTTTGGTTTTTGGTGATAAGTCAGGTACATAGCTGGCTAATTTGAACAATTTAGAGAAACACTATCACACCATAGTTGACCTTACTATGATATTTCCAGTTTTCTGTACTTTTGGCCTCCGTTTTGAGGAAATATGCAGATAGTAGTTCCAATTCCTAAAAAAAGATGACTTTTCATTTGTAGGAGGGATATAAATTAATTCAAAGACTTGTCCCCTTCCCCTCTCCAAAATAAAACAATGATAGCAGGGAAAACAAACAAGTCAATTACACAGCAATAAACACATCTTTTATTCATTTACTTACCAATTAAGATACCAGATAGAGTTATTAGTGGAAGGACTCATTGTCCTCAAAATCTAGCCAAGATACACAGCATTTGCAGTAATTTTGCTTTTGCAAGGTACACCAATAGCTGTTTTCGTTACAGAGTCGAGTACTGTGAGAATTAAGTCCAAGGCAACCTGTAGACTGTGATTTAGCTACCACTTTGTCGAGTCATTGGTATAGCTATGTCAATTAAGATTTCCCTTAGATAAGATTATAGAAAAGTAAATAGTTTAGAGAGCTTGAAAGATCGTACTGAAGGTCCCAGCTGAATATAGTACAACATTCATTTACAAAATTAACACAGAAGGCAACAATCAAGGAAGCAGCAAGCAAATAACATTCGAGGGATATCTGAAACAAAGCAGTTGCCTGCAGCTGAATGACTAGGATAAGCTATGCAATACATAATCAACACTAATATTTTTTTGTACTTTTAAGTCCACAACTATTAGTAGAACCCAGATAAATATATTCTTGCATAGCCCTTCTACTTTCCAGCATCCTCCTATTTATCTATTTCTCTTGCATATACAAATGGTCTTATCCAGAGTCTAGCTTAGATTTACACACATAATAGGTGACAATTTGGTGCAGCTCTTATGAACCGCCTTTCCTCTCAGACACGTTCTTGCAGATGCCATTTTTTATCAAAAACAAATCAGAAGAATTATAATAGAAAGAGCTTTATGTTACTTACCTGAAATTTAATGCAATTTACCATTCAAGAGCATGAGACTAAACAGATCCCCACAGTTTCTTAAAGACTCTGCAAATCACCAGTGTGCCTAAATTAGTATTTGGAAATCACTGTTTGATAGGTGTGGGCAACTTAGTTGTCAGTTTTTAAAGTTTTCTCTCACAAATTTACTTTCCTTTTAAGAAGCTATCAAACCAATAACTTCTTTTTTCAGCCTTTATGGAACTACTGCATATTTCTAGAAAGAGATGAGAAAAATTACACACAAACATTTTTTGTCTCTAAAATGAAAAAAAAATTCATTAAGCATATTGACCACATTAATGCAGGCACTAAAACCAGTGAATTACCCTGCTTTGTAAATGTACTTTTCAAGTGAAAGAAAAAAGAAATAAGAAAAACAGTTTCTTATTTAAATTCTGTGCTTTCTGGGCACATTTGAGTAGGTTTTTGCATTTGAATAAATCAGAAAATATAGGTCAATTGTAGTTACTGAACAGACCATCAGGACAGAATTGCTCTGACAGCAAGAAAAGAATACGAGCTTTATAATGTAAAATTCATTTTATACCTTGATGAAATCTTTTCTTCTAAATTTGCTATCTATCTGACTAATTGTCCATATCAAAGCTGAGGTTCAAACACAAGAATAACAGAAATATTGCATTTCTTATAAAAGCTAGTTAGCCGCTACCTTTCATTCAATTTTCATTGTCAGAGTTTTTAAGGACAGAGATCACCATAATCCCCTCATCTGCTTCCTTTTTAATGCAAAGAAATATTGCCAAATGGCTCTTGCTGCCTATATCAGCAAGTTTGTGACTGAAGAAGAAACTGTCTCCCAGAAAAAACTTCTGATCCTGACTTAAAAGGTGATGCTGAAGATTTCTCAGCATTTCTCAACAATCTGTTGTAGCATTTAACCATGGAGAGTGCATTTTATTTTCAGTTTGAACATTGTCAAATTCAGTTTCCAATTTTTAGAGCTTTTAATTAATGTCAGGCAGATTAAAATTTTTTTCTAAATATTAGTTACATTCTATGTAACTAATTACAGCTCTTTTCTGAATCTCTTCTTAACCTTGGGCAAAGTTGATTGTCTTCTTTTGTGTTTCTTTGTGAACTGTGGTTTTAGACTATATGTCTCACAGCTCTTCCCCAAAAGTGGCAAATGATTTCTTGGAAGAGTAAAACTAGAAACAATGCCCTCATCCACATCAAATTCAGGAAGTATTTCCAAGTTGAGATCCTCCTGTTCTACTACAAATCCTTTATTTACTAAATCCAGGGACTGAGTTATTCTAGCACTATGAGAGATTTGTTTGGCTTAATTAATCAAACTTGAGTTCATTCCACAGTTTTTGTTATGGAAAGATTGTTTTGCTGTACCTTATGCTATTTCAGAGAGAAGTAGGCTAATGTTTTCATAACATCAACATTTGATTCAGAGCATATCGATGGAAACAATTATTAGTGCAGCAAGTAATCATCCTTTGAAATTCACTCCTGAGGAAACTGAGGAAGTAGAATATGGAAGCCGAATGCTTTTAAAAAAGAAGACAGTTTTATAACTCTGCCACAGGCTGAACTGAAGCTTTTAAAGAACTTACAAACCAGCTATCATATTTTCCTGAAGTCTTTCTTAAATGAAGTGTTTTGGAATATGGAGAGATGAAGACCTAAACACTCTGGGAGAGACAAGAGAAAGCTTCATCTCTGAAAATAAAAGAGGGACACGGGACACCAAAAGTGAGCTGCTTGGCTGCAGATACCTAGATGTGGACAAGCAAGAAGTGACTAACAGCTTCTCCACCAGGAAACCTGAGTAAAGATTCCAAACTTCAGAAGTAACTGGGGTTATGAGAGCAAAGTGTAGGAGCAGGGAAACCTGGGCTGGAGTTCAGAGTGGGGTGTTCGTGCTACATTATTTCTAGCATTTTCAGTGAGGAGGCTTTCACAAACACTTTCTGGGTACGTGAGTCACTAGTAACTGCTATCCTGAAGTTAGAGCTAATTTTTCTTTCAGAAATTTCACTGTAAGTGAAATAATATCCTTACGTTCCTTTTATATGACTTATATAAATATGTATATTTATATACCTACACATATAAGTTCCCTTTCTTCTCTTGATTTCACCTTGCAAGCAGCAGTATATGCTCTCCTATTTCCTTCTCCCCTCTATCATCATATAGTAAAGCTCAACCTTTATTTACCTGTTTGTATTGCTGTCATTCTCTCTAATACAAACTCTCCAGCCCTCAAATGATTTTTGTACCAAATGTGCATTATTTTCCTTTGGAAATCATGTTCCTGTCCACTGCCAAAGGCAGACTATCAGATCTGACAAGAGTTAATGATCTTCTTCTTAGTAGAGAAAATACTGCCTTCCAAAGTCACTGGAGTACTATTTATCAGAAGAATACCTCCCACAGAATAGCATAGCATCAGTGCTGGCTGCTGGTCAAGAGAACCAATTATGCACTGAATACAAACACTAGATGTATTAGAAGCTTATTCTTTCCTCCTCTTCCTCTTCTTCTACTGTGTAAGAGCCAAGACTAGCAGCTGTCATGGTGCTATCAAGAAGCTAAGACTTAAGAGCAGGTGGTAGCCCCTGTGCTGCCCATCTATTTCCAGCCTGAACAATATGTTAACCATTGGATAGAGTTCTTTAATGCTCAGGGCAAAGCCTGTTGTTGAGAGGGATGATGGCTTTGAGTTGCTGGGCTTGTATAAGAGAGAGAAAATAAGTCAGTCTGGCTCCTAGGATTAAGCCTAAAATGGAACCACATTATTATCATTAGTAGTGCCAGAGGCCATGGGCAGCATTCTCTCCATCTTCCTACATATCAGAACCATGGATTTGTATGTCCTACTAAAAATACTTTTCCTGGCTGGTTGGCTAACACACATGCAAGAGCCCTGAAACCCAGTAGTGCCAATTCTGGTCAGCTGTACTGCATGCATGCCACAGCCTCTGTCTGCTGACTAGGGTGTCCTGCCATTTGTTCTACTTAGAGAAAGTTACATCAAAGAATGATCAGTCAGGGAGTCAGTGTGGGTAAAAACAAACACATTTTAAAATACAGTTTTTATTTCAACACTATTTCTTTTTTTATTTCCTACTATTCCTTATTTGTGTTGCTTTGCTATGACATTCAGAGTAATGTTTAATCTAAGAATAATATTCTGACATGAAACACCTCTTAGTAGACTGTTGTACAAGTTGTGGACATGTTTTCATCTTGAAAGAAGCTTAAATTGCAAGTGGACCTGAAAGTAATTCTAGGAAAGTAGGCCAACAAAGGCTGTCAATGTCTTTTTTGAATTTCAAGCCATAGTTGTTGGGTTTTTTTTTTTCAAATCTGTATATAAATTATACATTTTCTTCTACCACTGCATTCATTTCAATACATTTTAAATAATATGGTATGGGGAGAAGTAGGGAAAGCTCTATATAAAACATCTAGTTGAAGGGAAAAAAATGCCATTGTACTCTAAAATTGTAGTGTGTGGAAGATTTGAAATGGAAATATAATCTCTGCTATTGCAGATGATTAAGTCAAAGCCTACAAGGAGATTTAGAGTGAGTCTGATGGATTCTTTGTAACCACTACAGTTTCCCCTAAGGTCAGCCATACATAAAACAGACCCCAGGCAAAATTAAAAATGTTAGATCTCATTGTAAGTAACTTATGTGTTTTATAAAACAAAATTAGTACCAGTAAGCATAAACGTTAATGAATAGTAGTATGGCATGCTTTGGAAAGCACTCCTGGAAAATGAACTTCATGTAATTTTTAATACTAAAGAACTCTTCTGTGTTCCTTTCTCTTAATGTCTTCTAAATGAGCCAACTCCACTCTCAGATGGTGAGAAGGTAACTGCTTCACATGGCCTGGAATGACTGGGATTCTGAAGCCAATGTTTCCCATGTAGCTGCAAGTTAATCTGTTGGTAGAACAGCTCAATGGGAGAATATATGCTGTTTTTCTCTGCCTACATTTTTTAAAAGCCTGAGGATTTAGGCCTGAGGCCATAGCTTGAATAAGGCCAAGATGATATAAAATTAAGCTAATACCGTATCAAGCTTCAGAAGAAAAAGGTCAATGAAACATTCTAATGTTCATGATTTGCATCATGCCCCAATCTGTGACTGTGGCTCATGTAAGCTGCCAGCTGCACAGACACAAACCAAAGACAAGCTCAACTGCCTGGCTCTGATAGGGATCATAACACTATCAATCACATTTCCTCTGTTCAATGCAAAATCTATGTATAGTTGTAGCTGTTGGGGGAAATTGTACACAGCCTAATTCCTCTATAGGAGACAGGTTCAGAGTGGATTGTACATACACCACTTGGCCCCAACTACACCAGTTTCCTATAGATTTTATAAAAGAGGATCCCATAGCAGCAATATCCCATTACCTTGCAGCTACCTACTAGCAGTTCTACAACAGTAACACATAAGTATGGAAAATATTTGTGAGCAGAAAAAAATGAAAAAAAAAAAAAGACTTTTAAAGAGAAGATTCACCCAGATGGGGACAGAACCAGAATCAAGTAATAACCAAGGCTGTGTTACTCCCAGCTTGTCAGGTGAAAAAATTCTCCTTACCAGCACAGGTCTTCAGAAATTTCAATGTTTATTAGAATCAGTTAAGTGATGGGAAATCTGCCACAACCTTTACTAAATATTGGTTACAGTTGATTTTTACTAGTCAAGGTGAAGAAGAAGGAAATTAGTCATATATTGGCTGCACGGCCTTCTGAAAATATTGACCTTTGTATAAAAACATGATAATGGGGACAAACACTGCAATATGGGCAAAGTAAACATAACAGTTTCCCTTGACAGGAAGAAGAAGCAGGGTCTGATAGTATAGAATACATTATATCTATGTGTCTTAAAATTGTCAGTTATCCAGACATGGTGATTAAAAAGAAAAAAATTCAAGATATAATAAGCTCCTTTTAAACACATTTCCCATTGCTGAAATGGAAAGTATTTCTTCGTTAACCATATCCTCATAATTGTCTGGCATTTTCCGAAAGTCAAATCAGAAATGTTTGCTGAAGACACATATATTTTCCATATTATTGCTTACATTTATACTGTTTTTCACCTCATAATGAATAAGCACTATCATTAAGATTTCTTTTTATCTTAATATAGTATTCCTTTGAAACATCCTAGTAATATTTTTGCCTTTCTATGCCTTTTTCATCTTATCAGTTTCCTAGCACTTGAAATTCTGCTTCCGGAATTAGAATTCATTAGTATCAGCTTCACTATCTTCGTGCATGATGCATATGAAATATGTAGAAATCTATGAAAAAATTTTAATAAAAATTATATACATTACATACCTAGAATATACTTGAATGTATTTCTTTTTATGACTACTTATAGTCAGATTATTTTCCCAGCTACTGTGACATAAATGATTTGAAATATCTCACCTGTCATGAACATCAGAAGGGTTTACAACAGAAAAGGAAGAAAGGTGACTTTTTTTTTGTCCATGTCTGATAGATATTTAGCCTCTGTAACATATGTGCCAAAAAATTTCTCCTCTAACAAAATCTGAGAGGGAATTATTTCTCTGTCTTGTCTTGTGGCTTTGTGTTTGCCTTTTACCTATGCTTTGTGATATACTTCCAAACACACTTGTGAACATTCATTCAGAGTCTCACGGTTGACATATTTAGCTGGACCTATATTCATGCAAAGGTATTTGCAAAAAACTAATAGCTCTTTGTGACTTAATCTTGTTTACATTCTGCCTCAGAGGAAGTTCAATCACCCAGGCAGTATATAGTAATAGCAGGAAGAAATGCACTTACTAGGAATATGTTGCAAATTACACAAAAGTAAAACAGCAAGAACAGGTGGAGTACAAACACTTCTGAACTGAAACATGTTTGTATGAACTGTCTGTCTAATAACGAGGCACTGGTGAATTAGCTTGTAAAATTGCACCAGTTTGCACAGGCTTTTAAGGCAAGGATTAAATTCCAAGCAAATAGTTCCTTAGCTCTACATATGATAATAATTAGTAACAGAGAGCAGAGAAGAAAGGGAGAATTACTAGTAAAACCTACCCTTCCCTCTACTACATCTGAAATGGAGAATGACTGGGATACTCAGGAGGTGTTTATTACAGTCTGAGTGAGCAGAACGTAGATTTTGCAGGTTTTTTTAATATTTCTGGGCTTTGATTATTTAGATGTGCTATGGCCAGTAGGTATTCTTTCCTGTGTTAATGACAATAATGATACTGGTTTACAGCCTGCTAGGTAAGATGGTGGCATTTTTGGAGTCACAAGTAGTTGTCCATCCAATTAATTACAAAATGTCCAGGTCACTATTCATTATCATTGGTTTATATATTTATTCTTCCCTGCAAGAAGTGCTGATTTCATGGTAGTCACATGTCCAAGAGGGGTAAGAAGACTGTTCATTCTCCCCTTGACAGTATCAAGAGAGTTTTTAACACCTTGTACCTGCATTATTCAGACTAATCCAGCCCTTCTACTGTCTTGGCAAGCTCAAAACATCCTTTTTTCCATGTTCACATCTGCCCATAGGAATAATTTCTTATCTAGGCAACAGGTTTTATTAAATGGTGCATTTGCTTAGGCTCACAGAAGACTAATGAAATAAAAGAATATCCTCTGACTTGAAGATTCTTGCATTTCTTTCAATTTATTTTCAACCATTATGAAAGCTGATGTTGTCTAAAATTCATCGTGATGAAGAAGTATGGATTTAAATTTTGTAAATGTGGTATAAAAACTGTTTCCTATGTTTTTCACAATGCGCTGATTACCTTCGCTCTGTTTCCCAGAACATTTTTGGAGAAGCAGGTGTCTTACCTATAGCTAAAACAGTAGTTAACCTTTAAAAAGGAGAAGTCTGCCTTGCAGCAGAGTATTTTGATACAATAAGGAAAAAAGTTACGACAAAGAGAAGCAGAAAGGTATATTTACAGTCTTTTTGTCTAACATTAAGAGCCAATAAATATCATGGTCCTGTAGTTGATTGTACATGTACAAAACCTAATGACTCTGGAATTTTATAAGAAAATGAAACTCAGAAGTCTCTGGAACTCTCTACTGAGGAAGAGGTTTATGGATTTGACTGTACCTGTTACTGCTTCAAAATCAACAAGAAAATCAGATTCGTCTTCCTTCTCTTTTTGTCCTGACGAAATTAAAAAGAATAGAACCAGATTTCTTGTAGAGATAAGGAAGAAAGTTGAATCCGTGGAAGTTTTTTAGTGCATGAATCAACACAAGAAAATACAGCTTGTGAAGACTGAATCAGCATAAAGATCTGTTGGTGAAAATAAAATATAATAGAGGATTTATTGATTCAGTGTTGGTGGATAGTCCCAGAAGAATCACAGGGGAAAGAAAAACTTCTAAAATTCTTTGTCATTATATACTACAGTTCATAGTCTCAAAGCCTTTGAAAAGTTTTTATTACTATTTTTATAATTTCTGTTTCAGAACTACAAACTTGATCTGTTGTATTGGGCAATAGAGAGGCATACAGGCAAAACCGAACTGTGATAAATAATTTAAAATTTAAAGAAAATGCTTCTTATTCACCCTTTTTCTCATTTGGAAAATTGAGGCATAGTAAGGCTAAGGGTACAGAATACTGTAAGCAGGCATGACCTCCTTCTGTCCCATACTCAGAGCAAATCAAAAAGTTTTATGACCTGGCTAGTGTGGCAGAAAATGTAAGCTCTTAAACCCTTTGAAAACTCTTTGTTTGTTTGTTTCTGGGATGTTACTGATGCTCAGAATTGGCTTAGGCTCAGTGCCACAGAGATGCCAAATTCCCGTTTACTCAAACCAAAGGCTGATGTTGCCCCTGCCTGCCTGGAAGTGGTAAAAAGGTACCTTAAATAATTGGCTTCAAACAAAATATATATTCTCAAATATAATCTGAAACAAATTCTGATCTAAAGCCTTATCTACCAAGCTATACATAATGTCTAGAATTGTTCCTTTTCCAGTAAGAATGTTGTATAAACTTAAATAATCTTCTATAATGTAGATTATTTGGCTCATTTTCTATACAATTTATAAGCTTATGCTTCCAAATAAGAGACTTTTTGACTCCCATTTACTTCTACATCAATTTTGTGGAGTCCATGCCAGAAGTACTATTTACAGCACTGATAGATGACAGTTACTTAACCTGCACTTGAATTTATAAAGGCAGTGGTTTCTACCAACATTCTGGGATGATCCTGGCTTTACACGAATGTAAATCTCACAGACATAGGTTTAAACGCTGTTTTGATATTGTGAAATATAACAACTATGCTAGTGCTGTTTTTAGCAATTCAAATTGTTGAAAGCTGTAGAATGTAAACCAAAATACTTTCTGAAAATACTTTTGTGTGTTGTTTGTTTATTGCTTAGCTCTTGGGGGATTGTGCTGCTGATTGTCTTTGCATCTAAATGTAATCTTCCTATGTAAATATTGTTTCACTGGTATCAGGAAATGCTCAGATCTACTTGCACACAAAAAATAAAGCCAGGGATACTTATTCAGCATATAAAAATGTTTCAATTTTATTTTTTACCACAACAAAGAATGCTTCTATTTTGGCACAACTATTTGTATTAATTCCAAAATAAATTTGGAGCCTTGGTTTATTAAAAATGGTCCTGGTGTTATTTTTTTTTTTTCCAGTGATGTAAATTGCAAATATCTCTAAAGAAGCAGTGGAATTACAACAGTGAGTTGAATAGAGAATCAGGGCAATAAACTTGTCAGTATAGTTCCATATTACAAACATAGAGCTTTCTAATGCTCTTAACTAAATAAAAGTGCTGAATGGGAGTTGAGTTACTAATTTCTGCAACAGAAACCATTAAGCGTTAATTGTATTCTCTGGAAGAATAAAGCCTATATAGCTGTTTGTTACATTTAATTTTACTTTCAGTCTTTCTTGAATAACGTGGATGTAGAGTTTATGCAAGGCAGGGAAACAAACTTGGAAACAAAACTTTCAGGACTTTAGGATTTCTATAAAACTGGGTAGGTCAGCTTGTAATACACATTATAATACATATGTTGGAGACTTTGTATGCAACTAGATCTATTCTGAAACTCAGACTACATTAAAAAATGCTGAATAAGATACTTAATCCCTCTACAGAGACCAAATATGAGCTTTTTTTTGGTTTAAATTTTACTATTGTAACATATATGTATTGAGAATGCATTATTATAAAATTTCTGTGCATCTGCATCCATTTCATTATCCCTCACAGCACCTTTGTAGAATTGGTCTGAGAGAGAAAAATAAGTGATTGTGGAAAATTTCAAATGGCATATAAGCATCAGTGGAAGACAAAATATTATTTATAGTGTCATATAATTATCATATACACCACAAATTTTATTTATAATACCACGAATACTGACACAGATGGGGAAGGAGTGAGACTTCAGGCACCCAACAGACACTGGAACAAGAACTGCAGAAGAGGGACATATTTTACAAACCAAAAGAAGCACGCATGGCATATCCTCACAAACATTTAGCTATGCTTAGGATTACTCTGCCTTTATACTAATATGGTTGAGCAAAAGCCTGTTCTGTATCACTGGTATCTGTATCAACAGTGTCACCACTGTGCTTGAGCTAACAGCTTCATCCCCAGAAATGGTGGCTTGTTAGTGTGAATGAAGTGCCACGCAAGTGCAGCTGTACTGCTGGTTCATGTCTGGTCAGCTTGCAGGGGTCAGAAACCTTCCTTTCTCTTCTATTCCATTTTATTAATGAATAAGGAGTTATAACATATTTGGGAGGCAGTGAAAATTATGCAGGCCAGTTGCAATAAAGAAGAAATGTAATTATTGAATTAAAATTAGCAAAAAGGTGATTATTTATCTTCTAGCTATATTTCAGTTTGAGGTTGATTAGCCAATAATTTCAGATTATTAGCCACAGTATAGCAACCGTGCTTAGGACCCAGCTATTCTGGCTCCTATTCTGCACCAAGTTTAAGATAATGAGGGCCTACATGAAAGTTACAGTATTTTCCTAGAAATGTTGCTTAGGAAGAAACAGAATGCAACATAGTTGCACAGATCCAGAAACAGAGCCAAGATTAACTGGCTTTCGAAGCCATATGCTCAGCAGACGTGATGGTATTTTTGTCCAACTTCTTTGAATAAGGAGCAATGCTGGGCAATTACTGGGGATTCTGTTTTGGCCACAGTAAACTTAACCTTAGCTATTAATGTTTTGGCCAGAATGATTTCCACTCTATTGTAGAACACACCAGCTTTCCAATGCTGTCATGAAAAAATACCAGTACACCTCCACAGTGTACTGTTTCTCATAAATCAAGATTACATGTTAAATATAGTCCAGTATTTTATATAAAATAAGAATACGTTACATAAAAGAGGTGTGAGGATAAATAATCTATGTTGTAGTTACGAACAATGGCAGTGCATTACTACAAATCTGTCCAAGTAAGAGCCCGTGATGAGTTACAAAATCTTGCGCCTCCAAATTACCAGCTTGAGTACAGTTCAATGACACAAAAAAGCCAGCATTTTTACCATCTGGTGGTTGTCTAGTGGCCAGTGTGAAAGGAACTGCAACTCCAGTTCCTAGGGTAAATGCATATATCTCACAAATGTATTACAGGAGGAAGCTAATCAGCCTATTCATCATACTCTCACTGAAAACAATGCAGAAAATTAATAATACCAGGGCTTGCTTGTCCTTGCCTCAGAAAGTGTAAGCAGTGGAAAAAAAGACAAGATGGTAAAAAAATCTTCTTTTGCCAAGCTAAATGTTACCTTTACGCTGCTTGTGCATTGAGTTGGCTTGGTAGAAGGCTGTTCTGTAACACATATTGCTGCATTAGCATGAAACTCACACAGCCATCAACATCCGTAGATAGGTTCATCTTCTCTGAGTTAGACCTGCTATAGCGCAGACAGTAGGGATTCTTGATGTGTCTTGGACAAGGTCAGAGTGAGTTACTGTGCCATATGTGTGGAGCAATTTGCTTCACCCTTGAACCTGGGACCAGCCAAAAGTGTGCCAAAAATGACAATAAATTAGGAGTAGAAAATGAATAAATAGCCTAACAGCACAGAAACAGAAATCTCTCTTCCATGGGACTCCTTGCCTTACTTTTCTTGTAAGATGTTGTTCACACACAACCAAAGCTACAAAAACACAGCCTCCCTGTCTCCCCTACACATCAGTTACTTCTCTACCAGGTAGGAAGAGACAGAGGGAGACATTTCTCTTGATTTTCTCGCACAAGTTCAAGCACTGTGTCATGAGATTAAAACAAATGCTCAGACAGATAGAATAGAATTATCCTCTTGATTACTCCTGCTTTTCACTCATCTTAAACGTGACACTTCAGGTGTCTGAGTGTGGCTGAGATTTAATTCCCCTGACCACAGGGTCACCTCAGAGTGGCAAATAACTTTCTGTCCTGCAGGGATCACAGACATCCACATCCAGGAGTGGTCTTTAACAAAAGCGGCTTCACCCCACTGAAACCAAGGTAGAAAAAATAGAAAAGCAAGTTTCAAAAAGAAATGCATAACTCCCACAAGAGCACTGAGTTTCCTCAGATATACTGGAAGTTAGAAATGATGTGTTGTGTGGACCCCGTATACTGTTGCCTCTTTGGGGATAATCTTGTCTTCATGAAGGCTCCTCACTGAGATGTCATTGCCTTTGCTATGGCTGAGCTGCAGGGAAGTACACCCTGACACAGAAATCTGGCAAGAATTCCAGCCTGCATTCATGGGTCTTTTTTTTTCCCAAGAAAATTAAGGCACAGGGAGAATGCATGGATATCCTGGCCTGAATGTGGATGAGACCAAAACAATGCCCTTGATATGCAGAATTAGGAAGCACTCTTATAACCAACAACTCTGACATAGTCATGAATCCTTGCCTCCTTTCAGGAGAAATTTGACGCAGCAACAGCTGCCCAGATAGGAACAAACATTTTCTTCACCTGTTTATCTTACATAAGGTCACAAAATTCACTGCCAAATGGAGGCTATTTAAATGCTAATTAGGACAGCAGGTGATTTCATTTCCTCTCTAATTCTTCCTTAAGACAGAAATAAAGAGTTGCAGCAACCCAAGACTTTTTTTTTTTTTTTTTAATAAAATGCTTGATTTTGCTGTAACTGTTGTTCCTACGAGGTATTGCTGCATCATGTGAAAATTAACGCAATTACTGAAATTGAAGAAAATTACAGGAAAAAATATCCTCTGCATCTTTACATCCATGTCATACTAAAGTTAAATTACTGAACCAATGAAAAGTTAAAAGTATAAAAGGTGAAAGTACTTAAAGTGGTTATAAGTCAAACACTTTTCACAAACATAGTAATTTTTAATCTGTTCTCTCTCTGGTTAATAGTTTAGTATACTTCGGCTTCTGTGAGAAAAATATCTATCATGAAACCTAGGAAACATACAAATTTTGGTTTTGTAGTGGAATTTTTGTACAATTCTGTATTTATAAATGGCACTTTTACAACATAAATAAAGAGAAAGTATTTTTGCATAGAATAATTTAAGACCTACCTGCAGGCTTCCACAATATTCTCCTTTGCCATGGAAACTCTGTAGCCCCAGTAATCATCATGAAGTGCAAAAACTATGTGCTATGCATCAACTAGGAGTCTTTCACACTTCAATTTGATCTATTAGTATCTATCTACAGCCCCAATAAATGATGAAGTTTTTGTCTATCTTTCCACAGGAAGAGTGATTACAGTCATTTGTCTGAACGTAGGAGTAGGACCTAGATCCCTTTCAAAGGATATGTTGTTAGTGGTACATTATCAAGTTAGAAGGCTTTTATATGTGAGATCCTACAGAAAATATCCTGAACCTGGTCCTTTTTAAAATTTTTATTATTGAGTAGGATGATAGAAAGTATATTCATAAAATATGCAGACAATACTAAGCTGAGGGCTATGGCAAGTGCTTTTGAATATTTACAGAAACCAGAGAAATGGCTGAAAATCAAAAAGATGGACTGTGATAAAAAGCAAGGTACTATGCTTAAAAAAAGGCAAAATATATAAAAAAGAAATAATTAAGCAAGAAGAAATATGGTAAAATAGAACAGATTTAAAGAAAAACACCTAAATCTGCTTGGAATTTCACTGCAAACATGGCAAATTCTTACATAAAATGAGAACATTTTATGTACGACAACAGAATAGCTATGTCACTTTCCAGAGTTCTGCTAAGATCTCAAGGAGAATAGTGCCCCCAAAGAAAGATTAAAAAAAAAAAAAAAAAAAAAATCTGTTTAAATCCTTTTGAAAACAACAAGGAGATAAAAAAGTAAAAGAAACTCCTTATTAGGAAAGGTTGGACATTTTGTTTTTTCAAGATAATATAAGCTTCTGGAGGACATGAGAACAGGCTTCCAATATTAACTGTTATCCAGAAACAGGAGGCAAACAATTGCCCAGCTAGGGAAAATAAGCTTTATTTGCGACAAAGAAGGCTGAACAAGAGATCTGCCTCAGCCCTACATTTCTGCAAATCCAGCACTGTAAATCTGAGTAAAACCATCATGCTGACTAATGCTGTCATATGACTTGTTATATTCCCATTCTGCTCATATGCACCTACTATCTCTTATTTCCGACCTAGATTCCATTTGCCGGCATTGCAAGCATTTTGTGGGCACCTTCAGTGTCTGTACATACTCTAGTACAAGGAAGTCGTGGTCTGTTGGAGATTCCCAGTACGCGAGTTAATAATAGTAGCAGTTATTGTGCTATTCCTACACAATAGTTCCTGAAAAGAGTGTAGAAACATTATCACTGAAGGAAAATAAGGAACTGTCAGCAAAAGAATTAGGTTTAATTACATTTTATGCAGCGTAAGGATTTGCTACAAGTTGATATGAGAATATGAAATGAAAGAAATTTTAAAGTGCTAATTATAATTGTTATATTTCATAAAGGATTGATCATATAATGGATGTTGCAGTATGCGGGGAGCGTTATTCTGGAGTACCAGAGTGGAGCTGTAGTCTAGAGCTACGCAGCCAAGAACACTGTTTTCTCTGAAAATGTCAAATATGCAGTATTTACTAGCTATTTCAGTAGATTTACTATAGTTAGATAAAATGGCTTGTATCAGTGACATTAAAAATATTTCAAGATTATTTTTAATTGACTAACATTTTTTTGAGACTAGCATTTTTCCAAACCTGATACATTTTGACTCAAACACCAATAAGATGTCATTTTAATTACACAGAATTTGTGTAATTAGAAGTAACATAATGTAATTTTTATCCTCATGGGATTAAAAATAAGAAAAAGCATATATATGTGTATTTTTTATTATTAATATTCTAGGCCTACTTTTAGATAACTGAGTTATCATTTTATCTCACACCCAGAAATAGGAGAGAAAAAAATAAGTATATTCCTACAAACAGCAATAGTCAGAAAGAAAAAATTGCCACTCATCTATGAAACCATGAAATTGTTTCTTCCTTGAAGGCACAAAAAGACGAAAAATTGGTCGTCTATGACAGCAGGTATACATGTTGTCCTTCACATGTTGTCCTTCACACATGGCCTTGCTCTTACAAAGTAATCAGTTATTCCTGTGTAATTTGAGGAAGACCTCACAATAGAAAACTTAATTTGCATGAAGTGTTTTTCTCCTTTGGCTCTTATGTGGGCTATGTTGTTACATTCTTCTAGTACATTTTTCAGTAACCGACGCATAACCATGTAAAGTACTAATTTGGTTTCTATCACTGTCACAAACTACATTGCTGTCTTGACAAGTAATAGAGATTATACAAGTCATAAAAATTCCTACAATATTTAAATTTTTATAAAACCTATAAGGATTATTTCAGGTGAATGTTCTTAGAAGCTGATGTCCTCAGTGGGAAGGAAAACAGAAAAGAAAATGTCTCTTTCAAATCAGAGGAGAATTATTTTTTAAGGAAACTGTATTTCCAGACTTTCTGCAAAACAGCTGTGGGTCTTTAATAAACTACAGCTGTAGTGGTATCCTGCCCTTTCAGTCCCACAGTCAGTAATTCAGATGTGCCTGTAACTCAGAGATGATAACTACCCTGACAACTGGAGATAGGGTGACAAATAGCTCTTCCAGTTGAGACATTGACATAATTGAAATGTGCTGCCAGGGGAGAATAAAAGAGAGAGCATGGATAAGCAGCAGCGAAACCCATGTGAAGGGTACAGTCCTTCCACTGCTCTGCTTTTACTAGCACAGCAGTTTTAGACCGTTCAGGTCAGCTGTGATAATTGTGATCCTCTAATGGGATTGCTGTCACACATGAAACAGAATAGATTGATCTTTCATTAAACATTTACAAACCTACAGACTAGCTGTAGAAGATGAAATGTGAAAACATTGTAGATGTGCTAAAGTTTACAGGAACATCCTGCTTTAGATCTTTTATGACAATATCTTGAGAAAGTATAACTGAAATACTATTTTAAGATTCTATTTATCTTAAATAATCTTAAGATTCTTTATAAAAATATTTTTCTACTGTATTTGTTCAGCCAACAACTGGGATGCAAATGGTTTTGTACAATGGACAAGGCCTGGCAGTGAAAGCCAGATCTGTAAGAGAACTTATTTCATTTTCATGGGTGATTAAGCGTACTCTATACGTTTTTTATATCCTTATATCTTTACACAGTAGCAGAATAAATATTTTCATTTTTCTAGCAAGTATTCTGGGATACAAAATACATGACTAATCAGTAATCAGTATGTACCTGACCTTATGATGTTTGGGAAGGGGCTTTAGGGATTTTCAGAGCAAAATGTGTTTTAACTCAGTCATATAGGCATTCCAAATTGCACTTCTTTAAACACAGAGAATAACCTCTTTGAGCCCCAGTTTTCCCATCTGGAAAATGATAGATATCAAGACATTTATTCCTTACACATGGAAGTCATAATAGTTCTATTTCTAAAAGATTATTCAAAGCCCAATTCTGTGCCACTCTGTAATCAGAAATGTCGACACTGGCGATATAATTAATTACTTTCTTCAATATGAGGAGAATTTTGTAAGAAGCTGCTCAGGAAGAACATAACCTAGTAAATGAAAACTAGGAATATTTGCAAAGGAAGCTATTCACCCACTCTTTTTTTCCTCTCTGTGTTCTCTAGAATTCAAGATAGTGAGATTTTACATCTTACTACCTTGAAGGCAAATTTAGGGTTGCCAATATTTTTCTTCTTTTTTCAGCCAGTCATGGTAATTTTTTATTAGACTGACAAATAGTGAACAGGTAGAAATTCTGTACTCTTCACCTCAGTTATACTGGAAAACGCACTTTCATGTTATGAGGACAACAGAGTGACCCAAAGCCTCCGTCTGGGGACCAGCAAGAATAGAGCTAATACTTTTGCTCTGATTAGAAGACAACCACAGCTGCATATAGAGTTAATCTGTTGAGGGAAGTATGTCTGGAACCAAGTGGGAGGAAGTAGGAATTTTCCCAGGGCACTTAAAGAAGGTTATGCTTGGGGAAGGGGTAGTTTTAAATGACCATGTGTTTTGGGGTGAGGGGAATGACATATAGGGGGTGGGGTGAAGAAAGAAAAAGGATGCTTAGGAAGGGATTTTAAATGCCTTGTCCAACATCAGTCTTTCTGCAAAAATAATTTTAAAAGAAGATGGGGATACTCTTTGAACTTCATAGAACAGTTAGTGGGAAGGTTCTGTGTTTGCCCTTGTATTTTTAAGGGGTCTAATTGCACTTCCATCATAGAATCATAGAATCATAGAATCGTTAAGGTTGGAAAAGACCCTTAAGATCATCGAGTCCAACCGTCAACCTATCACTGCCAAGTTCATCTATACCATGTCTTCAAGCACCGTATCTATCCGTTCTTTAAATACCTCCAGGGCTGGAGACTCAACCACTTCCCTGGGCAGCCTGTTCCAATGCTTGACCACCCTTTCAGTGAAGAAGTTTTTCCTAATATCTAACCTAAACCTCCCCTTCCATGCAGCAGTGGAGCTTCACTAGCTCTAGGCAATCATGGCTGCCCCTAACAGCTGTAGCTCGTTTGTTCTTCTTGAGACACTCAAGTTGCAATTATCTTCATTTCTGTTCTGATGTACACAGATCTATGAGCTGCACTCTGTCAGATAATGAGACAGGAATATAGACCTGCTAGCATAATTTTTTTCTAGCAAAGTAATAACCATGGTATCATAGGATGATCTAAGTCGTATATTTATAACTATTCAAAAATGTGCCAATAGTCAACATTGGCAAGATTCAAGTATAGTTTCATAGGCAAGTAGGCTATATCACTTATACAAGCCTTGAACATTATTGTGAAGGTGAAAATGGGTATGGGATCAGTTGGTTTTAATGTCTTTGTATCAAGCTGTCAGTCAAATTGCTGACAGCAGCAAAGGTATATTATTCACAACATCAGAGTTGAGAATAGAAGGCATGCTTGATTTTGTTATATTTTTACAATTTTATACATCATCATTTTAAACTGCAGCTATATCTGTCGTAGCTAAATCATCCTGAACAAAAATGAATCCTTCAAATAGACTTGATGCAAGACAGATAGAATAAGAAGACAGCAGTATAACCCTTTGCCTGCTGAAGCCCTTTTTGTTTCCACCTACACTTTACTGCAGCAGGTCTTTTACCTCAATACATGTTAAGGGAGACATAACTGCTTGGCACTTTGTGCTTGTTGGCCAAAAACTCATCCTCAAACCTGGACTGCTTCTGTGATAAGTTTATTGACAAGACAGAAAAAAAAATTGCTGGATATTCTAAAGGCTTCTGTGATAACTTTAGCTTTTCTTTATAAACACAAGTAATGGTAAAAAAAACAGAAACAGACTGCCAAGCTGCACAAAAGATCATAAAACAACAAACTCGCTTTTACCTGAGGGGACGGTAATTTGCCCATATCTTAATCAAGATAAAACAAAGAATAGAGACATTCTATGGAAATAACCACTTCTGGAAATCCTAAGCATTTCAGAAGTGGAACAAAAAAAAAAAGATGGAAACAGTGGAATTTGCGAAAATCTAGAATAACTTTGCTAGTGTGAAAGGAGAAAAAATTAATTATTAAATTTAAAGACAGAATAAATTTAAGGTAGAATCTGGTCTTCTAAGTTCAGCTTCAGTAAGGGATAAATATGCTAGGTGTCCATAAGTCTCTTTCTCCTTTCCATCTCCCACCTCGCCTTTGACTTCATTGATTAAAAATGATCAAAAATAGGTATAAAACAATTGCAAATATTCATCTTCCTTTCTAGCTATGCCTAGACATTTGAATATCTAACTTCTCACTGAAAGAGCTTTAAAATAGATTGGAAGGGGAAAAGGGATAAAAGCAGGCTCACTAGAGATAAGACTGGGGGCGGCACACCAACATTTGGAGGTGTGCCTGGAGTCACATCCAGTTGGCGGCTGGTCACGAGTGGTGTTCCCAGGGCTCAGTGTTGGGGCCAGTCCTGTTCAACATCTTCACTGATGATCTGGATGAGGGGATCAAGTGCACCCTCACTAAGTTTGCAGATGACACCAAGTTTGGTGGAAGTGTCGATCTGCTGGAAGATAGGAAGGCGCTGCAGAGGGACCTGGACAGGCTGGAAAGTTGGGCCGGGGCCAACTGCATGAGATTCAACAAGGCTAAGTGCAGTGTCCTGCACTTGGGTCACAACAACCCCAGGCAATGTTACAGGCTGGGGGAGGAGTGCCTGCAGAGCTGCCTGGCAGAAAAGGACCTGTGACTGTTGGTTGACAGCCGCCTGAACATGAGCCAGCAGTGTGCCCAGGTGGCCAAGAAGGCCAATAGCATCCTGGCTTGTACCAGAAATAGCGTGGCTAAAATGACCTGATAAAACCCTAATGGTACATTCTGCGATTCATACATGAATAGATTCTCCACTAGTGAGAAACTATTGTTTATAACAAAGACATAACAATTTCTTTTTTTTCTTCACTTTTTACTATAAAGCATTACAGCTATTGTAACTGAGGTATTCTGTTTAATCAGAAACTTTTGAGGAGTTCATAGGCCAAAGACTTTTATGCCTTTGTAAGATACATACAGTTTCTCCCCCCTAAAAAGTGGTGGGATCAGTAGCCCAGCTGAAGTGCATCTATACCAATGCATGCAGCATGGGCAACAAACAGGAGGAGCAGGAAGCCGTTGTGCAGCAGGAAACCTATGATATAGTTGCCATCACAGAAACATAGTAGGATGACCCACACAACTGGAGTGCTGCAATGGATGGCTATAAACTCTTCAGAAGGGATAGGCAAGGAAGGAGAGGCAGTGGGGTAGCCTTGTACATTAGGGACTGTTTTGATTGTCTAGAACTTAACAATGGTGATGATAGGGTTGAGCGTTTATGGGTAAGAATGAGGGGGAAGGCCAACAAGGCATATATCCTGGTGGGAGTCTGTTATAGACCACCCAACCAGGATGAAGAGGTGGACGAAGTATTCCATAAGCAGCTGGGAGAAGTCTCACGATCGCTAGCCCTTGTTCTCGTGGGGGACTTCAACCTACCAGATGCCTGCTGGAAATACAATACAGCAGAGAGGAAAGAGTGTCAGAGGTTCCTGGAGTGTGTGGAAGATAACTTCCTGACACAGCTGATGAGGGAGCCAACTAGGGAAGGCACCCCGCTGGACTTGTTTGTGAACAGAGAAGACCTAGTGGGTGATGTGACAGTTGGAGGCCGTCTTGGGCATAGTAATCATGAAATGATAGAGTTTTCAGTTCTTGGAGAAGTAAGGAGGGGAGTCAGCAGAACTGCTACCTTGGACTTCCAGAGGGCAGACTTTGACCTGTTCAGGAGCCTGGTTGGCAGAGTCCCTTGGGAGGCAGTCCCGAAGGGCAAAGGAGTCCAGGAAAGCTCCACATTCTTCAAGAAGGAAATCTCAAAGGCGCAGGAGCAGGCCGTCCCCATGTGCCAAAAGACAAGCCGGTGGGGCAGAAGACCAGCCTGTCTGAACAGAGAGCTTTGGCTGCAACTCAGGAATAAAAGGAGAATTTATGACCTTTGGGGGAAGGGGAAGGCAACTCAGGAGGACTACAAGGATGTCATGAGGTTATGCAGGGAGAGGACCGGAAGGGCCAAAGCCCAGATGGAACTTAAACTGGCTACTGCTGTAAAAGACAACACTAGATGTTTCTACAGATACATTAGCAACAAAAGGGGGGCTGAGGAGAATCTCCATCCTTTATTGGATGCCGGGGGGAAACATAGTGACAGAGGACAAGGAAAAGGCTGAGGTACTTAATGCCTTGTATGCCTCAGTCTTAATAGTCAGAGCAGTTGTTCTCAGGATAGCTAGCCCCCTGAGCTGGAAGAGAGGGACAGGGAGCAGAATTAAATCCCCATAATCCAAAGGAAAATGGTTAGCGACCTGCTACACCACTTATACACACACAAGTCTATGGGGCCAGACGGGATCCACCAAAAGGTACTACTGAGGGAGCTGGCAGAAGTGTTCACCAAGCCACTTTCCATCATCTATCAGCAGTCCTGGCTAACCGGGGAGGTCCCAGTTGACTGGAAGGAGGATTCAGGAAATTACAGGCCTGTCAGCCTGACCTTGGTGCCAGGGAAGGTCATGCACCAGATCATCCTGAGTGCCGTCACGTGGTATGTACGGGACAACCAGGCAATCAGGACCAGTCACATGGGTTTAGGAAAGGCAGGACCTGCTTGACTAACCTGATCTCCTTCTATGACAAGGTGACCCACTTAGTGGATGAGAGGAAGGCTGCGGGTGTTGTCTACCTGGACTTTAGTAAACCCTTTGACAAGGTTTCCCACAGCATTATCCTGGAGAAACTGGCTGCTCAAGGCTTGGATGAGTGTACTCTTCGCTGGGTGAAAAACTGGCTGGATGGCTAGGCTCAAAGAGTTGTAGTGAATGGAGTCCAATCCAGTTGGCGGCCGGTCACAAGTGGTGTTCCTCAGGGCTCAGTATTGCAGCCAGTTCTGTTTAATATCTTTATCAATGTTCTGGATGAGGAGATCGAGTGCACCCTCACTAAGTTTGCACACGACACCAAGCTGGGTGGAAATGTTGGTCTGCTGGAGGGTAGGAAGGTAGGAAGGCTCTACAGAGGGATTTGGATGGGCTGGATCGATGGGCTGAGGCCAACTGTGTGAGATTCAACAAGGCTAAGTGCAGTGTCCTGCACTTGGGTCACAACAACCCCAGGCAATGCTACAGACTTGGGGAAGAGTGGCTGGAGAGCTGCCTGGCAGAAAAGGACCTGGGAGTGTTCGTTGACAGCCGGCCGAATATGAGCCAGCAGTGTACCCAGGTGGCCAAGAAGGCCAATGGCATCCTGGCTTGCATCAGAAATAGTGTGGCCAGCAAGACTAGGGAAGTGATCGTCCCCTTGTACTCAGCACTGGTGAGGCCACACCTTGAATACTGTGTTGAGGTACTAGAGCATGTCCAAAGAAGGGCAGCAAAGCTGGTGAAGGGTCTGGAGCACAAGTCTTATGCGGAGCAGCTGAGGGAGCTGGAGTTGTTTAGCCTGGAGAAGAGAAGGCTGAGGGGAGACCTTATGGCTCTCTACAGCTACCTGAAAGGAGGTTGTAGCAAGGTGGGGGTCAGTCTCTTCTCCCTAGTAACGAGTGATAGGATGAGAGGAAACGGCCTGAAGCTGTGGCAGGGGAGGTTTAGGTTAGATATTAGGAAAAACTTCTTCACTGAAAGGGTAGTCAGGCATTGGAACAGGCTACCCAGGGAAGTGGTTGAGTCTCCATCCCTGGAGGTACTTAAAAGGCATGTGGATGTGGTGCTTAGGGACACGGTTTAGTGGTGGACTTGGCATTGCTCAGCTAATGGTTGGACTTGATGATCTTAAAGTTCAACCTAAATGATTCTATGATTCTCCCTGAGGTGTCTTTACAAGGATGAGCCATCAAAATACTTTCAATAGCTCAAATAAACCAGTAATCTTCTAAATACAAGTTTGGAAGCACAACTAATGAAGTAAATAAAGATTAATGTAAAGCAGTTCAGAAATGGCTAGGGAATGAGAAATGAATAATGTTTGTTCTGCACCTGCTGTAGGTATGCAAACTTGTCATGATCCACTGGAGGCCTCCTAGCACTGGGTAATGTCCTCAGTAACGATACAGAAGTTGTTGTTTATACCAACATCAAAGAAGGGCAACTTTCGGGGTTTACCCAGTGTCTAAAAAACATACTTCAGGACACTGATATTGTGCAAGATTATTTTGAGCCTTAGGATTCAAGATTCTCTGATACTGTTAACATGTGGTTGTGACACTACATAATGATATGCAAAGGCAAAGTTATCCAACATTGATGAAATGTCAGCAGCTGAAATTTTTTGGTACTGAACATCAGTGGTACTGGACGTCAGTCACTAAAGAAAAGTGAATCTGTAAATGCCTAATTTACTAATTTGCCGTAGGTATAAATAAAAGTATATCTATATTTTGGGTTTCTATAGGATATATAAGAGATGTACACTAATCATTCACTAAAATACCCACATTAAGCACAAATAATGCCATTAGTGAACTCTATGGATAATCCTACTGTCTCTATAAGTAAATTGAAAACTAAAAACTGTCAGAAAAGCTGACAATCCCATGTGGTTAGAGCATCTGATTTACTTTATTTAGAGATCTTCAAAGAGGAAAGAAGTTAGTAGAAGCAAAGTATTTTTCATATCAAGTCCTAAAAATATAGAAGCAAATGGTAAAATGGACCCTAATGATGTCTACTATGTCTGCTCTGTAAGACCTCAATACGAAGCCCACTGAAATAAATGAAGAAACCGTCAGAAAATAGATCCACAAGCCACAAAGATTTTTAAATGTTATTTCTATTCTTCTGGTCTTAAAACTGATTTAAAACTATATTTCAGTAAATTAGTCACAACCAATGTCCGACTAATTTGAATTCTTTTGGTTCACATCATGTCCATTAGCAGATTATTTTTCATAGCTTATTCAATATTTAAATGTTGTAGAATATTTTCCTTGTATTTTGTACCGAGGATAATTCATTGTATCTACTTGACACCATACCCAGAGTGCCAGTTAACTGTGATCGCTACATGAATCTTCTTTGATTGGATTAACATAACTGATAAACAAGCAGATGTATAGCTGAACTGAATCACATGAGAACATGCTGATCTGTCAATTTCAAATTGTTTCTGTGGCTTTGGGGAGAGAATAACTTAAATTGAAATATTTCTTTTCCAAAATTGTGCAAAGAAATGGATATTAATGTTTACCTGGTATATACACAAAAATAGGATTATTCACTCCAATCAAAAAAAGAAAGTTACAGCATCTGAAACACTCAAAGGAGAGGGCATCTGAACAGGCCATCCCATTACAAATCATGAATCTGAAAAAGTAGCTTATGTATTTGGTATCAAATTGTTCTAAAAGAATTGGTTCAATATGAAGTTACGAAGGCCAGAAATCCAGATGGTGTTAATTTCAGCCAACTAAAATTAGCTTCATTGGTTTTGGCTTACTTATCTATTCCTGTTGATCTATGCGAATTTATGGAGAACTGGACAATAGCCAAAGTCATACCCTATTCATTACAGATGTGACTTTATTTTTTCCAGCTAAAGGATATTATACTAGATCCTTTTTATCCAAAGTATATAAGAAATTCAATTTTAGCCAACAGTTTGATTTTCTGTGATGAAAATAGTATACCTGCTTGTTAATCAAGTTTCAGAATAGAAATATTTAATTTTTACCTTATCAATCAAAATCTGAGATGACTTTAACACAATAACTAATGACCTTTTGATTCCAGTCTGAATATATCAGCCTTGAAGGTTTCAGATATGATTAATTCTCCTTTGTTATTTATATTTTAGCAGTGTCCCGGTACCCTAAGCTACATTATCAACCACATTTGTTATATAAATTACATGCCACAGCAAGTTGCAACTAAAATTCATGCAGTTTTCTATTAATAGAATAATAAGTAAAAGTAAAATATTTTTCTGTCTTATTTTACAAATAATGTGCCACTACCATGTGATGATTCAGTATGCATCTACAATGTATGTGATAGGAAATTGCCCCTCCCCCAAAACGGCTCACTGATGTTAAATAAAATACATTCCCAAATGAAAATGTCCATATCCTAAATTAATCTGAGGAGGTGTGACTGTTAATATTGCCCACTGATTACTAGTGTACAATGCAGTTTTTAAGGCCTCTAGCAAGCAAGTTGAAAGGTACATTTGAAGTACAGTGATCATGGGTTTTAACTTACAGGTCTGTATTTATTTCTAGCTGTACTAGGTCAGAATCAAAGGCAAAAAGGCAGAACTAAAAATGCCTGAAGTTCAAAGTCAGATATGTTGACTCAGAAAGGTCATTGTCAGTTAATCTATACGTTTCTCCATTGCAATCTGATCTGTAGTTTGTTAAAAGTATTTCTGAATACTACTCACACCTCTTCTTATGCAGTATCCTAAGTAGATAAAAGTGAGAAGAGTGTTGACAGAATGTCCTCTGGAAGCTCCCTGACAATGAGCAAGCCTGTTAGCAAGGAAAAACAAGAATGTGCAGTCTTTGCTTAATTTCATTTTCTATGGAACAATAAATTTTCATATACTCTAACACAGGGCATTTGCAATAGTTTTGTTCTGAGGGAAGGACTTACAAAGTTGTTGACTTGTAATTTCTGAGTTAAAGTTAGCCAACAACTTCTGAATGGTAAAGGATTCAAAGCTTGATGTAAATGGAGAAAAAGCTACTGATTTTATTTTGACATTAAAAAGGAGAAAAATAAAACCCTTCAAATTGTCATTAAAAGTACAGATGACTAAATGCATTAGTCACAGCTATATACATTAGGCTTAAATTGCAAAGTTAATGTAATTTCTAGGCAATAGTGAGGTCCACTCAATTGTGTCCACCTCATACCACATTTATATTAGCTGCATGTTCTGTGTGCATATTTATTTTATTATTCTGTAAACTCAACTTAGAAAGTGAATACAAAATTCAGGATGAGCTTAATGTAGCAAAAATCCATTTGTGAAGGCAATTCTTTCAATAGGTATTGCAGTCTGATATGATTAATTACCTTTGTGTCTATTCTTTAAGTTAGAAATTCAAACCGTACAATACATGTATCATAGGAGATTACACTATAATCTAAATGCTGATGCTGAAGTGATACCCAGGTCAGGACTGTAAATGAGATGAGGTATGACAGTATATCTGTCCAAAAAAAAACCATTTTAAATTAACACAATATTTCAGACCCAGCACAGAGACTACAGAGAAGAGTGAAGAAGCAAAATGTACAAAAAACTAGGGTTGTTTGAAGCTGAAAAGAGAAGGGCATCGTCTTTTACCTTCATCACTATTTTCTATTTATAAGATTTTCCTGTGCATTAGAAAGTGATTACAGATTAATTTCTAAAACTAGTGCCTCTTGCAGTTCATTCCTCTGCATTCCCTGAGTGCACAGTTGACACATGGTGGCAAATATTACCCTCTGTTACACTTCAGTGGAACTTCTGTCTTTTTTCCCCAGTGCCCAATTTACAGTGGAGAAGTAGCTAACAGCAATCACCTTCCTCCAAGTGCTCTGTTTATCATTTCCCTGTTTCTATGCTTGATAGCTTCCCTGTGAGGAGGCACAAGATATTTCCATCTTCTTTCATGTCTATTTTCCTGCTATTTCGTTATCATCTGCTAAATACCATTGCAGCAAATACTTAAATATATTGTCTGGAATAACAATGACTACACAGCTGAGAAAGTGCCGAGATTGCTGCATATGCAGCAACTGTGTCATTGCTTCAATGTTAGCTTGTCCTCCCCTGGGTTTGTTTTGCTCTCTTCATGTATCTTGTCACCATAGTTCTAGTTTGACAAAATCTTGTCTTTTAATTATTGCATTTCTGAAATATTTGTACCTTGATGAAGGCATTGAAGAGATTCTTGCTCTCTCTCGCCATTAGGACTTGTGTATTATTTCTTCAGTCCCCACTTACCATCTTCATTGAGGCAACTACACACACACCTCTGACAAAATTAACCATTCTCCACAGGTAAAAGGCTTGGATTTATCAAGCAAGGAAATTCACTTTAAATCCGCGTACCTCTTATCACCACACAAGCACAGGCACACAGAGTATTCACAATAGCCAATTCTCAGCTCTTCCCAAGAGCTGCTCTCAGGGGGCAGGAGGAAGGTCTCATTTCCAGAGCAATTCAACCTTTTTCATGTAGGGTGATAATCTTAGGTTTTCTTTGGCTGAAAGTCTTACTTTTCTCCATTTGCTTTCAGTCAGCTTTCACGGTGAGGAATTACTTTTCTCATTATAATCACTATCTTTTCTTCATAAGATATTGCACAGCTCAAAAATGACTTTGAGTGTGCCCTTCCCTCATTTTACCAATCAGTTGGCATGGTGACATAACAGCTGACAAATCACAGAAAAGATGTTTAACGGTTACATTTTAGAGAAAAGTTCATGTTGAAGAAACCACTAAATTTGCAATCATAGCACTTCTTCTTTGTGTGGCTGTGCTCTTATGGCTGTAGCTAAGGGAAAAAATATTTTGGAAGTGTTGCAACTAATGTATGAACAAGCTTGTGTTGAGAAACAAGCTATGATGTGATCTGATACATTTACATTCTGTGTACAAGGTGATTCTTGGCTTCATGATCAGAGATGGAACCCACACAGGTTGGCATTGCGCAGATCCGGTGACACCAAGGTGCAGCTGAAGATGCTGCCTCAGCTTTGAACTCCTTTGGCCTTCCATACTGTTATGACATCTCCAGCACTCAAATCTGTGAAAGTTTAGAGTTAAGCCCATTGTGTAAAACTCTACTATTCGTTCTTTCTAGGGTGGTTGCAGCTCTGGAAATCACTAGATGACAGTACAATGAATTGAGTTGTAATGCCTATGACAATCCTGTATGCCAGAAACAGAGCTAGGACCCCTCCTGTCTACCTAGGAGCAGATGGAGACTGAACAAAATACACTGCCAATGCTTTCTACTACTGCCTTTTTTTTGATTGTTTTGGATTTAAGGATGGCATTTTTGCCACATAATTGCCTTATCAGACCTTGTAACTTGCCTTATCAGACTTTACATCATTTGTAACAGTCCTATGTGCACTTCCTTTGAAGATCACTTTTCATACATTTCCTGGCTCCCATTTGGAAATTCCCGGTGACATCTTAGGATCACAGCCGATTGTATTCATTCTTTTTATAAGATTTTTTTTTTTTTCCTGCAATCCTGCTTGTTCAGACTGTCACTTATATCCTGATTTGTGTTAACAACATCCAACAGGTCTAACAGATCTTTTCCCCAGGCCCCTCCCTTCCCCTGGTAGCAGATATTTCTTTAAAAAGAGATTTATTTTCAGCCAAGACTTAACAAATCTTCAAAAATTAAACTGAAATTCTTGATGCTTCTGTTTTCAAGAAGAGGTAAGTGACTCTCTTTAAAATTACTCCTTTAACTGGTAGTGTGATTGAATTTGATGCTGGATGTCCCAGTTTTCTGCTTAGAACACACTTTTTGCAGATGAACAGCATTCCCGTTAAATGAGGTTTTTAATGGAAATGCTGACATAGTGCAGCAGAAAAGCTAGTGCTGTTGAAATTGTGCAGGATTTAATGACCAGAAAAGTAAGCAAGAACTGAAAAACTCAAGATATTCAGGTGGGATATATTCTTTCATACAAATTATGTTCTTCTTATAATTATGACACACTTCTTTTGCAGTGATGAGATGCTGATGGTTTTAGCTTATGTTTTTTGGAAATGTTATACCAGATACCAAGAAGTGTGTTTCCAAGTTCAGTTACTTAGCGATCAATGAGTATTAAATTAGACAACCGTATTATTCTTCAGCATAACTGGGAGTTTTAATGCTGACCTTCCTCTCATGTCCTCAACTTTTTTTTTTTTTTATTTTAATCAGTTTAGTATTTATAACAGCAATATTTTGTGCTTTTCGGGAGTAGGTTGAAAAGTATTTCAACAAAGGATTGCCTTTATAACAGGGAAGATATAACTAAACAAAGTGACCAAGGTTATTCAGGAGACAATTGACAGACACAGAAATGGACCCTGGTCTCCCGTTACTGTTTGTAAAACCCTCCTAGCTAGCACTTACTTTTTCTTTTAACTCATAAAAGTTAAGATGGTAGAGTGCTAATACCAATAGACTTTAATTTGACTTTTACTGCTGGTATATATACATGTATGTGTATATTCACATATTCTTGGCATGTGATATATGTATTCATACATATTCTTAGTGGACAAAGTCAGCTAAGTAACACTTTCCAATACGAGATTTTTCTCCTCCTTTCTTTCCTTCTTCTTAAAAAGATTATATTTGGGAAGAGCATCTAATAATTTCACCATTGTTAATGCTGATTCAACAACTAAAAATGAAAACAGAATATATGTAAAATGTGTTCCAACGTTAGAGAACACATATATGCACTGCATGTCTGGAGAGCTGTTGTGGGGTTATTTTGCTTTTAACTGTGAACTTTCTACAATGTCTACTGGGGAAAAACTGGACTGGTGTTTTCATGACATTCAACATAAGTAGCATGGCTTCATTGTGGAAATCCTGATCAAACTAGACAGCCAAATCCATCAGATCCTAATCCTACATGTATTCATGAGAGATAGGAGGTGGTTTCTAGCCTCGTAAAATTCAATAGCCATTCTAACAATATCTTCAGTTAGTTTAAAAATACACAAAGTAATAAAAGTGTTCAAAACAACACATTAAAGAAATTACATTCAGAGATGAAGTGTATCTGAATCTGAAGTGTATCTGCCTCCTGACTCTTCCTTGTCAGTTCATCTTAGAGCAGTGTACAAAGGAGCTGAGAAGCACTATCCCCATTTTAGAAGTTCCACCCATAGTTAAAACGTTCAAAATCATTCAGCTGGCTAGCAAGACACCTCTTTCCCTGACTGGCCCTATAATCACTTAATTCAAACAAGGGATAATGCAAGCTAGCCCAGTTGCTGATCTATCTATAATGAATGACAGGGAAGAAAAACCAGCAATAAGAAAACACAAAAAGAGTTGTAACAGTTGCTTTTTGCATTATTGTTTTTCACTGCTTAAATACCTGTCCATAACTTAAATGCATGTGTGTGTTCATGTATGCACAGGTTATGTTCAGCCATAACAACTGCATAGCTATAAGAAAGGGAAAAGATCATCCCAGAATAATTTCCACAGAAGTTTTTATTTTATAGAAGAAAGTCTACTTTCAGAGTCCTCCAAAATTTTGAAATGTTTTGAATAAGAGCTGGAGTCTCTGTAACTCTCCAGAGAAACAAAAAGCTTTTAGATATCTTATATGAATCTTAAAATTAGTATTTTTAGTATCATTATTGTTGTTATGTGAAGCATATGTTTCAGAGATGTTCTAGGTTGTGACCTATTTTTGTGTTTGTTGTTGATCAGTCAGAGCTTCTGCTACTCTGAAAAAGCTTAAACTCTGAACTGGTGGGAGGGAGAAGGGAGAGGATGCAAACTGAGAAGGGAAGCTGCATTAAAGAAGAATAAACGATGACAGGAACTCAGTACTTGGACTGCAATGCATATTGTTCTCCATCTAATTAGTCTTTCCCTTTTCTGTGCTGGCAGTTTGCACTTCCAGATAAAGTTATGGGAGAAACAGAAATAACCTTCTTAAATAAAAATACTTACTGATATAGAGGTAAATGCTTTCCTAGAATTGTTATTAATATAACGATATTAATTAATAACTAAACAGATATTTTCCTCTTCAAAATCTTCTGAATGTTGCATACTGATCCTCACAGTGTTTCAATGACTTGCTCTAGAAAGCAGAGTATAACTGGTACTTCTCAGATGTTATATGCATTTCCTCACTGCCCCTGCTTACTGCTTCATGTACTGAAGAAGTGAAAAGTTCACCTAAAGCAGAGTTACTTTACAACATAACTCATCCTACGGCACTCTGAAGACTATGGCAGGAGTCTCGTGTAACCTCAGACAGCTGGAGTGGTAGGGTCTATTTGCTGGGTGAAGCAATAATAGAGCCTGTTTAGTCCCACTTTGCTGTCGTAGGCACCAACTAGATAAAAGAAATCAAAATGAGCACTCACTTCTTACTTCCAAGCATATTTTGTTTCTGATTTCTTTGAAGGAAAGGAGGATTCTCCAGGTACATGTGTAAAAATGACCTGACTAGCAAGGGCATTAATGATTGTGAAATGATCTTCCAAAACATTTAGTTACAGTAATGAGATTAATACTCCAGGACTGGTCATAAACATCTACAAGATTTAGTCAAAGGCCCAAATCCATCAGTCTTCTGTCTTTATTCCTTTAAGCTTTGGCACAGGCTTTGCTGCCATTTTTAAACTTCCACACTACAGAGAGAACACTGGGAGAAATATCTCCTCACAGAGTGTCTCAACTTCAAACTGGTACGCCTCCTTAGTAAGAATTAAATGTTTTGTGTTATGACTTCACAGCAAAAACCAAGGGGGAGGAAATGGATAATTTCTGCTGTGTGGCAATAATAAACCATTTTCATTGTAATCACTCAAACCAGTTATTTTGCTTAGCTTCTTCAGCACTCTTTTTCCCAGCTGTGCTGTGGCTGAACGACAGTGTTACACTTTGGAGAATGTGTCTGTCCAATTATGAATTCTGTTCAGTTTTGGGAACACTGTTTGTAATCACACTAACCACAGTGGATTAAATCACCCTTTTTTTTTTGTGCAAATTTGCAATGCATTGTGGGGATACAGTCTGAAAGACTGTGACAAAGAAATCAAATTTTATCATCACAGAACGACTCTTCCCAGGTTGAATAATGGTGCTACTGTCAGCAGGGCTTTTGACTGAAATGGATTTTTGATGGAAAACTAAACCAAGCCTGTCCTGTCCTGAGATACTCAGAGTCCTCCAGGTTCTACCTCACCCAGTGACTTTGAGAACTGATTTACACCACTTGGCCAAGAAAGCATGGGAGCTTTGCCTGTTAGCCTGCAACATGATGTGGAAATACTTTGAACAAGCAAATGCTGTACATGAGTATAAAAATAAAATACTTTAATAGATTTCAACATGATAATACAGAAAATGCTGTAAATGACTGTTAGCAGCCTTTATCAGCTCTTGGGTCTGCAAAAACAAAGATTTTGCAGTAGTGGGCACCTTTTGAAAAAGCTATCCTGTTTATGAGAAGCAATATAGCTGCACAGCATGAATTACTCCACATTGAGTAAGCCAGTGTACTATATGTCAGTAAGCCTGACTCTATATCAGCTGAGGCTCTGGAGTACTAAAAGACTAGAAATGTGGTTGCCCTTCATTTACAAAAAGGTGTTTACTTACACAGTATATTAGTGTCAGACTGCACGGTATGATGAGCTGACTGAACCAGGCTATCCTACCAGAACACCTTCCACCTCACACTCAATCGTGTTTAATCAGTAAGCCAAAACAATAAATGGAGAAAAATCATGCATGTGGCAATGCAGTTCTATGCACATTTTTCCTTTCAGCACTATAGTACATTTATTAAAGAGTATGATGTCAGTTATAGGATAGTTTCAGGTACTAATTACTAGTTCCAAGATATAGTCAAGCTGTGATTTTTTTCTGCTGAGTTCAGTGAGCTTTGGATTCCATCCCACATCAGCGATTTGGGTCTCTTAGTATGAAAATCAAATGCATTCCAAAGCCAGTGTTAAAACTAAGAGAATTTAATAGCTGTCAAAGCTGTATACAAAGATACAAATTGGCCTAAGCACAGGTAGGAAGATGGTAACCATCTGGACAACTTTCATGTGTTAACTACACGTTCCTCAGGTTAGGGATTTGGCCTTTCATTTTTTCTGAGTTTGCAGCCAGGCACAAGGCACCTAAGCAGAATTCACATTTGCAGTTTTTTAAAGATCCGAACCTCTTCTATACAGCCTCCAGTTCAACACCTTTTGCTTGTTGAAATACTGCCAAAACCAGCCTTTGTGAGGCTTCGCTCACTATTTCTGCATTAAGGTACAGGACTCCACAAAAGGATCTGCATTGATTTAATGCTGTAGCTGAAGCTAAAGTCTTGTCAGTTCATTTACTCAAGAGTTCGTGCTTTTTGATCTGATAGCCTAAGGAAACAGGCTACCAGGAGACCAGTATTCCAGTTTCATTAGCTTGCTAGGCAAAATTCAAGGTAAAAGCTACTGCAGTAGTTGAATATTTCTAATGTTCACATATGACAGTACTAGGCATTTGTGAAGTTACTGGTTATATGCTCCAGCTCATTGCAAAACCTTCTGTGATCGGTATCTATGGCATGTCAGGTATATTTTAATATGAAGGGAGACTAATCCGTATCCCTGACAACCTGCACCAATGTCAAGGTGAAGGGCTCTGGGATGCTTCCAGCTAAGGTTCTCTGCATGCTAGATTGAGGTGAGAGCTCAGGACTGTATTAAACTCCTGGCTCAGCACCTATTCTTGATCAGATGATACACAGGTTTCTATGAGGTCAAAGGAATGGTATCTATAGATTGCTGGGATGATGGGAAACTTTTTGAAAGCTAATGGCTCAACAACTCCAGCTGAAATGTAACAAACCACAAGCCCTAGTAAGCTCATTAATCCAAGGCTGTCCTTGTGGGAATTCAGTGTCAAGAAGATCAAAGCCTTTGCCTTTCTTGGCTGATCTTGAAGGTTAGATTTCTGGTTTTCAAATTGTTGATCCTACAATGTGTGTGAGGTTACTTATTGTACATTTGAGTCTTTTTGATCAGATATTTGGGCATTTTGAGGACATTAAATCTTCAGCATTGATATGACAGGACAAGGTTCAAGGAGCCAGTGTATCCAGCTTTTTCTGCTGTTACCAAAGTATATGTTTTTTGCAGAATCACTGGGATATCACATTTAGCTGTATGGTCTAATAATGTGCTTTGGTATTATTGTCATGTAAATCAGGACATATAGCACAAGTGGAGGTTTTTTTTTTCCAGTTTTAAATCAATTTGTTATATATTTATTGTATATGGCTCCTGATGGAAATTAGATATAATGTAACCAATATTTTACTGGCTTCATGGATTTTTCTTAAGCGAAAGACAGTAAATTTTGGTTTATATCCTTCGGAGACACATTTTTGTCAGCCTGTTGACATAGCAGTCTGTACTGAAGTTTGGTATAGTGGAAGGCTGAGCATGGGGTGAGGGGAAATGAATCACATGGGTTGCCATGCACAGTCAGAGCTATGAAGAGCTAATTTAGCAGTGGCTTACAGAAAAAAACATGACGAACATGTAAAAGCAGAGAGACTTTGGAAATATTTTTGAACAGAAAAAAAGATTTACATGTCCGAGTCTGAATAAAATGCTGTTCTTTGCTTTCAGTTTATTGTTCCTGTGAAATCACTCATAATGTCTTCTTGCTGGTAGGTAAAAAGTGGCATTAAAATTTCTGGTATGCACTTAGGAAGATTTAAACATACTGTAACAAAGATGAAAATTAGACTTATCAAAATATTTTCTGATAAGTGCAGCAGTATGCGATAAAAAAAAAGATACTAAAATTTAATAATGGTTTTAATGCTCCATTTTTCTTCTAGTTTTATGGGTCTTTTAACTTGAGATATTCAAAAAGTCCATAGAATTAGGCTTGTAGTGTCAAGGTACGCAGGTATATGACTAAGCCCTGACCTGAGATTTGGGTGACTGAACAGACCCTGAGAAACTACCAAGTATGACATGAGAAACTGCTAGATGTAGCAAATAACAGTGAGAAGAGAACAGAAGTTACAGACACTGCTGTTAGGAGTGGCCAGGTTTTACAGGTGTTTAATGGGATTTATGTTAGAGAAAACCACATTTTACAAGTATTGGAGGGGAACACTGGGGACCTTTTGGAGAAACAGTCTGAAAGGCCTGCAGCACCTAGGGAATCATATCAGTAACACCAAGATTGCCTAGGAAATGCTATCAGAAATAAATTTGTGTACTGATGTAGAAAAAAATAACTTCTATGGGGAAAAAAGTAACTAGGGGCAAGTCATTTATTTAGGAGCCAAGAGCAGAGAAGGAAAGATTACAGCAGTTGGGGGAAGAACCAACATGGGGAACTGGTGGGAAGGGGCTAAAAAAGGAGCCTGTGTGGGGTCTGCGTGACTGGCTATGCCCATGCTGTGTGAGTGCGCATGTGTGTGCAACTACACCCCTGGAACAGGTGCTCAGCCAGCTGGTGGGCAAGCAAGGAGGAAGGGAACCTCCCCTGCATCCTGATGCCCACAGGTTTTGATTACTCAGAATTCCCACAGAATTTCAATAGACTCAGATTTCATTGAAAAAGTTTTGAAATTTTCCTTGAGAAACCATTCACATCATTTACAACATTAATAAGAATGTTAGGAAAATGGTTCCTTCTGATATTTTTCTGGTGATTTTTCATAAAGAAACTAAACTTAAAATGTTTTATCATATTTAGAAAATATCATAATGTAAGGTGTCTCTGCTTTTTAAAGTAAAACACCGAAATCTCTTTATAACCTGAGTAGGTTGCATATAAGGTCAGTTTTTCTCTGATTACTACTCTGTTTCCCTAGGTGCATAAATCCCTCAATCCTTTCACAAGCTTTATAGGACCTTAGTTGTACAAATAATTAATCAGTCACCTGTGTGAAAGTTGCTACAGGTTTTAAAAACTGGAAAAAAAAATCTAGGGAGATTAAAAGCAAGCATCAAACAGAAAGAGAAAGAGCTTTTTATTTTGAGCTTTTTTGCAGTTTGAGTAGTAGGGGCATTTTTTTCATCTATATGTACAAAGAACAAAATATGTAAGCTTTGATTAATCTGTGTTTACTGTAGCAACAATACCAAATTTTACTACAAATGCATTATTTTCACTTTGTTTTTAAAGAGAAAGAACACCTCACACCTGATTAAATCTGGTATTAAAAGGCGACTTAAATAATGTTATTTCTCTTACCCTTCATGCATATAATCACAGGGGGTTCCTCCCCTTGTTTGCTGATTTTTTCCCAAAGTTACAGATATTTTCTGTTATAAAGATTGCTCTTATTTTATATAAAAGTTAAGGATTCTCTACTAAGATATCTCTGTTTTCTGGTTTGCTCTCTTAATTATGTTTTTTTATTGCATGCTTATTCTCCAGATCCAGCAATAGAAATGTTACTATTTATTACATTTGGTCCACTTTCCTCCTAAGCACTCATTCTTTTCTATGATGGGAGCTATTTCACATTTTGCTCCCTTTCTTCTTCCTGTCTGTCTCTCCACTGACATGAACTTTCCCTTTCCTGAGGTGAGGACAAAACTGCTCCAGGCAAAATGGACAGAGAGAAATATATGTGTAAACAGTGTAAATGGACCATCTGAGAGGACGAGAGGATGTTTGCCCTAAAACTGACAATGTTCTAGAGGAAGGCTGCTGTCAGTCAGGTTAAGCAGTAACCAGACGTTGCCCCACCAGCTTCATAACCACCGCCTGGGCTGTCCCTCGACCAGCACCCAGCCTTTGGGTTGACACTACAGGGACAGCACCCAGGGACACTCCTTGGGTGTGCAGCTGTGACTCCTGGGGAGCTTGAGGGACACGGGCATGTATGTGTTTGTTCATGTCAGATTAGAGCTCTTGGGATTAGCTGTAGAAGTATACCTGGAAATTAAAGCTGTATATTTGCTTCTTGTAGGCATCTAGCACTGTAGTTTATCCATTGTATTACCAATATTAATCCTGACTTTATTCTGACAGTTAATTGTTTAGCATCAATAAAATGTTTCAATTCTGATTTGATTTAAATCTCATGAAACCACTTTTTCTTTGCAGCAGGTATCTATGCCACTGATGCACAGAAGCTCTGAAGCCCATGGGATTGATTACACAGGGTAAAGCTGGATGTGTGACAGGTATCTTTTATAATAAAAGATTTATTTGAAAAACATCAGTATTACAGCTAGTGGAGAATCTTTCTCCCATGATCTTTTCTTTCTTTCCTCATTCAAGAATTTTTTTAATTACAAGACTGTAGATTTTTTTTTCCTCATGGAAGGCTAGTACTCCTTGTGGTGGAATAGACAGCGATTTTTGCCAAAGGTTTTCATTCAGATTTTCTACAGCAGATTTGAAGCCAGTCCTCCTCAACTCGTGGCTTTTCTTTGTGTCCTTTAAAATACCTTGTCCCTTTTGGATGTGCCTCAACCTTCCCTTAACAAGTGGAGGAAGTATACTTTACTATCAGATTTATCTCAGAAGATAAGACCTCTTCCTAAAACACTTCAAACTAATCATATTTCAGGACCTGATTTATAATTTTTATGTTATTCAGAGTTTTTCCACCCCCATGAACCTTTCTGTGCTTTACTTCATAACTTCATACCATAGAAAAGGGATTCATTACCTTCTTTGTTCAAGTAGTACATAAAACAGCAGCCACAACTCCACTTCACTTACTACATTCATTTTTACTACTGTCATTTGAAAATGTCAGGAGCCAGAGATCTAAACAGTCTGACTAAATGAACAATTTGTTTGTGACACAAATAAATATTTCCAGACTGCTAGACAACTTCCAGCACCTGCATTACATACTTTCCAGTGTGCGACCTTGATGGATCAGATATCAGCTTCTTCTCAAAAGGAAAAAAACAAGAGGAGGAGGAAGGGGGTGGATTGTGATGTTGCATCTTTATTTATCTGAAAGCATATTTCCATTTTTTCAGCCAACTGAATGGAAGATGGCAGAATGAAGTGTCCGTGACAGCAAGAAAATTAAAAACAATCTGTAGGTCATACTGGATGCGTTTTAAGATGACTTTCTAGGGATGCATATGGCATACTTCAAAGGCAGTGCAAATAATTTTTTTCAATTTGTTAGGTATTTTTTTAGGTGGCAGTATGGTCACATAGATGCCCAAAATGCAGCACAAAACACAGTTTCTTTCCATCAGATACATAGCTACAGATACACTGCACACCACGTAGCCCACAGAGAAGACAGAATTGTACATGGCTGTGGGGAGGCACACTTTGCAGGTAGCTCAGACTGCAGATAGTATGAACTATGGCTGAAGGTTTCACGACGAAAGAAGACTTTGTGGTCTGTATTAAGACTGATGATTTAAGAGACTCCAGTATCATAACTCCTGTCACCGAGATTACACTAGGAAGGAGAATAAACACAACAAGAAAGATAGGAGCATTAAGCAGCTGCATATTTGCGTGTCCATGGAAATTGCTTTAGCTACAATTTTTGTGTATGTGAAAAGGAAGAGAGAATCTTATAGCAGGATCAAATGGGAGCCTGCATGAATAAAAACGCATAGGAAGAAAATTTATCCTACAAGAAAGAAATAAGATCAGAAATTTATAACTCCACATACAAATAAATAGGAAGAAGAACCACATAATTCTTCGAGGAGTAGGAGAACCTATTGCAAGCTACAAGATTATCACCAAGCCAGGCACCTGGACCAAAATTTCTTCAGAACGCCTTTATGTGAGCACAAACCTCAGTCTTGTCTGTATTATCTCCTCATCTAAATTGTATGTCTTGTGCATTCAAAATGCTAACTCAAGGCTGGAGTTGGCCATTTGGAGCATCTACTGTTGGGAAGCCAAGACTGAATCCAAGTACAGCTACCAAGGGCAGTACAGTTATTTTCTAGACTTCCGTATTTTTCTTGCCTAAAGCTGAAGAATGACATCTGTTGTGTCCCATTCCTGTTTACCCAAAGGGAAAGGCCAGCTATATCCCTGTACTGTTGTCAGCTCAAGAATTTTTGAGAGCTGGAAGGAAAGGGACTGTTTGTTGGGTTTTTTTTTTGGAGGGAAGGTGTTTGATAGTGAGAGACAGGAGAAAATAAAGGGAATGAAACAGACCACGCACAAGGATGAATTACAGTTTTTTAAACAAAAAAATAACATATTCTCAGATACCTGTCTCACAGAAACCTTTTGTCCCCTCTCTTTTGAGAGATCACGAAACACTCACACATGTGTTGGCAGTGGAGGGGGGCTGCAGAGGTGGCTTCTATGAGAGGAGACCAGGAGATACCCTGTGCTGGGCCAGCTGGTCCCACTGGTTCCAGCTGGCTCTGCAATGGCCCCACCGCAGCCATAGCTGAGGCAATCAGCAACGCTGGCAGGTCTTCTGGGAAACCACATTTTAAAAAAGGCAAAACATTGCAGAGCAGAGTGAGGAAAAAAGTATGAGAAACAGCCCTGCAGACACCAAGGTCAGATGAGGAGGAGTGGAGGAGATGTACCAGGTGCCAGAGCAGAGATTCCCCTGCAGCCCATTGAGAGACCACAGTGGAACAGATATTTTCCTGAAACCCATGGAAGAGACCAAGCCAGAGCAGATATCCACACTGCAGCCCATGGGAAGGACCCAGGCTGAAGTGGAGGAAAAGTGTAAGGAGGAAGGAGCAGCAGAGAGGAGTTGTTATAGACTGACTACAATCCCTTGTTCTTCATCATTCCTGCACTGTTCAGGCATGGGGGAATTAGGGGAGTTGGGAGTGAAGGAGTGAAGTTGACTCTGAGAAAAGGGGCACTGAGGGGAAGGTGTTTCAGATTTTGTCTTTGTTTTTCACTTTCCTACTCTATTTTAATTGGCACTAAATTACAGTAATTTTCCCTGTTTTGCCTGTGTCCTGGTTTCAGCTGGGATAGAGTTAATTTTCTTCTTGGTAGCCGGTATGGGGCTGTGTTTTGGGTTTAGGATGAGAACAATGTCGATGATACACTGATGCTTTTGTTCTTGCTAAGTAGTACTAAGTAGTTGTTAAGTGGCACTCACACTGGTCAAGGACTTTTCAGCTTCCCATGCTCTGCCAGGTGCACAAGAAGATGGGATGGGGCACAGCCAGGACAGCTGACCGAAACTGGCCAAGGGGCTATTACATATCACGTGACGTCATGCTCAGTATATGAGCGGGGGGGAGTTGTCCGGGGGAGGGGTAACGATCGCTGCTTGGGGGACGTGCTGGGCATTATCGGCGGGTGGTGAGCAATTATAGAGTGTATCACTTGTTTCGTATTACTATCGTACTATTATTACCTGTTATTATTATTATTGTTATTATTACTATTACTACTGTTCTATTGTTATTTTACTTTTGTTATTAAACTCTTCTTATTTCAACCCACGAGTTTTTTCCTTTTTTTTTCCTTTTCCTTTTGCTCTTCCGATTCTCTCCCCGATCCCATCGGTGGGAGAGTGAGCGAGCGGCTGCGTGGTGCTTAGTTTCTAGCTGAGGTTAAACCACGACAGCCTGCGATAGCAGTTGGTAAACGGTCTCCTTATCTTTTTCTCAACCCACAAGTTTTTTCATCTTATTCTCACTCCCTGTCCTGTTGAGGTGGAGTGCAAGAGTGGCTGGTGGGAGTTGGAAGTTGCCTAAGGTCAATCTACCACAACACAAAACCCCCAAAATTTTATATCAAGAGTTTAACATTGAGTGTTTAAGAGCACTACAAAGTTCCTGGCTTTCCTATTCCTTCCTGGGTTTTTTATACACCCCTTTCGTATCTATAAGAGTTTTTAGTGTTCCTAATTCATGTTGTCTTGCATTGTATTTCAGTCACCTTTATTGAGTTGCCTAGTTCTCAGATATTGTAACCACATAACATCCTTGCTTCATTCATCCAACTTTTTTATTGGCACTTTCTGTTGTCATTTAACCTTTGTGTCCTTTTTCATGTACAGACCGCTATAGGGATGGAGGAGAAAATAAACAACAACAAAATAAAGACAAGTTCACAAAATTCTGAGTGTTGGCAATTTCCATCAGTGCAATACAGAGTGGAGAAAGCTCAACTTCAAAGCTAGGGTTCCGCACTAACATGACAAGTAATGTTTTTCCTACCAAAATCTAAAATGGAGAATGAAAAGAGATAGGATAAGTGGGTGTTTTGATCTTTGACTTGACAATTTATATTCAAACCCCTTTTTTTTTTCTACAAGCACTCATTGTAATGCAAAAATTCATGCAGATTTGTCTTCTCCCAGCTGCTGTGCCAAATGAAAAAGACTCTCGAAGTCAAGCCAAAGAGGCACAAGAAGGACATAATATTTTTTTTTCTAATTCATTACCTCAATTACATAGGCCTGGGAAATGGAAGCACAGTTGGAGACTACATGCTTCCTTTAGTTCTACAAATAAGGAAAACAAAATTTTAACATCAGAAATCTCTGATAAGTTTCTCGTAATTTCTAAGAAAACACCTAACACATTTAATTTTCTAAATTCCTAGTTTACTCATCTTTGGTACTTACCATGACATTATGGATTAAAATAATCCATAGTAGTAATTAATAATAATTAATAATAATCCATAATAATAATTGATTTGTGGTATAGAAAAAGTTATTTAAATTCAAATTTTATAAAGGATGTATTACTTAAGTGCAATGTAATTTCCAAAAGTGTGATTTCCTAATTGTGAAATGACATAACACATTTATAAGCTGGCCTTATAAAATATTATTATAGTACACACCACTCAGAAAAAATCTATAGAAGCTTCTAAAAAGACTATTTAAAAGAATAAGAAGCTTGCATTATACTACATCACTCCTTCTGATAAGTTCAAGGGACTGTTCTGTTCCCATGAATTGCTACTTGAAATAATAGTCTTTTACTTATGACTTTACAAGCTGGTTTTGTGGGGAGGTTTGTAAAAAGGACAATATCTACAGGTGATTTAGTAAACATGAGGAACTCTTAGGAAATAAGGGTAGTATTTTCAGCTGAAAGTTATTAAAAAGGTGCATTAGAGGGTAAAAAAAAATGTTACAGCTGTGGAAGTGTTTCTTTATGACCACTTTTTATTGTGCTCTGTGAGATATTAGCCTTCAGAAAGTTCAGCACGTCTACAGAGAACACAGTAAAGAAAATATAACAGTAAAGAAATCCTTTTGTGTATACATCACCTATACAAATACCATCCAAGAAACCACAAGGTCTAAAGACAAGCTTTGTAATTTCTCACTGCTTAAGCTGTAAATAATTAGCTTTCTTTATACTGAAATGTTTACTACCAGTGTTAAATGGTAGTGTTAAATCTCCATTAACCTTGTAGCTTCCCTGTCAGGGTTGCATGCAGTTTTGCTGCAGGGGGAATAAGGCAACAAACAGAAAATCTGGTATGTATCACTTTTTTAAAGCTATTTCTTTTCTATGAGGTCAAAATTATCAATTTTTTAGTCAATCACATATGTAGGCATGCAATTAAAGTATAAAGATATAGTTTAGTGACCCTGATGCTGTACTTGATCATGGCGCACCAAAAAATTGAGCAAAGCACTTTAGCTACAGCAAGCTGAACTTCTCACTAAATTGATAGCTCCTATCATTTTCAAGACATAAGCTACACAAAATTTATCTTAGTTACTAAAATATATATGGAGGCTAGAAAGCATAAAACTTGCTTGTCCCAAGAAAAGGCAAATTCATGCTCAGTCTTCTTTTTAAGCTTCAAGTTCAGAATTCCACAGTTTCTGTTAGCAGTAGATGTGCTATAAGGGATTTTGGGAATAGGAGATTCCTAGAATAGGAATTTCTTGGAAACGAGAAACTCCTGAAATGGTGAAATTAATGGGTATGAATGCCTTTGTATCCATCTCTATAGTTGCATGTAAATTAAAAGCAAGCAACTAGTTATAAATTAAGTAAATGCAACCATTCTGAATGGTATCATTTCACCTTTTTACTTGAGAGTTGGAATAAATCTAGTATCTAAGTTTATTCTTGTTTCTTTCTGCGCTAGTGACAAAAATGAACTATCTCATTTCTAATATGATCTCCTGGTTTGCAGCAATTCCTTTGATCAGTGTGTGACTGGTTCTGAAAGTTACTGGTTTCCAGCCATAACCCAAATACCACAGCACATGTCAGCAGTCAGGCATTCTCCAACACTGCTCTTACTGTGTGACATACAATAATATTTTCCAAGTAACTTCCCTGAATCAAATGACCTGGCACTCTTCTTCCACATCACCTCAGGAGATGACAGAAGCTTATTCCCCAGAATTGGTTATAACAAATCTTCTCTTTCTTTTTACAGTTCCATGGCATTTGTATTTCACCTAAGCACTTCATTGATGCCCATCCCTATGCTATCTGCTGGTCTGTCTTTCTCTGAAATGATAATGAAGGAAAAAAGTTTTATAAAAAGGTGTAGGTGGTATTTGCTTTTCACTAGTGGCACCATGGCAGCTCTAATTTTATTCTGGCATTGAGTGAGTGTCGCCAATTTTTGGCAGAGTATTGTTAAGAGTTTATAAAATATTCTTTTAATTGACGAAATGCATCCAGAGGCCTCCTGGGGAAAATAAGCAAGCTTGTATTTATGTGCAAGTAAACCTAAAACTGTTACTATTAAAAACCAGAATGTCAGCCAAAATATCTTAGCCATTTATAGCAAAGCACTTTTCAAACACTATACCACCTCTAAACGTATGTGCTTCATCCCTTGAGTAGGATAAGGGACTACATAAGTGACATTAATTTTATTTTCATTCTGAGGTCTGGGGTTGACATGATTGCTCCCTAGATCAACTACATCCTCATAGACATTTACATTTAAGCATTTTAAAATATGAATTCCTCCGCAAGGTCATAGCCAAGCCAAGATAGATTATTTTCATTAATAATTCTTGTGAGCTATGGTATCAAATGTTTTACTAAGTTCACCTATTAATCTAATGCATTCTACTGTTCTGCCCAGAACATGGAAATTAGAGACAGCAGTTCAGAAAAGTCCCCAGTGAGGCTGGAGGTCCCTGTAGCTGAAGCTATGAAATATATGTCTTTTGCTTCAAGGATGGACGGATTAATGAATAAAAATGGGATAAGTAACCTATATCTTTTCAAAACTCCTGGAGGGGCAGGAAGCCTTGTTACTCTGTGTGTGTGTGTGTGTGTGTGTGCGAGAATTTGCTTGCACACACTCTGGTTAGACAAATCTGCATTGAAGCATAAGGCATAATGTAAATCGAATACATGTTGGATTCAGACTTATTATAAATCATTTGGGATGGCTGCTGAGATAATTTCCTTTGCGCGGTATCTTCTAGAAATTAACTGTAGGAATTAACTCAGTGAAAGGCCCCTGGATTTAGAGGAAAATCAACCGTGAAAAATACCCATTCTTATATTAAGCAAGGCCAGATTATGGCTGAGATTTGCATGTAAGTGTACAAAGGTGGAAGGGTTTTTTTCTTGAACCATCAAAAGAAAGCTCCAGCATGACTGAGGATTAAAGTCAGGTTCTCTCCTTGCAAACTTGCAAGCGTTATTTTCCCAAAAGTAGAGAGAATGGATATGGATGAAGGTAAGGCTTCTGCTCCCTTATTTATGTATGGATCAAGGTTTGCTATTAAGATAGTGCTACTGAATTCAATAGTGCCATTATGAGAACAATGTCTGCAAACTTCACTTGTAGGACAAGACTGCAGTCTGCTAAATGTTCTGTAAAAACAGATCTAAACCCGTCCTTTAATCCAGAAGGATAGTACAGGGAATTCAACTAGCTCCAAGACAAATTCTAATAATATTAATTGGAAACCTGACTGCAGGGTTACGTCTCTTAATCTCTTGTACCCCCTTTCCCTTTCAATAGCTTCCAATAGGATATCAAATCAATATAGCCTTCAATGGCAAACTACTGTAGCTCATAAATTCTCTTATCTAGGGTTTATTTTGCATGTCTAATTCAGCTGAAGAGCAACCGCTCTATCACTCAAAACCTATTCAGCTATTGTAAGATTCTGATTTTACTTCCAAACTGTCATCATTTACTGCCCTTGAGACAGGACAATATTTGTGAGATATGCTTTTCTGAAAAGGGATCTTAAGGAAATGCTTTTTCCTAATATGCTACATTAGTGTCATATATGACTTGCTTGAATGCACATGTATTTGCATTCCTGGAAATGAATTCACATACAGTACTAAAGTGGAATTATATATCCTAGAACTGAAGACCATTTAAACATGTCCAAAGAAATATTGATTATGAATAATCTTGTTCCAAGACTTTTGCAATGAGGTATCTTGTTCAGAATCCTAAAGTTATGGGGAAACAAATAGTTTTGTTTTTTTTTTTTTTAAATATGCTAGAATTTAATTAAAATTGCATCACTGAAAGTTGTTTTACACATGAAGCTCTCTTGCTTCAGTTGCAGGCAGTCTTTTCTCCATTTTGAATTTCAGTTTAGATCTAAATCTTCAAAATCAATGTGGACTCATTTTCCTTTTTTCAAACAAGGATTATGTAGAACTGTATGCAACATATATCTTTGTGTGTTAAAAACTGGGATTCCGGTTTTTCTTCCTACTGAAGATCAGAAACCTCATCAGCTTCCTCCCCTACCCCCAGGAACATTTTCATTACTATAGCCACAAATATTCTGTTATTAGAAACAAAGGCAAAAGTGAAATCCAAAATAAGTCACAATCTATGAAGGTTCTGGTGATAAAACCTAAAGCAGATGAAAATTAGAAAGAAGGGCAGTAGAAGTAGAGGTAGCAAATTTTTGTACTGAGAAATAAAATAAGCTTAGATGTGGACAGTGAGGAAGGAAGATAGTGGAAATAGAAATGAACAATAGTAGAGGCAAAAAAGACACAATCCATAGTAGAAATTTGACATCATAAAAAACCTGGCTCTCCACTCATCTCTTATCACATCCATTTAACACGGTTGTTGTTGGGGAATTTTTGTGGTACCCCTTGAGGTAAATTAAACGTGTTTCTGCTTAAATAAAAACAAAAAATTAATGATCAATGCATTAGGGAGAGTACTACCGCCATAAGCAGTTCTACAAGGAGTCAGCAAAGATGCGTCACTAGCCAATTCCTTATATACACTTGCAGCAGCACCAATCCCATGAGTGATGGCATAGGGTGCCTCAGCCTGGCCTTGGATCCATCCCCCAGCCCAGCTCTGCTGCCCAAAGGTGGCCTCTGAACACATAGTCCAGGATGGCTACAAGACAATGCTGAGGCTGTTTCTTATCTCATCACTAAGGGAAACTTCACTCCCTTGCAAGGAGTCCTTCTGTCTCTGGCATTCCTGCTTCCAGCCAGTTTAACCCTTCTGCAGCTGGGCCTTTTTGCCCTCCGAGCCAGATCATTCCTGTGTCACAAATTACCACTGCTGAGCAGTTAAAATTTTAATTTCCCTTTCACAGTGAAATAGTGAATTATTATATATTCTGAAATATAGTTTAACCCTGTCTTATTTGTAAGCATCTGGGAATTTTCTAGGAAGTAAGCAGAACATATCTGTGCTCAATAAACTTAAGTGGTAAAAAAAGCTTATGTGGGTTGCTTCAGCAGCTTAAAATTAAAGTACTAATAGTCTCATTCCTGTATAATTTTTGATTATATTTCCACAGTGTTTGCATTCCATAAGCACTTTAGGCACTGATGTAATACCTTCTGTTTTACAGATGAGCAAAACCAGCTCTGGCCAGTTATTCAGGATCAAGCTGAAAGTAAGCTATCATCTCAGACAATAAGGGAATACTGCGAAAGTTCTGGCAAATGTGACTTGAATAAAACATGGTACACAGTGATGAAGAACCAAAAGCTGTTCTTGGCTAAGCCAGCTGGACAAGTCTTTGAACTTGAGACATTCTCCCGTTAAAGAAGCACTTTCTGCTTGTATCCTGAACTACAGATTTGTATCTCTGCACTCATATATACACACTAACCAATTTTAAATGGGCTGAAACACTTTTAACCTGTCAAAAGCATCAGCTCAGTCTGCATTCATGACACGCAAATTTTGAAAGTGTATACTCAGTAATGCTGCATTGTGCAGAAGAAATATTTTATGACGACAGTAAAAACATGCTTTTAATTTTCTGCTCTAAGAAACTAATGCTTCATTACCATATTTCATTTCAATGTGTTTTTTAGTCCTATATGAAAAAATTACCACACAGATTTGCAGCAGCTACCTTGAAAGAGTTAAGGACCTTTATTATCTTTTGGAAGCCCACAGTTTTGATTTGTGTGTTTCTTGTAGCAAAATGTTTACAGTGGTAACATTTCTATACACCAGATTTGTTCCACAGACATTACAGGCTAGTACTGCTCCTGTCTGTGTAAGTGAAAAAAGTTTTTCAGCTCAGCTAGATCAACTCTGTAACAAATAAATTGATAATTACAATGTGCATTCCATCACACTTGTAAATAATGAAAACATATTTTGGATTTTGATATGTGTGTGTGTGTGTGTGTGTGTTGACAGAAACGAGTGGTAGAGAAGATTAGACTAAACTGAAGTTTTCTGTCTCTTTCAGTGAACCATAATACTAAAATAAAGCAGAATATTTGGAATCAGCTTCTTTTGCATTCTGTTTCAATTCCCTTACACCATTTCAGCTAGAAGCAGAAGAAAGTCAGCTGCAAAAAGTGTTTCTTTAAACAGCATAACCTGGCAAGAAGCCACTTCTTGTAGCCCCTCAGTTGACTGCAGCCCCTGGGACTAGGGGCATTGAAAAAGGAACTATGGAAGATACCATGGTCTGAGTCTGCTCCAAACCCACACTTCAGGATCAGCTGCAGCTTGGGCCCTCATGCCATATTTCTATGGTATGCACAAAGGTGAGTACAGACCTTTCCCTATTACAACGTTGTAAATTTTTCTTTGGACTGCAAGGCAATACTCAATAATATAATTTCTCACGAATGTGCATCATACTTCAGCCAACTTGGGTATTAAAATCGGATTCTTCCTTTTCTTGTGACCAGCCTTTACCATGGACTCAAGATCTCAATATATAAACTGATTTTTTTTACAAAAGTAACCTTCAGCTTCAAGAGGTGAGTTGTGTGTTTTTGGAGACGGACCAAATACTGGAATGAAGGTGCCCGGGTCAAGAAAAAGATATGGCAAGTGCTGATGACTCACTGTAGGAATTCAAGGATGACAAAATGCGGGGAAAAAAAGGCTGCTGTTGCTGTGTGTGTCATCCCCTGTGCATATCACAAGGCATGAAAAACCATAATCCTTCCTTTCTGTTTCAAAGTTCTACAAACGTGAGAGAGTAAAGGATGGAAGTACTATCAATGAGCTGCTAAGCCAGTGTGAACTGATCTCAGAGAGGCATGTCAGCAATCTCACCTGTTCATATGCTAGTTAGTGCTCCCAAATACTAACATAATGCTAAAGTTTCACATACTGGTACATGTAATTGTATAGTGAAAGAGCCTCTTGATTTCATATGAATGCGCATCATGACACTACATTATTGCACAAGACATTAACATTAATACCATTAATAGCATTAGTAGCACAAGATTAATAGCATATGCCATGTTATTGAAAAATTACACCATCATATGGAGTAAATTCTGTGTTTACAGCATACTGTGATGGCAGAATACATGGTAAGTGCTATAAAGAATGCTTCAGTTTAACAGAGCTTAGCTAATGTTACCCTAAGTCCTTCTGAATTTGTTGTTGCAGGCTTCTTTCTTTCTGCACAAAACCTTTGTGTTTTAATAGCGACAGGTCACTATCTGGCTTTGAGATAAGGAGGAAAACAAAGTTGTCCCAGGACTATGTAATTAGCAAGGCCATTGGTGGCTTATGCTAAAAATCTAATTCAAAAAGCAATAAATAGTGAAAACAATAGTCTACCCATGAGGATCTCTGTACAGGAACATCCAACACTGTGTTGAAGTCAAAGCCCAAGGTGGCACTGCTACAGCTAGGGGCTGGATCACCAGCCAGAACCCAGGCGTGTCAAGTGGTGAGAGTGAGTGTCCTGTCCCCTTGGGTCCAAGGCAACCATTTGAACTGGACTGGAGGATCTGTGGCTTTGGCAGGCATGAGTGTGAAAAGTGTGAGTGCCCGAGGACAGAAATCTGAGAGCAGAAATCGCTATCCACATGCTATTGCAATCCCGCTAAATAGATAAATTTTAGATTTTGTGACACAGTTCTGTTCTTGTGGTTACTCCATGCTAAATTGCCCCATGACAGTTCGTGTTGAACTTCCTATTACAGGGTGGAAGGGAAATAGGAACAAAAAAATTATAGAAATCAAACTGATACAAGTCCAAAGCTGTCAGTTCTGGCAAAAAGTTCCTGGCTATCTAACCTTCAAATAGAAATAAATACCAAAAAAAGTGACTCATCTTTGTCTCCTCAAACTGTCTTGAGAACTAAGTCAGTCCTTTTTATTCCTGAAGTTACGCTATGGGATGGAGCTCTTTTCTCTTTTTCTTTTTGTTTTTTAGCCGATTTTAGCAATAAACAATTTCATTTATATCAAGTATAGTACTGCCAGTCAACCATTGCCTATCCCTTTATAAGGTCTTCCTAATAGTACCCTATTTGCCAAAGTGATATGAGGATGACTGCATTAAAGACTGAGTGATACTGTAGTAATAGACATGTTTTGAATTTCTATCATAAATAGAACATTTGGTTTGAAATTATTAAAAGATTTAGATAATCATTCCTTAAGTCTGTTGGTGTAGTAGCTGGTAGCTGCCGAGGGAATGCCAGGGGGCACAAACAGAACTTCAGGGACTAATTCTTCATTTTTATACCCTGTTACAAGGCAAAGATGTAAAAACAAGACTAATAGCTGTTAAGCTATCTCAAAGTATCAGTGAACATGAACTTAGTCCTAAACATGACACTTCTGCTAACAAAAGAACAACTTATTTTCCATGAGAGTTGAGCACTTAGTTTCTGCAATGTAACGATAGGGTTCCCAGCTGTGCTGAAGCTTTGTATTTTTACGATGTACTTTCCCCTTTCTTTAAAAGAAAAAAAGGAAGACAACTTTATTCAGACAAGTAATTCTCTGAAGACATATGCCATCTTTAGAGTTTTACCTTCAAGGTCTTACCAACTGTTTGATTTTAAGATCATACTGTGTATAGAAGGTTAATTCAGTGACACTACAGCAAGAATGGAAAGTGGCAAACTCAGAAATATACTTGAGATAAGACTCGACATGGTTTAATGGAGAAAAATATGCTACTCTTGAAAACACTGTTGCTTTTACAGGATTTTTTTTTTTTTAAATAATTTGTTAAACTCTCACCGTCAGAGTCTAAAGAGTAATATAAAATAGCCACACCGATATACAGACTGGAACTAATATTTCTCCCTCTTAATAGTGTATTTGAGGTACTGAATAACAAAAGCCAAACACAAAATTATTTGTTAAATGTCACTCTCTAAAGTCATTACAATTGTAAAGAAATGAGAAAAAAACCAAACAGACTACCAAATGAAAGAGCTGGTAAGTTGGAAAAATCATGTTGGATATTCCTTAGAAGTATGGCAAGATTACATTTTTTTATTTCAAGGGACACCTATTTCTGAAACAGTGACTTCATCAAGCAGGACTACATATCATGGATGTTCAGCTATTGATAAAGGAGCATCAGGTGGAGACACAAAAAGGGTCTAGCCAAAACATTCCATAGTTCTTACAATCAAAAATAGTAATTTACATTGAATAGGTGCCAAATGTGAAGTACAAGAATGAGGTTGAATTTAACCTTCATAACTCAAAAGTATGTAATCATATTGTTGTCTTTGGAACTAACTCTAACTCAGTGGATCAGCCTCACCAATAAGTGAGCATAAAATGATTACAATAATTGGGCTCTGAGATTGCAGCAGTGTGAATTTTTACTGAATTGTCAGCAGGTAAGTGTGTCTGAACAGAGTTCCAAAGCCTACAAAAAAGACATTCAATAATTAAGCACAATCAAAAATGGAGGAGAGCCTTTAACTTTTACTTAATCTGCTTCCCAAGCTTTCAGACAAGTTCTCTCTAGCAGAGAAAGCAAGGAAGAATTATTTCATTAAAATAATCCTTGTCCATCCCATCAGCTATGTTTTTGTCTTCTTGGAGTGAATGTAATCTGCTGCCTCCAATTCATTATCATTTGGACATTTTTCAATCTGGAAAGGTCCATCTGGCACAAAATATATAACTGCTGATGGTACCCTACATACTGATGTACTCAACCTTATGACATCCTCAGCAGCTTTGAAGATATGTCAAATTTTATCAGTAAAATGTTCATTGCCTAAGTTACATCTTGGTCAGTCACTAATCAGGAACTCAATGATGATGATTTTCCAAAGCAGGACTAGGTGCTTCAGATGTATCAGCCGTATCCAATAGTCCCTGAAGCAACAGAACATACTTGACTGTACCAAAAAGCCACCAAAAGTATAACATAACCAAGTGTTACTACTCTCAGTCTTACGTTGGAGCATAGTTCTGCTGGAATCAGGTGCATGGCTAGAAAGCAAAGTTGGAGAATGGGACAAACCTATCTAGAAGGCCATTTACAAGCATCCTCTGACTGAAAAACCACTCTCAGCTACTTTCCTTCCACAAGTAAAATTTACGAACAGATTATAAACACAACGTGAATCACTTCTGAGAACAAAGCAGACTCCAAATATTTCAGTGGAGTATTTCAGCACTGTTTCCTCCCCAGTCAAGAGGATGGCAATGGCAATCAAAACTGACAATATTACTTCAGCAGTTGACCCCACTAGCTTAAGCAATGTAAAGTCATAATTACAGCTGGCCAGCCTCAAGGACCCAGTACACTGAAGCCAGGGAATCAGAGCCTAAATTTAAAAAAGGATTATTTGTGTATACTATTTTGTAAAGATTTATCATAAAACATGTGAGCACAAGAAAATCCATCTAGAATTTTGGATCTAAATATTTTTGTTTATAGTGAATATATATTTATAGAATATAATTTATGCTATAGCACAGGTAACTTCCAAGTCATCATACCCTCTTCAAGCTCATGATTTATTCTTGAATTACTTTATCCCTGATCACAATCTCTAACAGAAAGCTAAACCAAACCCTGGATTTTTTCAAACTGTTTTATTTTGCAATTTTTTTATGGCCTAATATTAAAATAAAAAAGCTGCTGAAATGAAAATAATTATATCTATTCATTTTAGGAAGCTTTCTGTGAAAATTACAGCCTTTCCATGTCAGTTTTGAGGGTATCATTAGTGTTTTGGAAATTCAGTTGCATCAATGATTTTGTTTTAAAGATAAGTTGTGTCCTAAAGGGTTCTTTATAAACATTTTTCCCAGATTACTTTATGACCTTGTGGATACATGGTTTAAGCTCCAGCTATCTGAAAAAGCTTCATGACTCATTTTCTCCTTGCCTTTTCAGGTGTATCATCCAGGACTATTAGGAGAGCACGTCTAACCCTCATTATCCTTGGAAACTGACAAATCTGATGAAAAAGAAATGACACCAAAAAGAATGATTTCTCTCTTTTATCTTTACTTTAATTGAAGATTTGTGTGAAGTCATGCCACTTTCCTGTAAGTTACCTGAAGGTTTGAATTGCTGATTTTGTTCTTATTTTACCTCAGATTTTTTTAATTCATACTGTGGCAAAAAAATATTTTCTTGATCTCTGTGTTTGTAGTGAACCAGCTGTGCACAACTTGCAATATCTGAATTTTATTTAGCTATTCTTACTGAGCTAAAGCTTGGTCAGCATTCCTACATATGTAAATTTGCATCCATTTACTGTTATCCTATTGCTCCAAATTAACCATTTTCCCCAAACATCTCATGACACAAAAGAATGTCCAAATATTCAAGTAAGAATTATTCCTAGCAAGCAATGATGCAAACCTGTCCTTCAAATAAAAATGTTTTTATGCCTTGCAAAACTATAGTGCATTTTGTAAATATAAATAGGCTGTTTACATGCTCTTAAAATTAATATATTTAAAACAGATGATTGCACACAAGCCACAGTGCACCATTTCTAACATAAATATACATCATGCTTGCAAACGTTCATATGGTTCCCGGCCCAGTGTATATTCATGCCACTGGTTTAAAGGTTATCATTTTCCTTATTGAACTGAGGAAAAAGAATTGTGTTGGTAAAGAACTAAATTCGGCATATGTCCTATGGGAGTTCAGTTTTTTAGTCCCCCAGGGAGCTTTTATATGACCTTTGATAAATACCTCTGTGCTGCATTTCAGCCATCTAAGAAACAGGGGTGATAAATGTGTCTTTTTCCAGCTGTTAGTCATTCAGGTACTAAGCACTCTCAGACTGTGTTCTGTTGTAGGAGGCATTGGGCGTGCACAGAGAGGGGCTATTAGATTCTACAGTGATGCAAATGCTGGTAGCTATGTCATGCAAAAACTGCAACAGAAAAAATACGACTCAAGTAATGCAACACAGCTGCAAAACCATGGATATGAGTCCAGTTTTATTATTAATGTATCGCTTCAGGACAAAAAGTTTGCTTCTCACTAAGGTGCAGGAGCTTTGTCTTAAGAAATGAGGAATTTCACAATTTAGAAATGGCAACAGGTATGACTGGTAAAAATCTGTGATCTGTTTTCTTGCACTGAAAACTAGAGTAACATGATGGCTAACCTGTTTGGCACATTCTAAAAGATCTTTTAGCACAAGTGATTGTCATTCTCACTGCTGGACACTGATAATTTATGAAATAAAGGATCATGTCCAATGAAGTGCACACAATACAAAACCAAAAAACTGAGGAAATGCCAGGTTCAAGCTCAGATGAAGGCTCCAATTCAGGAAAGGATCTTTTAATAATCTGTCTGGAACTTTCATTTTAAGAATCCTTTGCAACAAAACGATCTTCATATGTTTACTGCCTACGGTCATCACAGTACTCAGAATGCTCTTTAAGTTCCACAGATTTCCATCTTTGGTGTTAACTCTTTAGTGTGTCCTTAAATGCTTATAAAGCTTTTGGAGTGGTGTTGAATATAGGCTTATAGTAAGCTCTCATATAAGTGTGTTACCGAAGATTCTGGTGTTTTCCTAAAAGCATGCACAGCCTTCAGTATCTATCTGTTGTGCAGACTAGCACACTGCAGTAATTACTGAATTATACATATTTTTATATGTATAAATAAATAAACATATTTTTATATATCTGGGTAAATGTTCCTTCTCAAAATATGTGAAGTTTTTATACAGGTCTCGGAGTTGTGCCCTCTGTATTCTCAAAAACTTAAATTTATCAGATAAGAAATGCTATAGATCAATCAAGCTGCCTTCCCAGTTTCTGAATTTATTCTACTGTTGTGAACCTAGATGATTTTCTTCCCCTTTTCTTCTTGCCTGCCTATGTGAACTATTTCTCCTTACCTCTCTCTGAAGAACGTTTTTTCTCTGTGTATAGAAGATGCATTAATAGTCTTATCACCGGTATTTTTTGGTGTAGGAGAAAAAGCTTTTTAGAAGGTTAAACTATAGGAAACATCTAACAGCAAATAGAAATTGATTCAAGCAAAACTACCTACTGGATTCAAATTCTCATCTTCTGCTATGCTAAAATGGAATTTTAATGAAATTTTAAATGAATTTTTTCTTTCAGGAAACCACCCTGATGTCCCACTAGCTGTAAAGAGACAGACACCATGGAAACACTCATTTCCAGGAAATACAGCAAATTGTTAAAGTGCATTCCTTTAGATATGAGCTAACACACCCTTTTGATCACTTGTTAAAATCTTGCTTCATCTGTTAAGCTCACTTATCTTACCTGGATTTATCAAAATTTTCATTATTTTTCTTCTATGCAGGCTGTCCATCAGTGTTGAATTTCCTCAAGTAACTCTGCCAATGCAGTTTGGCTAACTATCTGGTAGTACTAAAAGCTAATAAATCTTTTCAGGAGGACAGGTAGCACTGAGAATGCTCTGAATTTAATGTCTGATTTATTTCCTCGGCTTAGCAGAAGGATGCCCTATGTAAGAACAAAAGCTGCAACACCAAAGTAGAGCTGAAAATTCTTGAAGTGTCAAAATATTACCTAAATCTGAGCTGAAGTTTAACTCTGGATAATAAATCACACCTGAGCACTGTCTGAGAACCTAAACCTTATCTGGCCTGTCTTTTACTTTAGGCTTTGAAAGCTGATCTAACTGCCAATTAGATTTCTCTTCCCTGAGTAAAATAAAATTGCTGTTTGGAGTGAGATTTCTTATTGGTCCACTGCAAAAAGTCATTCAAATTACTGGAAGGCTAGAAATCAATAAAATAAAGTGTCAGTGAATAAAAACCCATTAAGGAAGGAAAAACCCATTCCTAAACCCTTTCTTTTCCTAAAATTTTTTTGGATAGTCTGATAGAAAACTGATTGTAGTAGGTTTAGAAATATTTTTTACGTCTGTCTTTCCTTCTCCAGAACTGGATCATGTTTGAGTATCAAAAAAAGAATCTCTATAATACCATGTGTGGCTTTTTGAAAGAACTGCCTATATTATTTCATAGACTCACAAAGTAATTTAGATTGAGAGGAACCTCTGGGGTCATTTAGTCCAACACCCTACTGAAAGCAAATCCCATTAGCTCAGGCTGCTCAGGACTTTTTTCAGTTGAGTTTTGAACACTTTTGTCTGGTCAAATTTCGAATATCCCCAAGAAGGGAGATATTAATATTTTCACTTTGTGGACAACATATTCTGTTGCTTATCCACTCTCACTGTGATTTTTTTCTTCTATGTCCAATTTAAGTTTTTCTTGATGCAACTTTTGATCATTTCCATGTGGTATTTTGACATGCCTCTGCTTGGTTCTGTCTTCTCTATAACCACAGGCAATGTCTTCAGTTATCAATGTAAGACCTGGCAACTTCAGATAGCTATGTCTCCTCATCCTGTGGCTTTTCTACTTCCAGTGTACTATATGTACTATTGCTGCTGCACTTGTATATATACCTTGTGAAAGCCAATAACAGAAGGGTGAGTCAGGACCCAGCTCTACCCAGGAAAAGAGGCAACAGTCCCCCAGTAATTTCTAACCATTCAGGAGAGAATATCTCAAGTCTTACCAATTTTCTAATGATGTTTGCCCTTCTATGCTACAGATCACTGGTTTCTAGCTTCTGTCTAGCAAACAATATATTTCCATAACCAGAAAAAGCTGTCAACAGCAGGACAATAAGAATGCAAGTCAACTATTTTTTTCTGATATCTTGTTCCTTCTCAGGTATGGTTACTTATGGGACTGTGACCAGGAGTAAACACTGCTGTTTTTCTTGCTTTTTGGAAGAGTTTAGAGCACAGTAGAGACAGAGGTTCAAAAATTTATCACAAGGAGATTTCTCCAATGTACTGAAGAGGCATGGCTCAAACAGGAAGTTTATGCCATTATGCCATTATGCCAATATTATATGTATTATTTTAACACCTAAATGGATTTAGTCTGTATGAGGATTTCAGATATTTATGAAAGATGATTTCTTTCCATAGTAGGCTTTCTAAAGCTCAGACTTCTTGCACTCTCTGACACATAGTAACCTTTCTGTTGATGAAATATGAGATTTAAAATAAGCTATATGTCTAACATTGTTCTTTACATTTTGATGAATTTTATGCTTATTCCTAAATTTATGAGAAAATGAAAAAGTTTTGTAGTTACAGAATAAAAAACAGAAAATAGTTTTCTCATTTTAATAACTTGAATTAAATTTTTCTATGTACTATAATTTAAAAAAATCATGAACAGGAATAAATACACTAGCAAGTAATAAATCAGCCTTGCTATTCTTCTGTTATTACTAATCATGAGTGAATGTTATAGATTTATGCTCTGGTAATTTATCACTTTCCATCCATTATCCTGTGGATAATTTGTTGTGTTTATAATAACAGATTCCCAAACTCATTATATTAAATCCTCAGATACTAGGAAGCATGTAAAATTGAAGGTAAAAAAAAATCCTAAATATGCAGTCCACTGCTTTGGTAAAATATGCATACAAAGTTACAATTTTTTAATTTCAGAGGTAATAAAGCAGTATTTACCTGCTGCATCTGAATGAGGGATGATGATTAAAGCATCTGTCATAACAGCTAGAAGCATATTAAAAAGAAGACATCAGCTAAAAACTATAAACCCAGTCTCCTAATGGTTGCTGCGCCTGCAAGTCTAGCTGGCAAGTCTCTAGCTAGCTTTGATTACTTAAAACATACAGTCAATTTTGCGACCAATATCACCAAAGCAGGTGACAGACAAGACTGATTTCTCAGCTCATCACCAAAAGCAAATAGAGAGTAATAATAATTGTATGGACATTCAAGTCTAAAGCACTATTAATTAATAGAATTGTTTCCACTTTGACATGCGGGAAACAAGAAAAATAGGGGTTCTCAATAACAGCCTCATTAGCTGTTCCACGAAAGTAGACTGACTATTTTTCAGTCTTTCATGGTGGCATGAACTTCTTCAGACAGCTACACTGAAGGCAGTGATCCAGACCCTGCTGCACAATTGTCTTGGATTTATCTATATCTTTTATTTGTCTCTTATTGACTTTTATTTAATCTATCTCATAGCTTGACTTATGTCATATATTACATTATAAAGTTTTGATTTTTTGTAAGCTTATTATTATAACATTAGTTACCTAATCCCATTAGAGCTTAAAAATAATTTTAAAATTATTTATTAGTTTTGTTTAAAAAATAAAAATATTGTAATTAATAAACTCTGAAACCATTCAAATAGGAAATGTATACTAGAATGAATACATCAATGAAACACTTTAAAACTGTGCACAGGAGTTTTTAAACAATTCTAAGAGATTGCTTTGGACTTGGAGACTTTCTAGTTCTTTCTAGATGCCTGATTTTGAACAAGGTGTTGGATGGTGTATTTGTCTCTTTGGAAGTGAAGCAGCAAGATATGTTTGAAGTGTATATAACTACATTCTAGACCATACTGGATTTTTAGGATATTTAGGACTTGCTTGGTGCAGGTTCATCCATTAGCAAGTGATCTTTGGTACTTTTTATACGATTGCACTTAGCTACAAGTGGTTTAAATATTATCTTATCTATGACAATGTAATCAGAATATATGTTCTTCCGTGTAAGCTTGATGGTATTGTAAGACTTATCTATTTGATTAATTCTTTCTTCCATAACAAAAGGCAAACAGCAGAAGCTTGAGAACATAAGTCTAATTCTGTTTGAGTCACATCCCAAACTAAGGAACTCAATATGTGACTTTCCCTAAGTTCAGGCCTTTCATACAGTAAATCTGAGTTCCACTTTTTTTTACCTAGGTGTAAATAAGTTTTAGTTTTTGTAGTAAAGATAAGGGCTTGCGACCGGAAGATCACGCGCTGTACAGAAAGAGTTAAGGGTCGACTCTTCCTTGTCTCCGCCCCTTATAACATGACACGCCTACTGCTGGGAGTATAAAGGTAAACTACTGCGCAATAAAGGAGGAAGCTGAACATCCACACTGTGTGTGCTGACTGTTCCTTCCCCAGCCCGGGTCAGCTGGAGATCCGCCGGTATAACCTTGATATGTAACGAACGCTACAAGTTTTCCTCCATATTCCAGTTGTGAAAAGTAGACATGTTCCAACACAAAACCAAAGCAGTCTAACTAAACTAGGTGCTGGGAAGCAAATCATCATCTAGTAGAACTTGCTTTGTGACTCTAAATTACAGACTGGCCATGCTTTGAGCATCGAAGATGGTAGATGCAGTTGAGAAAAACCAATTTTTCCCAGAGATATGTCTCCTTCTGATGAAAATCCTGAAATGGCACTATCACAGTTACAGATAGAGATGAGACTGTGTTTCTCAAAAGGCAGATTTCTTTAAAATGTCATGCAGATAAATGGCATATATGCTTAATAATACTGAAAGACACGCATTTCAAACCAGCATGCAAAAGTAGTTCTAGCAGCAGGGTACCACATGGCTGCCAGGTGCTCAGACCCTTAACACCCACTCATGAGATGGGAATCGAGAGAGCCTGAGGAACCAGACACTCAGAACTGTGGATGAAAAAGCATAAAATACAAGAAGTAAATTTTAAAAAGCAATCCTATTAATGCAAACAAAGAAACAAAAAAAAAGATAACCACCGTACAAAACTTCTGAATCTTGTAAAGCAAAAGCTGTTTTATATTTCAGTTCTGAACCCTGCCTCCAAATGATCAGCTGTAGGTGGACAGGCTATGAAAGAAGAAATCCTGACTAGCTTACCCAAGCTTCAGAGACTACCTGAGACTAGCCTGTCCAAGAGGCTGGGACTTTTCAAGGCATCTTCTGATGACAAAACCTAAAAATGAATACAAGTTCAATACATGGCAACACTGCCTTTAGAGTGATATTTGCAATCAATTTTTTATTTTTGCAATCAAGTCAGTTTTCATTTCTCTGTGTAATGTAAATTTTTCTAATGGGAGGATTTTGCAAGACTTGGGCACAATTTTGAGTATGAAGACCTAAGGGGAGGTCAGCAATAAACTACGCACCTGCTAACATATTTGTCATGAAAGCTTAGTGCAAAATTTGTTAGTTAGGTGGATCAGAGAGGCTTCCCTCCTTCTGTACAGGTGAGACTAGCACTGTGGATAATCCATGAATAAAAGACTGAAGAAAAGACCTGAAAAAAAATTAAGCCCCTGATGTGCAGTCTACAAAAACTGGAAAAAATAAGTATATTCCTACAAAAAATATAAAAAATTAGTAATAGCAAATAAATGTGAAAATATTCAGAGACTTCGTTGTTGAAAACTAACATAAAGTGTTAAATTCTTGCTAAGCATTTATGATTTCATTTTTTTTCTAAGATAGTGTATTTTAAAAAAACCTAACTTTTTCTTTATGAACAGATACTGATTGTGTCAGTAGGATCATAGGATCACGGGCTGCAAGGAACCTCAGGACGTCTCTAGTCCAAACTCCTGTCCAAAGCAGGGGCAGATCTGGGGTCAGACCAGGCTACTCAGAGCTTTATCAAGCTGACTGGTGAAAACCATCAAGGATGAAGATAACAGTTTTATCTGCTTTCATCCCCTGAATTATTGTGAGGCTATGAAGAAAAACATTTTTTCCAGACAAATTTCCAGTCATAGGATGAATCAAAAGAATTCAGTGTGCCATGCCTGAAGCAAGATCCTACTCCCTGTGTTTCAGAGTATCAAATCTGGGTCTCAAGGAGAGCCACAGACGTTACCTTAACAATTGAAATTATATCCAGTGAAAAATGTATAGAAAGTAAGAAATTCTTTCCAAATGAGTCCGTGAAAAAGAATAATTATTTGCAATGAAGAGTGGTCAGCAAAACCCTTGCAAGTATTTGTGAAATTAGATACCTATGAGCTGAAGATAAAAAAATGAAAAGTGTGTTGTAGAAAAAGAACAACTGCTGTAAAAAAATAAATGCTTAGGGGAAACAAGGGATCTAGAGAGCTTCAACTCCACTACGAATGTTTAGAGTTCATGCAGGCACAGAGCAAAAGGGTAGGAATGTCCTCTAAAAATTACTTAACAACAATAAATGTCCAGAGATCTTGTATTGCTAGCAATAATTAAAACTTTTCACGATAAGCACCGGAAAGCACCATTGTGCAATTACAGACACAGAAAAGGGGAGAGACTCCATGAACCTGTCTTCTAAGCTGCAGTTATCTGCAATACCTCACTCAAACAGATAAAAATTTGCTACTGGGGTGCTAGTGTTTATTAATTTATCAAAACAGGAACAAGCTTAAAAAGTGATAAAGAGCACTTAGTATAGGGCCTGACATTGAAATAAAAGCTTGCTACCGTCAATGGTACTTGTGAAAAACTAGTTTGTTTTCTAGAACTCAGGAGAAGTATAAGTAGAACAAGGTAATTAATTCAAATAACATGAGACTACATGTCAGCTTGTTGAAAATCCCCCTTTTTATTGCATTATGACACAAGCAGCTTGGGTGCTACTTTAAAACCTTGGAAGTAGTTAAATTGTGCTTATCTATCTTCTGATTACACTTCCTACAGGACGACTTTGCACTGCTTGTTATTTTAATATTAAGAATAGCATGTCAGTCCAGCCTATGCAAGTACACACTATGATATTGTTCAAATTCAAAAAGAGATGTTAGCTACACTTGCCAACAAAACAGAATCCCTACAATGTTCAAATTCATCCTGAAACATAATGATATCTTTCAGCAGGAAATTAAGCAGTTGCCTGAGCCCAAACGTGCCTTCAGAGGCAAGCCAGCCCTCAAGAGTGGGCATTAGCTGAGGGTGATGAGACCCCATGCTGAACAGAGCTTTGAGGTTGATCTACTTTGACCTCTACTTCATATGAACTGCCCTAAAAGACCAAAAGTCCTGCTCCTAGTAACCAGATAAAGATTTAATAAATAAATAAATAAAATTAACTAAATAAAATTAACCCCTCCAACTTTTAAAATATACAAAACTCAAAGCAACTGGAAAAGGTGAGATAGGAATTAAAAATTAATTTATACATTGTTTTCTATCTGTCTGCTCCTGGCTTCAATTTTACCAATTCAACAGGTACGCATTGAAGCACTGAGCCCCACCCCTTCAGAAATTTCCCAGAACCTTCAAGGGATTTCCTTCACCTCCACAGTCTGTGTCCCTCTTTCATGCTTCTAGTTTCCCACTATAACTCACTTGTGTGCTCCGTCTGAAAGCAACTCTGCCTTACCTTTCTCAATCTCCTCCTCACCCCTAAGGGTTCAGCTCATCTTTGTCTTTTATAAAAGCATAACACAAAGCAGGGGGTGGGAGTGGGGAATAAAACAAAAGAAAATTCAGCAACAGTAGCAGCATCCATTAAGCAGAGCTTCGTTTTGGCTATCTTTTATAAAGAGATCAAATGTCATTCTACTTACAGGTGCAGTAGGATGAAACAGTATTCATATATAAAAAAAAGTTTCCTAATTCAAGAAAAAAATAGGTAGGAAACCACTAATAATATTAGAATATTAATCTAATATTCTTTCTAGAAATAAAACCAGTTTTACTGTTTCTTGGCCAGAATCACCAATGTGACTTTAAGGACTCTGGACTTTACAAATAAAACATGCTAGAGTCTAGTAAAAGCAAACATTGAAATCTATCTCAAAAATAATTAAAAAAAAATCTATAGAATTAATCTTCACAATAAAACATCCAAAATGTGTTTAACATATCATTGGAAAACTAAAGGCAGACAAAACAAATTAGTAATCAACAAGTAAAGCAGAGAAGTATATTAATAAAGTCCTGTGTTTCCAAATATAAAAATATGAATCAAGAAACATTGGAACTTAATAGGTCCAACCATAAAGTATAGAACTAAAGTCTTGCCAATTTAGATGGGATGGTAAGTACTGTGTTTGGCTCATGTGAAATTTAATATTCATTCAAGAAAGACTTCTGTATTAATGAGAATCCCACTAAAGTTTTGCCACTTGAGTACATGAAAATGGAACCGGTGGTGATGAGCTACACAGGAAGAAATCTCAGTGCCAGCTCTGGTCTCTGATTACCATGCTGGAATCCAAAAGCAGAAAGAAAGAAAATCCTTCAAAATTAATCAATTACTTCTCCTTAACCAAAGCCTAGAATTTCAGAACAGACTATTTGTTACCAAAGGTTTTACTGATGGAAACATTTCTGACTTTATTCTATTCCCTGCAAAATCATGTATAATTCACTTAAGCAAAATGCTTGTACTCTGAGTCATTCAGCTGCTTCTACAATACAAGTTCTAGAAGTTGAATACAGTCCTAATGAGCTCATCAAATATCATTTTAATGCATAGTGCTATAACACTGCATAATAGCATGTGACCAGAGAGGTTTGCTGCTGCAGAGAACTACCATCTGGTTTTCATGCCTTTCTACCACAGAGAACCAAACACGATTCAGCCATTTATTAACAAAGATAAGGTAGGATTCAGACTTCTTCACTTCCAGCCCTTCCCTCCTTGAAGCGTCAATGCATTTCCAAATCTATTTCCATTTTTACTGTATTCTACTATACCTTAACTCCCATGAATGGAAATATGTTCCCATAATTAGTCCAAAAATACCAGCACAGGTTCTTCACTTCCAAAGGTGTAATCCAGTTAATTTTCAAAGGTCTTCAGTACCAAAACAAGGAGTTATCTTTCATCCTGTGCGAATGACAGGTGTATAGAATACATGGTGTATAGAAAGATATCTGCTGATTTCAGAGTTTCTTTAAGCTCCATGAGTTTATTATTAAGGTCACACAAAGTGTGGAAAGACATTTGTATCCAAAGATGTAGCCCCAAGACTATCACAACATGTCAAAAACTTGTTTTGCACTATTACCAATTTTGGATATCAATGATTATTCTTCAAAGAACATAATTTCTTTTCTGAAAATAAAAATTGCTTGATTAAGGAGAGTACAATTAAAATATAACTTTTTTCAATAACATTAACTTCAGCTGATAATGCATTTTTTGTGTAGTTTTTCTAACTGCTAATTCTCTTTCCAAGTGAGAATATCTGTATACCCATAAACACCAAAACCAGAAGCCTTTGAATTTGTATCATCACAAAATAGTTTTCTCTTATCAGCACATTTTACATAATAAATCTAAGGGTTTTTTTGTTAAATACTCTAGTTCTATAATATCATCCATTAGTTACTATAGGAAGAGAGATTAAACCATAAAAATAACTGAGGTCTAACAGAGGATGAAGAAATTAAAAACATAATGCAATTAAATGAAAAAAGGTGAAACAGTCCTTCCAGTTTTTGTATTTTACATCCCTAGTGTCCACTGTTCACTAATTTTTACTCTTTGTTTTATATTACCAGGAACACATTTTGTATAGTACATTATAGCTGTATATTATACCTTTTCTTTAACTTCCTTTTATCTAAAAGAAATCTCCATTCTTATAAAGAGCTGTCTCTGCAGTCATACAGTTTTGTCACAGCTATAATGCATCCTACAGCAGAATATGTCATATACAATGTACTGTGATTTTACTGGAACTGTAAAGATGAAAAAGATGTGTTTTCTACTTTTTTAAATGTATCTGAATCAAAACCAGTTTCTAAATCAAAACCAGGAAGGAAAATACACCTGTTGGTCAATAACATTAGGCTTAATACTTTGCCACTGAAATTAATTTTTCTCTGAATTGAACAAACAGGGAATTTTTTTTGGAATTATGTGTGTGTGTACACATTAGTTTGACGTAGCAACGGAGCTTTTATTTTGATGAGATTGAATGAATCTAAATATTGAACAAAAATGCACAGCAACATCCTTTATTTTAATAAAATCACAGTGTTTATAAGTTCAGTCTTCTAATATTGTTTTATTTCAAGTAAATAATGCACAGTTCTCCTGCCTATAGTTGCACAGTGCTGGTAGCAGTTGTTATAGAAAAGATATCAGGAGGAACAAACCTGTCAATATTAACAAGTATTGAAAATATTGCTGTCTTGACGTCTACATAAAATGTACTAATAAAGAATTTCAGAAATGCCACTAATAAAGAATTTCAGAAGTGCCAGATTGAATTTCCTTTTAGAAAAAGGAAAATAACCAACTGTTTGAAAGTATATAAAGATAAATCCTAAGTTATCTGAAATACTGTAGGATCACATGAAATGCTCCTGAGAATATCCTCAGGTAGGTGACTGAAAGACAGATATTCCAAAATATTCTTGTAAATTCCCTGATCCCAGGCATTGAAACTGGTATCCACAGCTGGCTGAACATATACTGTCCTGTGGTGTCACTGAAAATATCTGAAGTAGCTAAAAGCTCAGTTCAGAAATTGTTGAATGATTGTATTATCCAGGAACCCAGACCAAACATTCATGGACTTTCTTTCCTACTTGCTAAATATAAACATTTTATTTGTTTTCATTGCAGGAACATCTAGAAATTTTCACTGAGTGAGGTGTTGCAGTGGCTTAGGCTGGTTAAGCTTGTGCAGCTACCAGAAAGAGAGAAAGGGATACCTCATCTTCTGCCTGGTCAGGCTGACTGTGACATTTCAGAAGTCCTCAAATTGCTCAGGGCAAGCAGCAGAAATATAACTGCAGACCAGAAAGGTAGGGTGAAAGCATTTCTTTCAGCAGGTGAAGCAGCATTCTCCATCAACATTTTTGGCACAGCCAGGGTGGATCCCAGTGTCTCACTTTTGCAGCTCAGCATGTCATTTACCAGGGCACCAAGAGTCAGAGCACTCACCTACTTCCCTTCTCTTTCACTATTCTTCCTCTGGGAATAATTTTCTTTCATTAGCTTGGATAAATGATAAATTCAATCTCTTTTTGGATGGAATAATGTATGTTGGAATAATAGAAATAAAAAATGTTTTATTCTTTGGTGTTAATGAATGCTTTGATCTCTAAGGTGTGCTTAGCATGAGGAGTGAGGTGGTCAACAGGAGCCTCATTAGCCTCGTTTGGTTGCTGCTGAGATACTGAGATGAAGTTAGAGGTAGCTCGTGTCCTCCATCTTCTGTCACACTCATTTGATATGAACTAATACAGTTCATGTTTCAGAGCAGATTACTGGTTGCCACGCATTAATTACTCATTTTATGTCGTGTTCTTTAACCTGAATTATGAGATATTCTACACATACTACAAGATCTACTGAAAATACTGTAATAGCACCCAAGATACTACATTTTCTCCTGCATCAACATTAAAAGGTGGAAAAGGAAAAGGAAAAGGAGGAAAAGGAGGAAAAGGAGGAAAAGGAAGAAAAGGAGGAAAAGGAGAAAATGTCTCCAGTCTAGTGCTTTAAAAAAAAAAAACTTAATCTTTCTCTTTCTTTAGCTTTGTTAATTTGAAATATCAAGAGATTCTTTTTTCCACTTATATACCAGGGACAATTTAAGCTTATAACCCTCTTATGTGTTACTATTTGAGTTAATCTATACTATAAACTAAAATGATTTTCATTTTTATTCTTTAACACAAGCAGTAATATTTTTTTTTTCCTAATGTTCTAGTTACTCAGAAGAAGTGGGGAAACCATCCTTCACTGATTGCGTGGTTTTGACTCAAGCTAATTTAATGATACAGGCAATGATGATGCTGTTATGGAATTGTACATTGAAATGTGAAGAAAAGAGACAAAAAGAAAAAAGAAAACACCTTGACACAGCCACCATTTTTTTGGCTCAGAAAGAACACTAGTAAAAGGTTTCACTGCTTGACATTGTGTTTTCCTCCACCGAGAATAAAGTAAGCAAACATTTTTACTTTGATTAATATGGAATAACAATTTTCATTTATGTAGTGCCTTTTTAACTCCAAAGTAGCATTAAGCTCTTAGACAAATTTTAACGTATATACAGGCTCCACAGATGAATCGCTTTATCCACTACTGGAGTGAAACTACTGCTGATGTGAAATATGAGAGGCATTTAACAGTTCATGGCAGCACAGTCAGGCACAAGCAAGGAACTGAAGAATAGCTTCACCTAAAGCCGAAGGGAAAATAAACTTCAAGAATGGAAAGTGATCCAGGCTTTTGGGCTCACATCCCTTTCCTTTAACACTTCTTGGCCTTTTGGCCAAGACTCTTGGACAGATTATGGGTTGTATGTCTCTCAGTCATGTTTGATTATTTCTATAGATTAATTATTTTTAACTATATAAGCACCTTTTCTTTCTATCTATAATAAGAAATAATTGAAGCGTTCACAACTCTTAGAGCAACAGTTCAATACTATTGATTTGTATCAAATATGCTGCTCTAATTTGGCTTATTGGTAACTTTATTACCGTATTAAGTGAGGTGCTGAATTGTACTGCTGTGTTATAAATTTCTGGTGTCTCAGATACCAGTTCTCTTCTGAGCATCTAGTCCACTAAAGAACTATATTTTCTTACCAAGAAAAACAGTAAGTCTTTGCTTTTCAGCACAGGTCCTCCCCGTTGGCACGTGGAAGAAGCAGGCTGCACAGGCTGTACACTGTTCCCAGGAGTGGCAGCTGTGACTGCTGTTTGCCCAGGCAGTCAGATGCTTCCTTCATGTCTTCCATTTCAGATGCTTCCATCTCAGCAGGTACACAGCAGTCTTTTGCGCTTGAGCCCAATGTGTCAGCTTATATTCTTTGGTCTCAGTACAGAGGGAAGTTATTAAAACACACTTTGTTTACCTTTTTAAGGGTGCTTGAGTGGCAGTAGTTTAAAGAAATGGCAGCTGCATGGCCCCAGGACTTTTTTCATAGTCCTGCCACTGTGATGCAAATAGCATAAGTGTCTAAAAAGACATGGCCCAGCTGGGCATGTTAAGAGGCATGACACTCAGTGGTTTAATAAAGACCCTATTACTGGCACCAAAGGCAAGGTCAATTTAGGAAACACTCCGTCTCTGATTCACAACCTACTTCTTGCTCCTTCTTTTAATGACAAAACACAGTATGGCTTAAACTGAAAGTAAGACCTTGCACTGCATCTCACGTTATATTTTCCAACAGTAGATATATTTATATGGTTCCTGGTTATAGTTGCAGAAATCAGGCTTTGATTTCTTTTTATGTCTGCTGTTCATTACCTGTTTCATAAACAAACACCTACTTTTACATCTGGAAACTAAAGAAATGTTTTAAAAAGTCTAATGTTACAAATTTATATCCTGCAGTCTACCCCAGCTAGGGCTCAGAGAAATGCATAAACACTTCTGAAACACACAAAATTCAAGTGGCTTGGAAGATACTTCCAAAGCAGAGAGTATTTAATGAAGAACGCCCTGCTTTGAACTGTCAGAATGTCCTGAAGTATATGAGGTTTTATATAGAAAAGCAGCAACTAAAACTATACCTGCCTAGAAAGTGTAAAGTGACTTTATGTAATTGCTGAGACTTTTGAGCAGTTCATGTAGAAAAAGGCTGGTTGAAATTCTCTTCCAGGGAATGCGATAGTGATCTAGATGCAGAAGAGTCACAGTCAGCTGAATTTTACATCTCATAAAAAAAGCTGTTACTGTGGTTATACATCTATCTAGTTATATATTTGCTGCATTTCATTTCCTTACCTCATCTGTTGGTGATAAACTTGTCTTCAAAATGATGGCACTATGGTCGTCTGAAATTGTTAGTAACAAAGGTTGTATAGCTAACCGTCATATGACAGATTTACAGCCTGCCACTGTCAAGTGTAAGAAGACTGAAAAAGAGGGTCACAAAAACAGCCTTTGCATAAGACACTTGAAATCTGTAAGTATTCCAGCTAAAGCAATTTGAGTAACAACGAGCAAAAATAATAAATTTCATTTGCAGTGTAATAACTTTGGGATGAAGGGAAGGGGCTTACTTCAATGGGCAAAGTTCTTGAATGTTGTAGACTGTGATCACCTCCCAGAGAACTGCAAAGTGAGTGACTTTATGTGAACCCACCAGGTCCTTTATGTTGGATGTGCCTAGCTAACCTCAGAGGTTTTCACAGTATTATGGAAAAGGCAGTACGGTGCAGAAGACTCACAGAATCAGAGTTTCAGAGAACTGCTGTTGCTTGCAAATGAAGCAAAAACTTCTACCTTGATACCAGGCTTCATTATTCCTTGCACAATAGAAAGGACTTGAAAATAAAGTGAAAATAAAAAACAAGCTAATGAAAACCTACTGTAGTAGCAGTCATTAACTGTTTAAATAAATGCAGTTTCTAAGATTATTACATTAGAATAAGTGCCATTTTTACTGACTTGAAAATATGCAGAGCTGCTGCAAACTACTGCTGCATGGCCATAAAAGATAAAAGGAGAGGGATTTTATAGGCTCACAACTATGTTTACCAGAGGCTAGGCAAAGGAAAATGTGCTGGTCAGACAAAAAATTATGTATACATGTTTGGGGTAAAGAACAAGAATCATCTGATATGAAGATAAGAAATAGAAACCTTGTTCAAACTCCTCTACTGCAAATGTCCTTATTTATCAGTTTATTTATTTCCATTTTTTATGGGGGGATACTGATAATTACCCAAAGGCTTTCCAGCCTGTCAAAAAGACAAACATGATTGTTTTCATTTATTATACCAATTTTTTGTGGAACAAAGTGATATACCACATTTCTTGCTTTCACACTGTGGGGTCAGTTCTGCAAGATGAGAGGTCTTTGCCCTAGTCCAACAACACTTTTAAGTATACCAAATGAATGAGACTGTTTAGCTATGGCTATGCTCAGAGTGTCTTTTCAGAGTGCTAAGGACCTGTCTTCTTTTCGCCTTTCTCTACCGTGTCCCACCTGTAAAACTTCTTGGTATGTTTTCCTCCTACTGTCTTCCAAAAGGCCTGGATCAGACCTCTCAGATAGAAAGGACAGAGCAGCAACTTCACTTAATATCTTACAAACATTCAAAAACTCTTAGAGGGACATGTTAATTGCATAATTCTCAGAAGGTACAATAAATGGAATGGAAAAATAATGGAAAAACAATGAAGTTATTTAAGGTGGTGATGTGCTGCAAGTCTTAGCGAGATTAAAGGATGTAACCTATTTTACCATTTCTCAATTTCTACTGGAAAAAAAAAGGGAAACATCATATTGAAAGGGTTAAAGCCAAGATAGACAAAGCCACTGCATCAAAATGCCTCCTGAAAAGCCTAGGGGCACAGAGTATATTTAAATATCTTAACTTATATAGTCACTTAACTAAACAAAAGAAAGGCCTTTGTGATTTAGGGAGTAGTTAGAATGGTTGTAAGATAAGGGGGCTCCGGGATAATCCCATCGCAGACAACTGGGCCTTGGGAGAACAAATGCATGGAAGATAGGAGGTCACAAAAGAATGACAACAGCCTTGAAGGACACCGTTTACGTGATCCTAGGACTGAGTTTGCGCAGAAGCAAAGGTCAATCAGCGAGCACAGTGAAGAAGACTACGAGCCTTCACCTGAAGACCCCCAAAGACCACCTGAAGACCACCACGGGAGACAGCTGCGCATGCAGATCGGACATTTGCATATGTTAATGAGTTCCAGGAAATCTCATGTTTATGTAAATGATTTCTCGGAAATCCTGTGAATATGTAGGATTTTATAGTATATAATCTCTGAAAGTCCACCAAACCGGTGGAGCACTTATGGTGGAGAATCCCCAGTGCTGCCCAGCGCTGCAATAAAGAATACCTGCTTAATAGTAACTTCGTTGCTACTGAGTTTCATTTCAGGGACTCTCTGAATACTCCGTTTCTCCCTTGGGGGATTCGGACTGTGAGGAGAAGCATCCGTGAATTTTTGTATCAATATGAATTTCTTTGATTGACTGGGGCGAATTATTACTGAGCTGTGACAGTACTCTGTAAAAGCCAATTTCAATATGCTTTTAATCATGACCTCATTGCCAGGTGCAAAACTACTATAAATGGAGGTGAGATGTCCAAGGCAACCAAGGCAAATGGTGTTTTATATTTTCAATAAGCTTCATCGCTTTGTGTAGCACAGCTTGGAAACTAAAGGAAGTCTAAAGTCTGTAAACAGCTTTTCTTCTTGTTTAATATTTGTATATTTTCCTCTTACCATCCAAATAAAATATTAAACTGGGCTAGAGGAGGACAGATATCAAATTCTAAAGCATCAGAGGAAAAGAGAGGGTGAAAGGAGAGATTACCACATGGAAAAAAAAAGTTAAAAGCTGCTTTATTCAGAAAGTATAAAAAAGTTACCAGTTGAACAGTGGAATTCATATGCTTTGCTCATAATCATGTTCATTAATTTCTCCAAAGTCAAGTGGCTCTTTTAACATACCTGTGGCTGTGTCATAAGGCAGTCTGAATGAAATTCAATACACTTAAAAGGCTGGCAGCTGATGATGATTCAAAATAAATATTTTATCTGTGAAATATTCTCCTGAAAACTGGTGGCTCATAGTCACTTTATTTGCTTTTTTTCTGGCGGAGTTAAAAATGTAAGCTGAGCCTCACCTCACATGGAGTACAATTTTAAAACCAGCGTTAGTTGACTAAGAAATAAAATAATTTCTGTTTTCTGACTCTTCAGTTGCCGCTTCTCCAAATTCCAGTTTTTCAGAGACCCCTGAATTATCTCTGTCTGGGATAAGTGCAGCAACAGGACGCAGAGGAGACTACATGTGTGCTTGAGCTTATTTTATTTTATAAATAGAAGGATTTTGTAAGTAGAGTCTGTCACTTCAGAAGTTCCATATGAGCTAAATAAAATAAATAAATGGACAGTAAATTTATCACATTAATATTAGGAGAAAAACAATAACAGAAATAAATTACAGGTGCTAAAAATCCCTTAAATATCTATTCCCGTCCAGAAGTTTCCTTTGGAGAAATGGGCTCATAACTTAGTTATGTATAACTTTGAGGCTTCCTCGATGATGACTTTATAATTATCCTCCCATTTTATTTACACCTTCCTCCTCGGATCCTCTCTGTCTCCTGCCACACATTTCAGTGTAAGTATACGGAATGACCGTGGTTTAACTGGCTATTGTTCCAGTGTTTTCTCTGTCTTACCTCCAGCTCTGGTAGAGTGGATGGTTCACAGATGGGTGGATTAACATCCACAAAGCATTTGGCAAGGGATGCAAGCCTGTGAGGTATTCAGCTTCACTGGAAGCTCAAGGTATTCAGCACTCAACCCATAAGCCTTAATTATGCAATACCTTACCATGGAAGGAAATTTCTTCATTGCCCAGTTGGTTACCAGTTTGAAAGCCAAAATATGAACACTAGCAGCCTTGTCAATTTTATGTTAGATAATCTACAGCTGTCAATGTCATTCATAGAAATACCTACACCTTTTTGCAATCTAGGTAAAATATTTCTCTTTCTACTATCCTGTGACAGCATATTCCACAAATTTAGTTGTATGTTATCACTTGCACTTTTTAAATATCCTGCCTTCTTTGTTTCATTGAAAGACTTACTTACAGTTTGTCCTGGTTTCAGCTGGGTTAGAGTTGATTTTTTTCTTTCTAGTAGCTGGTATGGTGCTGTATGGATTTAGGAGGAGAATAATGTTGATAACACACTGATGTTTTAGTTGTTGCTAAGTAGTGCTTACACTAGTCAAGGATTTTTCAGCTTCCCATGCTCTGCCCAGTGCACAAGAACCTGTGAGGGGGCACAGCCAGGACAGCTGACCCAGACTGGCCAATGAGATATTCCATACCGTATGACGTCATGCTCAGTATATAAACTGGGGGGAGTTGGCCGGGGGGGCAGCAATTGCTGCATGGGGACGGGCTGGGCATCCATCAGCGGGTGGTGAGCAATTGTATCATGTATCACTTGCTTTGTATATTATTACTGTATTATTATATTATTGTTATTATTACTACTACTACTACTACTACTACTACTGTTCTATTTCATTTTACTTCAATTATTAAACTGTTCCTATCTCAACCCACGAGTTTTCTGACTTTCACCCTTCCAGTTCTCTCCCCCATCCCGCTGGGGTGGGGGGAGTGAACAGGCAGCTGTGTGGTGCTTAGTTGCCAGCTGGGGTTAAACCACGACACACTTCCACTGTATAAACATGTGGAGTGGCCCAGTAAATTTAGCAACATATCCCCATTGAAGCAAGAGGGGCAGAATGACTGACTGACTGAGGGAGCTGCACCTTTACGTGCATGGGAAGTACATGCAGCATTTTCCATGCTCAGCAAACCAGTCAGTACTGTTCCTTGTCTTCCTTCTGATTTTTGTCTTCGATCCTGTGCCTCAGAGCTATGCAGGCTTGTTATTGTACAGAGTAGTTTCATCAGTTTTGGCAAGTAGAGAAAATAGAGAATAGAGAGTATCACAAGGCCACTCATTGTTCTTCAATTTGGAGTAACACTACTGTTTTTCAGATGAAGTATGACCTTCCCAAGAAATTGCTGGGTCATATTTTCTTTACCTTCCCTTGTCTTATCTCCTTACTCTATGAAATATTACACACGTGACTAACTTGATGCTACAAGTATCCCCTTGGAGACAGCAAAGGGCATGAGGACTCAGCTTGTGCAAAACTACAGCTTTCATTTATAAATCCAGGAGATGGAATATGTTTATATTCAGTGAGATCATTTTGTACCATATGAATAATAATCTGACTGATGACAACATGCAAAATAGTAACCAACTGATTTTTGAAAAAAACACAAGCAAATGCTTTGCTTTGGAGAAAATGCATGATTTCCCAAAGATAACTTTGGCATCAAAACTGAGGTTTAGTTGACTCATTTTTAAAAGAGGGTCTCAAAATCTGTGGCATAGAAATACGGGAATAATTCAGTATTTATAAACAGTCTGTATAAACTGCCACAAGGCAATTTTTTCACAATGTTGTGTAAATTCCATATACTAGCTTTTAACCAGAATCAAAGGGCACATGAAAATAATACTAGTGTTTTAAACTATACCTTCTTGTAGTTGTTCAGTGTAGTTTCTTCGTATTGTACAAGACTATTTGCAGAAAATTTCCTGGAGAAGAAAGATATACCTTCCATGTAGGTTTTTTGACTTCTTTCTCTATTCACTGTTGGTACCACTGTTGTCTCATGGTATTGCAAGGGTCAAGTGGCTTTCTGTGCACCATAAATGAGACTGGAAAGATACTGAGACCTGTTTTACAATATATCTGCTACTAAGCCTACAGGCAATCTGGCTTGCCTACTGAGTAAAACTAGAAACTCAATTTTCACTCTTCATTTACAACTTAAATCTTATACAGCTACAAATTGCATGAGAAAGATGTGATCACGGGGGGTTGCAAAGACACGTGTTTAGCTAGCACTGACCTACCTTAGTTTGGTTCAGGATTTAAATGCAGGAATTTGAATTGTGCTGGTTCAGCTGATAAAGGTTTATTACTGCTTAGGATGTGAGCCATGATGAAAGGTGGTGGGAAAATAGGAACAGGGTCTGATCAACAGCAACAGGGAATATTATGTGGATACAAGGTAGAATGTCTGTAGTGAGGCACAAATATTTGCTATGCCTGTGGCAGGATTTGTCCCAGGGTACCACTGCAGCATGGAAAGAAAAATAGGCAGGCTTTGATGATTTTACACTAGTAATGACACTAGCTGTGCACGGTCCCATTACAGCTCTTCTGGAGGGGATTATCAGAGGGAGAGTGTTCTTTCCCCCATCCAAACAGAAACAGCTTCACCTTAATCTTAGAGCATTCAGCTTTCCCAAGGCATTAGAGAAGTTTCCTAGTCAAAATCTCATAAAAAAGCCATGGTGCAATGGGACTAGAGAGAAGATCCTCTAGTGGATTAATAACTTGCTAAAAGACAAGAAACAAAAACAGGGAAAAAAATGATGGATTGTGCACAAGGGAGAAGATTATAATTGTGTCCCACATGGATCTCTCTTGTTCAGCATATTCCTAAACCATCTGGAAAATGGGGTGAGCAATGCGGTGAAAAAGTAAAGATTCAACATTTTAAAAATGTATAAAAGATCTTCAGCTGAACTGAATAATTCCTCTTTGGATTGTTGGTTCACAAACACTTTTTTATGTTTAAACTGTTCAGTCCAGTATTTGAAACATATTTTTTAACATGTGAGAATATTTTCTTACCCAGCTCCATTTCTGCACATCTGCTAGGTTTGCTGAACAAATAGCCAAATTATGATGGCAATTACAAAACTCACTTGCTGGTCCTTTGCACCTTCCTAAGGTACTACCTTAGTATCCTACATCTCATGCACATTCTAAGTCAGAGGCATAGTAACTCCTCATGTTTGCAAAGTTTTTTTCAAAAAAGCAACACCTTCTCTCAAATCTATATTGCAAGTAATTTAATACTTGTAAATGCAAGGAAACAGATAAAAACTGGATTTTTTCCCTTTTACTGCCTGTCTCCAAAGTTGTTAAGTCGCTGTGCTGCAAAATCTTGATCCTTGTTGTCCAGGTAAATCAATGAGAGAAACTTTGGTAATACCCCAAAGCTGTGCCTGTTGCACCTCTGTCCAGTGAATAATGAATGAAATTAATATTGCTTTTGCACTTGTTCTTCTGTGTTATACAAGAACACTTTTTAACCTCTGAACACACTACAAAGTTCAGCTTGCAACTCCAGCATCTGCAAAGAAAAGTATCTGAATCCTAGAATGACTTTATTATTGTCATCACTTTGGCTGGGTATAAAAAACAGATATTCAAAAGGTGAACACAGTGAAAGCACTGGATGTGAATTGTTAAAATTTGTCTTGTCTATAGTGTTTTATGCATATTTGTTGATTCTCATATTTTAACACACCAGAATAAAAACACATCAGGGCAGTTCCCCATGGTCTCAAACTGCCTCCAATGATTCAGAGGGAAAAAGTGACCATTGGATAACCCCTATATGGTGCTCAAGTACTTCTAGTGACGAATGCAGTGTAAATACTGGAGGGAATGTAAGTGCAATGTACTGTATAAAAAGCTATGGAAAGTGCTGCAATGGTCTCATCGAGTGGACTGTCCCCTCATTTCTAGTGACATTGTGATGAGCTAAGGGGAAGATGCATCCTTATTTCAGAGATTCATATATTCATGTGTTTTAAGGCCGGAAGGGACTGTTGAGTTCATCTGATCTGACCTACTGCAGCGTAGGGCAGTGAATTGTGCCTCATAATTTGTCCATTACAGAGGAAGATTCCTCTTCCTGTATAAGCAAGTGATATTACCCCAGGAACTATGTCTCTCTCTTAAGTACATCCAGTTATGAATTAAGCACTCTGGAACTAATTCTTACTTTCAGTGCTAACAGCTATGGAAGATAGTGACAAAATCCTATAAATGCCTACAAATTCTTAAATGTATTATGTGACCAGGTTATATCGGAAACTAATGCTTATTGGATAATCCACAGTAATTCTTTATTCCTTTCAGCTTCCACCTTCTGGGATAAACCTTCCTTCTTCCCCCTGTTAGATCAGGGAAAACTCTAATCAGACTGTTCTGATATTTGTATTTCCTCTGTGACTCTGTACTTTATTATCTTCAGCTGCAAGAAATTTATCAAAGGATCTGTGTGGAGCTGTGTTTGAACTACAAGTCACCTGCAGCTCCTGTCTCACCATCACTCCTTCACAAAGGCATCACAAAGAAGCCAGATCCTACTTCTTCATGGGTGAAAGGTTTGGAAAATTTGTCCTGAAATCTTCCATCCACCACTTTGTTTTACCTTCTACAAAGAGCAAACAACACCTTGAAGTAGAAATCAAACCGACAATACACATTATAACATACCTACAGTACACTGAAAATTGAAACAGTGCTGTAATACCAACAATTAAACCATGCAACACGTTATGATTGAAAAAGTTAAATTCCTCCCTCTCTGCTAACAAAAGTGAAACTTGTTAATCATAAACTCAATTTGTAATCATTATTACTGCCTCCTATTATGTTTTTCATTTCTAGAGGATTCAGCTGAGGAGATGCACATGAACACATACAGGAAACAATCCCCTTACACCTATATAAGGATTAAACAAGAAGGTGTGCCCCTTGTTAGCTTAATGATCAGGTGGTCAATATTTGACAAAATATTATGGCCATGATCATTATACAGATCATTAAAGGAAGAATTCTTTTGGTTACAATTATATATTATTACTCAGAGACCTCAGCTTAGAAAGACACATTGTGGTCTAAATGGGAAAGGTCAAGCAAGTTCAGATTCAGCAAAAGTGGTATACAGTTAATCTCCATGCCCCCTACCCTTGCCATAGTACCTGGACACGTTTACATGTATTCATTCTGACAGATTCCTGTGAGGCAGGAAATTGGTTTTATCTGTTGGAAAAGCAGACTAAAAGATTTGTGTATGGTCAAACAGTGAATCTATAAGGAAAAAGGGATTTGGGCATAAGTTTTCTAAGTAAAACAAAAAAGCAAAAGCACCTAAGACCTAGACTCTTAATCTATTTCAAACAAAAGCATATTAGTCATCCATATTTTCTCAGGTAGTGGTCGGTTCTGAGTCCCTTAATGAGATGTATAAATCAGCACTTTTCTAGAACTTAATGAGGAAAGACCAGACTCTACTCTTTTAAACACACAGGGCTAAATTTCCCAGAATACATGCACATACCACTGCCTATTTTTTCAGCTCATAAAGCAGATATATTTAAGCCATATGTAAGGAAAATACAAAAGTATCTTTTCTCTGCAAGAAATGAACAATGAAGCTGGACAACGGTTTTTCTGCATTAAACACTTCAATGGGAAAATGCTTTTAATCAGTTAGAAGTATAGACAGAGTATGTGTCTTTCTCAGAGAGTTTCATTTTTCCTTTTTTCATTAAAACTGTGTCTTCAAAAAGGGAGGAGTGGTGTTCATTTTGGGAGGGGTGAGGGTGGGGAGAAGTTCCTCCATGTTCAGCCAAAACTTAAAGTGCTTTCACTTGAAAACAGTATCATGGAACTTCATGAAGGATTCAGTCTACTCACCTCATACTCTATTTCCTCTGGTGATTATGAATATATTACCTCTCCCACAATGCAGCTGCAGTCATAGCACTGTACTGAACTAATCATCAAATATGTCTCTACAACATTTTATGGGCAGCACAGCTGATAAGCAATCTCAATCCAAAGAGGAAAAAGGAGTTTACTTGTCTTCCCAAGTAAACGTTATGCATGATGGAGCCCTGTTTTCCTGGAGATGGCTGAACACCTGCCTGCCAATGGGAAGTAGTGAATGAATTCCTTGTTTTGCTTTGCTTGCATGTGTGGCTTTTGCTTTACTTATTAAACTGTCTTTATCTCAACCCATGAGTTTTCTCGCTTTTACTCTTCCAATTCCCTCCACCATCCCACTGGGGTGGGGAGTGAGTGAGCGCTGTGTGGTGCTTAGCTGCTGGCTGAGGTTAAACCATGACAATGACATTCTGAGACCAATCATTCAACCTGTGTTTTTTATCCATCCGATTGTCCTTCCATCTAGACTGTAATATCAAAAGTTGTATTCAAGCATATTCATAGAATCATAGAACCATAGAATCATTAAGGTTGGAAAAGACACTTAACATCATCGAGTCCAACCATTAACCTAGCACTGCCAAGTCCATCACTAAACCATGTCCTCAAGCACCACATCTATCCATCCTTTAAATACCTCCAGGGATGGGGACTCAGCCACTTCCCTGGGTAGCCTGTTCCAATGCTTGACCACCCTCTCGGTGAAGAAGTTTTTCCTAATATCTGACCTAAACCTCCCCTGCCACAGCTTCAGGCCCTTTCCTCTCGTCCTATCAATTGTTACTTGGGAGAAGAGACCAACACCCACCTCGCTACAACCTCCTTTCAGGTACTTGTAGAGAGCAATAAGGTCTCCCCTCAGCCTCCTCTTCTCCAGGCTAAACAACCCCAGTTCCCTCAGCCGATCCTCATAAGACTTGTGCTCCAGACCCTTCACCAACTTTGTTGCCCTTCTTTGGACACACGTCAGCATCACAATGTCCTTCTTGTAGTGAGGGGCCCAAAACTGAACACAGTATTCAAGGTGCAGCCTCACCAGTGCCAAGTACAAGGGGACAATCACTTCCCTAGTCCTGCTGGCCACGCTATTTCTGGTACAAGCCAGGATGCTATTGGCCTTCTTGGCCACCTGGGCACACTGCTGGCTCATGTTCAGGCGGCTGTCAACCAACACCCCCAGGCCCTTTTCCACCAGGCAGCTCTGCAGGCACTCCTCCCCCAGCCTGTAGCGTTGCATGGGGTTGTTGTGACCCAAGTGCAGGACACTGCACTTAGCCCTGTTGAACCTCATACAGTTGGCCCTGGCCCAGTGATCCAGCCTGTCCAGGTCCCTCTGTAGGGCCTTCCTACCCTCCAGCAGATCGACACTCCCACCCAGCTTGGTGTCGTCTGCAAACTTACTGAGGGTGCACTCCATCCCCTCATCCAGATCATCAATGAAGATATTGAACAGGACCAGTCCCAGTACTGGGCCCTGGGGAACACCACTCGTGACCGGCCACCAACTGGATTGGACTCCATTCACCACCACTCTCTGGGCTCGGCTGTCCAGCCAGTTTTTAACCCAGCGTAGAGTGTACCCATCCAAGCTGTGAGCAGCCAGCTTCTCCAGGAGAATGCTGTGAGAGACAGTGTCACAGGCCTTACTAAAGTCCAAGTAGACAACATCCACAACCTTCCCCTCATCCACTAAGTGGGTCACCTTGTCATAGAAGGAGACCAGGTTAGTGAAGCAGGACCTCCCTTTCATAAACCCATGCTGGCTGAGCCTGATCCCCCGGTTGTCCCGCACGTGCTTCATAATGGCACTCAAGATGATCTGCTCCATGACCTTCCCCGGCACCGAGGTCAGGCTGACAGGCTGACAGGCCTCCTTCCAACCCTTCTTGTAGAGGGGCGTCACATTTGGTAGCTTCCAGTCATCTGGGACCTCCCCGGTTGACCAGGACTGCTGATAAATGATAGAGAGTGGCTTGGCCGGCTCCTCTGCCAGCTCCCTCAATATCCTTGGGTGGATCCCTTCTGGTCCCATGGACTTGGGCGCATCCGGGTGGAGGAACAGGTCAGTGACTGCCACCTCTTCAACAACTGGGACTTCACTCTGCGTCCCAGCTCCATCTCCCAGCTCAGGGGCCTGAAAAACCTGAGGATGACTAGCTTGACTATTAAAGACTGAGGCAAAGAAGGCATTAAGTACCTCTGCCTTCTCCTCATCCTTCGTGGCAAGGTTACCTTCTGCATCCAACAAAGGAGGGAGATTCTCCCTGGCCCTCCTTTTGTCACTGATATATTTATAAAAACTTTTTTTATTGTCTTTAATGGTGGTGGCCAGTTTAAGTTCCAGCTGCGCCTTCGCCTTTCTGATCTTCTCCCTGCATATCCTGACAACATCCTTGTAATCCCCCTGAGTCGCCTGCCCCTTCTTCCAAAGGCATTAAGCTCTCCTTTTTTTCCTGAGTTCTAGCCAAAGCTCCCTGTTCAGCCAGGCCGGTCTTCTCCCCCGCCTGCTCGACTTGTGGCACATGGGGACGGACTGCTCCTGCACCTTTGAGATTTCCTCCTTGAATAGTGTCCAGCCTTCCTGGACTCCTTTGCCCTTCAGGACTGCCTCCCAAGGGACTCTGTTAACCAGACTCCTAAACAATCCAAAGTCTGCCCTTCTAAAGTTCAGGGTAGCGGTCTTGCTGACCCCCTTCCTTACTTCTCCTAGAATTGAAAACTATCATGTCGTGATCACTGAGCCCAAGACAGCCTCCGACCACCACATCGCCTACCAGGCCTTCTCTGTTCATAAACAGCAGGTCCAGCGGGTCACCTCCCCTGGTTGGCTCGCTTACCAGCTGCATCAGGAAGTTATCTCCCACACACTCCAGGAACCTCCTAGACTGCTTTCTCTCTGCTGTGTTGTATTTCCAGCAGATATCTGGTAAATTGAAGTCTCCCATGAGAACAAGGGCTATTGTGAGAGACTATGACAAAAGCCTTACTAAAGCTGAGGTAAATGACATCCAGTGCTCTCCCCTCATTCACTAATCCAGTCAATTCCCTACAAGGTAATTAGGTGGGTCAGACATGATTTATTCGTGGTCAATCCACAATCCATGCTGTTCCCATCCACTCATGTGCCCAGAATGTGCTCATAGAGGTCTCACTCCATGATTTTCCCATGGATCACAGCAAAGCTGATCAGTTTGTCAGATCATTTTTTTGGCCTTTTTTGAAGATGAGTGCAACATTTGCTTCTCCAGTCATCATGGATCTTCCCCAACCTCCATGATCTTTCAAGGAGAGCAGAAAGGGGCCTTACAAGGACATCATCCAGCCCTCTCAGCACACCTGAATGCATGTTAGATCCCATGGGCTTGCATGGGTCAAGTTCTCTCATGTAATCCCTGACTCAACCCTCATTCCCTGCTGGTAGCTCTTCTTCCCCTTGAACCTCTTCACTCAGTTTAGGCGCACAGGAAACCTTGTTGGTAACAACAGAGGCAATGAAAGCATTGGATATGTCTGCTTTACTGTGCCTCTGTCTCTAAATGACCTGTCCCATTCAGCAATGGGCCCAAATTTTTCTTGTTCAGCTTTTTGTTGTTTACATAACTATGAGCTCTTTTTCTTGCCCTTGTTGTCCCTTACAAGTCTCAATTCCAGTTAAGCTTTAGTTTTCCTAAGACCATTGTTGCATGTTCAGGAAAGTTTCTAAGTTTCTCCCTGGTAGCCTGTCCCTTTTTCCACCTCCTGTATAATGTCTGTTTGCTTTGAAGCTCTGTCATGAGTTCCCCGCTGAGCGAAGCTGGTCCCCTGATACACCTACTTATTTTCCTGAGTGTGCTTGGAGGATGCTTAGAGGAGGTTCTCCTTGCAGCCTTGCCAACTTTCCAGAGCTCCTTTGCCTTCAAAGGCGCTTTCCAGTTCCCTGAATAACCCAAAGTCTCTTCTCCTAAAGCACAAGGTCTGTACTCTGCTATTCTCTGTCCTTATTCCTCTCCAGATCCTGAATGTCACTATTTCATGATCACTATAGCCACGAATTCTCATATTGCCATACAGTACTTTCTTATTAGTTACCAACAGATCTATCTGCAGTCATGTCTGTTGATCCATCCAGTACCTGTATCAAGAAGTTATCCCTGATGACCTCCAAAAGCCTCCTTGGTTGCTTGTGTCCTACCATGTTGGCAGATGTCAGGAAGGTTAAAGTGCCCCATGAAAATCAGGGTCTGTGATCCAGAGGTGTCCTCGAATTGCCTAAGGAAGACTTCATCCACTTCCTCACCCTGACCAGGAGGTCTGTAACATACTGCCACTGCAATGTCACCCTTGCTCGCCTCTCCTCTGACCCTGACCCACAAGCTGCTGTCCATTCTATAGCAGAGCTCCGACATCTGAGCTACTCCTTAACATAGAGGCAAATGACCTCCTTGTTGTCCCTTCCTGTTTTTCCTGACGAGCTTCTGTGGGGTGCTGGTGGCAAGGTGTTGACAGTGGGGGGATGCAGGGTGGCCTCTGTGGGAGGACTCTTGGGCTGACCCATACCAGACACAGGTGGTTCCAGCTGGTTCTAGCTGCCTCCAGCAGACCCACTGCAGGACACAGCTGAGCCATCAACCAAGCGGGTGAAAAAACATGTAAGAAAGAGAAAAAAAGTCTGGACAGGTGGGGGAGTAAGGGAAAGAAAGGGAGAAACAAGACTGTGAATACCAAGGTCAGAGAAGGAGAGGGAGGACATGCTCCAGGTGCCAGAGCAGACAGGTGGTGAAGACCATGGTGATGCAGATTGTTCTGCTGCAGCACATGGAGGACCATGGTGGAGCAGATATCCACACTGCAGACCTTGGAGGACCTCACACCAGAACAGATGTGCTCTGAAGGAAGCTGTGCTTGGTGGAGAGCTGACCCGAGAAGGGAAAAAGTGTAAGGAGGAAGGAGTGTCAGAGAGGAACTGTTCTGGACTGACTGTAACCCCCCCCCCGCCCCGCCCCGCTCCCCATCCCCCTGCACTGCCTGGGGGAAAGAAGGTAGAAAAGTTGTGAATGCAGGAGTGAATGTGAGACTGGGAAAAGGAGGGGAAGGCGGTGAGGTGGGGAAAGGTGTTGGTTTAGTTTTTTGGGTTCTGTTTCTCAGTATCCAAATCTATTTTAAGTGGTAAGAAATTAAATTAATTTTCCCCCAGTTGAGTCTCTTTTGCCCATGGTAGCAACTGGTAAGTGATCTCCCTGTCTTTATCTCAACCACAGGCTTTTTTTGTCTTATTTTATCCCCCTGTCCTGTTGAGGTGGGAGAGTGAGAGAACAGCTGGCTGGGCATCTAGTCCTTAGTCAAGGTAAACCCACCACAGCTCGAATCTATTCATCACAATACTGCAGTTGTATGAGCTGTCCCAGCCTGTCTCCATTATTCCAATAATGATGTAGCTCTGTGACTGCTCTTTGAGCTCCAGCTCATCCTATTCATTTGCCAGGCCACATGTTTTTGCGTATACACCCTTGAGGCAAGTGCCTCTTTGTTCTTGTGCCTACCATACTGCACTTTTTTCTCCAACCCAGTCCTGCATTTCCTCTTTTGATTTTGGTTCATTATATCTCAATAGCAGTAGTTATCCCATAGGGGAAGCCACCTAGACAAGTAATATTTTGCACCCTTTGTTAAACGGTGGGAATATAAGCAAAGATGCTCTGGCCAGAAGTATTCTGTAGCCATAATTTGGAACCTTTGCAACATCTCTGCAGGCTTGATTTCTTCTAAAGAGCAAAAAATGCCAAAGACTTCCCTAACACAGAGATTAACATATTCCTCTTCTAGGTTGTTCAGCATACTATTTAGGTTTCAGCAGGAGACAAAATAAGCAGAAATATGTATGTTTCTGCCAAGCCTTTGATTGCATGTGTTAGCCAAAGTGATAGAATGGAATCTCGTTTTAGGGAGTGCCATAGTTTCTTTAAGATTCATCTGACTGCAGACACATCTAAAATGAAGTGCTATAATAAAGTAAAACTGTATATTATAGCAGTTATTGCATAGGATAACTTAACAGTAGTGCATGCAAGACTGTTGCCCTAAGAACATGCACACAAAAAAAGGAGAATCATTTGGCAACATTATTTACCCAAGTTGAAGAAACCTTTCTATGACCTTAAGGAATTTCACTAATTATGAATCATTTCCCAAACAGTGACTTCTGGGCACAAACCTTGTTAATTGGTGGTTTTATTTATTGTGACTTTATTTATTACTTTTATTGAAAGGTAAATGGTTGAAATGAAAACATCTGCAATAAAACGTTCAGCTGTAATGGTGTCCATTTTAGTGGGTGGCCTCTATACTTTGCTTTCTTGAAGAGACAGAAAATCCTAAAACCAGCAAGATTTTATTTCCAATCTGCAAGAACTTTGCTTTTGTTTTTAAATATATACATAGTGCTTCATCTGTTTGGGTTTTTTTCAGGTTTTGTTTGGGAGGTTTTGTGAGTTTTGCAGGCTTTTTAATGGATTTTGTTTGTTTTATTTTTAACAATAATATGACAAAAGACCTTTGTTCTACAGTTAACTACTACTGTTTCCCCTTTTGTTTTCCCCCACTTCTCCAACTTCTTTCTTTGCTTCTGACCAGATTGGGAGGGAGAGAGGAGAAGGGCATGATGAAAAAGCAATTTTGCAAAGTGGTACCAGGGGTTCAATGAACACATAAAAAGCTCAACATGGTTCTGGAATATATAAACATTTTGTACTTTTTGTACAAGAAAGAAAAAAGCTTATTTTAGAATTGTAGAATCATAGAATCATTGAATGTTTTGGGTTGGAAGGGGTCTTTAAAGTTCATTGAATCTACCCCCCTGCCATGGGCAGGGACATTCTACTTTGAAATAAAGACAACACAATGAAATTGAAATGCAGTTTTTCATTACGAAAAAAATGGACTGCAGAATTTTTTCACATTTTAGTGTATGAAATAATTTTTCAGATACAATTTTAATTTGAGTACAGTGTACTTCCCCAAAATAATATTTAAAATATATATATTTACTGTGAGGGAGGGAGGGAGGGAGGGAGGGAAGGAAGGAAGGAAGGAAGGAAGGAAGGAAGGAAGGAAGGAAGGAAGGGAGGGAGGGAGGAAGGGAGGGAGGAAGGAAGGAAAAGAGACAGGGAGGGAGGGAGGGAGGGAGGAAAAGAGGGAGGAAAAGAGGGAGGGAGGGAAGTCTAGCTCTGTCTAGCAACTTAGGTAGACTAGACTAGACTAGAGTAGTTCAGCTGGAAGAGAACTTCAGCGATCATCTAGTCCAACTGCCTGACTACTTCAGGGCTGACCAAAAATTAAAGCATCCTATTAAGGGCATGGGGCACCAACCACCTCTTTAAGGCAGGCCTGTTCCAGTGTTTGACCACCCTCTCAGTAAAGAAATATTTCCTAATGTCCAGTCTGAACCTCCCCTGGCACAGCTTTGACCCATTCCCATGCATCCTGTCACTGGATACCAGGGAGAAGAGATCAGCACCTCCCTCTCCACTTCCCCTTCTCAGGAAGCTGTAGAAAGCAACGAGGTCACCCCACAGGTAAACCGTTATTCTGGATTTGGATATATTCAAAGGATGATTTACTTTATTTAGGCATAACTATACCAATGTGAAAATTAGATTTTCAGCAGCATAAGAGTTATCACTTTTCCCAGAACTGAAAGATTGCATGAGTAACTGTCTCAAATGAAAGACTTGATCAGAGACTCCCATGAAAAGCAGTCAGAAAACACTAACTCCAACATGTCATGCTGATGTCATACTGACAATGAGGAAATGGAAAAATTAGTATGCAGGTCATATAAAATAATTTTCAAAGTATTTGTGTTTTTTTCTTCCCAATATCACCATAATTACCTCATTCCCAGTAACTACGGGAAAGATTATAGCACTGAGTAGTGCTAATACTGACTTGTGCAATAACAGTCAGAGAAAGTGTGTTAATATTTCAACATTACAAAGACTTAATTGCAAAATGCTTTCTTAAAATGAAGGAAACTTTCAGCATTTCATATTTCATTGGTATAAAACTTTAGAAAGAAAAAGGAAGAGCTTGAATGTTATTTTTTTCATTTTCTATCTAGATATTAATATAAGGGGTTATTTGGTTGGTGTGATTTTTTTATTCTTAAAGAAACCAAAGTGTAGAAGTTTTACAGAATGAAAATCTGAACTAAAACAAACAGGTGGATGATTGTTCTCCCCGGAGGGTAGCTGAAATTAGGATTTTAATTACTTTTTGATCAGAATTGTGGCTACTTCCCACAATCTAAATCTCTACAGAATCACAAAACATCTTTTATATATCTGTTCACTTTTGCAAGTCATTACACCATATTAAGTTCACACATTTTGATGTTTTTATAACAAAGCAGGTAGTTCCAGAAACTACCATGAAGAGCTATGGAAAAAATATTTAGGAGAGATTTATGTTTAGATCATGCAGAAGTATATTCCTTGACAACTCAATGGGTGTCTAAATGAAATTCAAATGCCAAAAATAATTTTGAGATAATTTTTAAGTGCTTTCAAAATTAAATCTTGTGAACTTTAAATGATACCGAGCTTCTGTGTTTCAGATGGTGAACTGTTATTTAGCTGCACCATCTAGATAATTAATAAAAGTGCTTAAAACTGCAGTAAATCATCTTTGTTTGTGGTTACTGCTGAATCAGAACTGCTGCTTTTTGACATGGCATGAGACCAGTGAAAATTGCATTGCCATTGCCAGAGCTATAACTGTTTCTGAGAATATACAAAAAATTTCAAGAAACAGCATTTCTACAGGCTGTTCGTCTGACACGTTCTACAAGCACTAATCTAACTTTCAGGAGAGGTAAACATATTGAAATTAAAAACACAAGTAAATATTAGGTAGCTGTGGATAGGACAAGTTGTGGTGTTAGGAAGTGGCATCTTTTGTCCAATCAGGCCCTAAGAGGCACATTGTAGAAGATGCTTCCATTCTGAAAAAGACTGTTGGATTAGCTCTCTCTGCTAAAAGCTAGTTTTGTAAGGAAACTGAAGTGACAAGAAGCAGACAGGAAAAAAGATTGTTCTACAGAGAAGATATAGATGGAAAACCAAAGGTTGTCTAGGGTCTAACTTGGCCTTTGACCTGTTGTTGCTAAGAGGTTTGTGAGATTTGTAGCATATGTGACTAGGAAAGGCCAGATGGGCAAGCAAATCTATAAGCTGTGCTCAAAGGGGTCCCACTGCTCAATGTACTCTATTTTCATCCAAGGTTTGCAGTTTGAAAGAGACACTCACTAACTGGAGTAATAGTCTCAACAGCTTTTTAATTACATATGCCAACACACCAGAATTACTTAAGAATTTTTTCTTTCCCCTCCAAGGATACCTGAGACCACTCCAAAACAGTCAAATATAGATATAAATAACAGAATACTAGTAGGTGAGAAAGGAGCCCCAAAGCACTGAAGAAATTCTGCACAGTTTGTCTTATAGACATGCTAGTAGCTTCCTAACAACTTGACTTCAATTTCAATTTTCTTTCTCCCAGCACCAAGTACCATATGCTAACTGTTACAGCGAAATGACACTTATCCCACAAGTCTGCAACAGAGATGCTATATTTAAATTCAACTGTTAAGTGAAAGTATGTTTTATAAAAACTCTAGGAAGCTGTATCCAGATGGTTACAGAGAAGAATCTATATGTAGGGATTTTGGGGAGGATAACAGGCTACAGCAGAATCACTTCTGAATTTGGGGTTATCTAGTGGGTATTCCCTTTCCCTTTAGGTAGAACTAAAAACATTGCATAATGCAGTGTTTGGCATACATCATCTTGACTATTTTGGCAGAAATAAATTTTTAATAAAGTTGGTTTCTTTGGGATTTTCTGTAACTCTTTCTGCCTGCATATTATCAGTCTCAACTTCTTACTTGAAATTAACCTAATGAACAAAAAAGAAATGCTAATACATTTATTTCAGCATTTTGTCAGTATAACTTTACTTTTAAATGGCAGAAAGACACTGGGGGAAAGATCTTTAACTTTTGGAATTATCAGCACTGAATATTTGACATTCTGAATTAGATCATTTCTAGCATTAGAGTCTGTTCCATAAAGGGAGAGATGGCAGTCAGGGAGCTGATTATGTTTTTCAGATTTCCAAAGCAAATGTCAGTCCTGACAGTACCTAAAGCAGTTCAACAAAGCTGCGACATTGGCACAGAGTAGATGTCTTCAGCTTTTGGAGGAAATGCTTTAGAGTAGCAGAGAGTATTTATGAATTAATGTTAAAGAGTTCCTTAGTCTGGCTAATGACTGACTATGCCTTGCAAAACAGTTTCAGAGATTGAGAACAGCCCACCACGGGAAAATGTGCAATTTGACAGTTCACTCTTTAGATAAGGGAGATATCCGAACTCCAGCCTTATGCTACTGATATGACATCATGTATTGTTTCATGTATGACATCGTCTGTTTTAAAACAAACAGATGAAACAGATCAACACAGTGAATCAACACTATTTTCTGAAATACTTCCAGAACAGTAACTTCCCAAAGTAAGCTCACATTTCTGCTGGTTTTGTTTTCTCCTGTTCCTAATTACTCAGGTAGACCATCATAAACTATGAGTTCACATCTTTCAAGAGCAATTAATTTATAATTCTAGCTGTTCAAATGTTGGATATGCCATCAGGAACAATAATAAACAGGAATCCTCCTACTTTCTTGCGCATCTGACACTGAGTCAAAACACCTCTTTGCAAGTAAATCAATAAGGTTACTGTCAGTGCCATTGTCAGAAGCCAACCCCAACAGTTCAGAAGCCTAGGAAAGGTGCAGGGAAATGTTATCCCCTAATTCCATAACAAAAGGTGGTTAATGGCAACACTGAAAGTAACATGCTAGAAATTTATGAGAGAACAGTTTTTTGGTTTTAGCTGAGTGATATAATGTCATTCACTGCCACAACAGGTGGCAAAAATTACTCAAGGCAGGATGACACAAGCTATATAAAATGATAATACACCAATACAGTTCATATTATGCAAAAATATACAGTAAAAATAATTTTCAGTTCAATGACAGATTTCTTATCTGAGCTTGTCACTTGTAAATATTTCCCCAATTCTGCTTGAAGACCTCTTAATTTCATTATTCTATATAAATGCTTTTGTTCTGCAAACTCCTTTTGTGCTCCCTAATCTTCAAATCCATAGTACTAGGTCACCTCCTGTAAGTAATACATACCGATTTATAAAACTCCTGTACCTCACAAAACCATCAAGGTTTCCTCCTGATAGACTGAACTTTTTTCTTTCATTTTTGTAGCCTCACATCATTATTTATTTTGTTCCTCTATCATTCTCTGTCCCAAAGTTTTTGCAGTCAGGATCTGAACCTACTAATCCAAAATACTAGGCATAATCTTGTTAAACATATCAACTGTTTCCATGAATTTAATGTGTTAGACCACTAATGACAGTGGAACCATCATAGTTATTAATCTGAAAACTGATGAGCCATCTTCTTCAGTACAGCTCTTACCCTTCTTATGTACTTAAATAAACAAATGTCACACCAAGGACTAAAGTCTTTTGAAAATATGAGGCTCTTTTGAGAATCTGGTTCTGAATGCTAATGCTAAGCTGTATAAAAATTTCAACAACGATTGACTAGTGAGAACAAAATAGTACTTAAACAGCATATTTAATTTATATGGCATTAGCTTCAATGATACTCAGAGACCATCAAAGACAGAACATATCTGTATCATGAGGAATTAAGCAAAATTGGAACTTCAGCTGAATGAAATTTAATTCAATGAGCAACATAATTAGGATAACAAAATATTCTATGCAGCAAGTTTACTCATCCTCTTAACTTTATTTGTGTAACCTGAAATTGGATCCCAAAGAAATGCAAAGTTTTTCAGATTGCTGAGGTCTGAACCTTTATCTTTGCCTGCAGGCTATTTGTATTAATCTACTTTTCTTTGAAGCACAGAGCTGTTAAACTGTTAAGGCTCATTTAAAATGTGGCTATATTTCTATCAATGGACCCAGATAGCTGAATTATAGATTTTAATTATGCTTTTTATACTTTGGAGATGCTTACTTAGAAATATGTGTAACAAAACTATGCAATTAAAGAGCCTTTATTGCTGCTGATCAGTGAATTGTGTCTATATTGATAGCAAGAGACGGCTTAGTATTTAGAACAATTTACATGGCCCACTTTTTATCAGTGATTAATATGAAACTCAGAGTCAGCTTTGTTCCCCTACTTTTATTAGTATTTTGTCATGAAATCAAAGCAGATCAAAAGATGTGAAAATATGAAAAGCCTTATGCTTTAAGAGTGAGATACAAGAATTTTTCAAATTTGGGTAGCAGCCATCCTAAAAAATCAGTTAAATACATAACCGGAAAATTAGAATTTATGTGTACAATTTCATCTGTTATACATGCGACATTTCCAGCTAACTTTTCCAGTTTAGTAAAAGCAGAGTAGGGCAGTTGCCATCATGCAATATTCAATCACTTTTCCCAATGAACCAATGCATGAATAAAAGCCCCCTCACCAACTGAAAGTGTTGCATTTATAGTTAGCATGGCGTCAAGACTGTGAATCTTTAAACAGAAAAGGCAATGCCAATTATAGCTGCTGCAGGGAACCTTTTTCTGCAGTCTATTGCATGCTGCAGCTATGGGACGTCTACGGCTCTGGGGAAAAAAAAAAAAAGAAAAAAAAAAGTAGGAACAAACATTGCAGTAAAATGGTAAAGGTGAACTCCATTTGCTTTTCAGGGTATTACGGGATAGCAAGGAGTGTGTTACTCTATGCTTTGCCAGATTTTGAAAAAAATATCTTGTACCATCGAATACCCCTGGCAATAGAGTAGAAAGATACAGAATAAAGCTAATCCTTTCACAAATACCACCAACTTCACAAGATTTACGCAGCAGAAATGACATGAGTACATTAAATAAGACCAGGAAATAGGAGATGTTCATAATAGACAGTTGTGTTCTTTCCCAAAATTGCTAATTTTAGCGTATCAGCATAAAAAAAATGGTTGAAAACAGAAATTACTACCAACTGCTTCAGAGGAAACACAGTGTGTGTGTCTAACATCCTATCTGCCTCAAAATGGGTTCCAAAATCTGCACACACATACTCACACATATTCTCTAAGTTTTGTTTCTTTTGAGTAAAAAGTTAATTATATCATTGACTTCAGTGAAACTGGTGGTTTAGAATATTATTTGGTGTGAAAAAGGTGTTCAAACAACCTGGAAAGACCTTAGAGAAATGTAACAAACCAGAAGAATTTAACTGCTTAGTGGTAGGTATTAAAGAGCACTGCATTATGCAGCATTTGTACCTGCTCCATCCTATGTTGTTACGATTTTGCACTATGTTTGGACCAACATAATTGGGACTAAACTTCCCCTCTGATACACAAATCACTTTCCAATGTTTCAGTTTCCTATGTAGAGTATTTCAGTTTCTAGCACACTATGGATAGTCCATAGAACAACAGGATGAGAACTGCAACCAAAATTAAAAAGCATTGGACAGTTTTTGCCTCTATATTCAGGTTTAATTTGGGAGTGGCATTAGGCCTCTTAGCTATTGGTGTTTATAATTGTTCCTAGGAAAAAAAGTAATCCAAGAAAATCAGTCATTTGGGGTGGCGGTTGGGGGTGAGAAGCAAATTCTTGACAGTCTCTGATACCTTGGATGTAGAAATAAATTCTTGTTTGCTTTCAAGTTTGAATTTAAGTTTTCAAAGAATCCTTAAAAATATAAAATTTTCATGTAATTGGCCATTGGCTGGCCATTAAGTATTTTAGCGGAAAATTATTGATGGCTCAGTAACTAGTGGGGTAGCTGTCACATTTATGTACTGCATTCATTAGTAGATGAAGATCTCATAAAAAGTAAATGTGTAGTCCTTGAACATATTAGTTGTGAAGGCCACCTTCTGCTTCTGCCTGTGAGGAGTGTGACCATTCCTCATTTTACAGCACGAGAATTAAATCTCCATACCACTGTTCCAAATTCCACCATTTGTTATCAGTGATAAAACCATCTTTCTTTATGTCAGAAAGGAGTTAAATAAATCCAAAATTCTAATCCTTTTGCTGGATTAGTCTCAGCATCAAGTCCACAGTGAATAAGTTTACACTTATATATTTTCCTCTGTGTACGCCTGTCTATTCACAATGAAGATCACCATGCCATTTCATGCTAGTCTAAACCCATACATTTCTGTAGTCAGTCAGTTCAGACCCTTTGCTTTAACTACAAATGGATTACTTCACCTGCACTAGTGAGTTTACTATCCCAGAAGACTAATTTACAGGTTACTCCATGTCATTTTTGCATAACATTGCTGTTACAGAGATAGTGTGGTCCCTGATTTGCAGGACCTAGTAACAGCCAAAGGGTAAATAACTAGGGGGGCTTTGCATCTGTAATGTGAAGTCTTTAATTTTGCTCCATTGTTGTATTTCAGCATTGATTAAAAAGTATTACCTACCCTTGTGGCAGGAGAATAATTTAATGATTTTTTTTCAGCAAAGCACAAAAAATAATAACTGTATTTCATTCTGAGCTACATGCTGTGAGCCACCTTGCACTGAACATTTAGCTAAGACCCAACAGGTAAGCCACTCAGTGACATATCTCATGAAATTATAAACTGACAAGAACTATATTGATTAATATGTTAAGGTGCAGAGGAAAACTGTTCACGTTGTCTGATTGCCTGAATGGTGAAAGCCACACAGCTTCTCACATTCATTCTTAGAACCATAGAATCATTGAATGGTTTGGGTTGGAAGGGTCCTTTAAAGATCATCTAGTTCCAACCCACCTGACATGGGCAGGAACATCTTCCACTAGAGCAGGTTTCTCAAAGCCCCATCCAACCTGACCTTGAACACTTCCAGGGAAGGAACATCCACAACTTCTCTGGGAAAATTGTTTCAGTGTCTCACCCCCTTCATCATAAAAAAAATTCTTCCTTATATCTAATATAAATCTACCCTCTTTTTCTTTAAAACCATTCCTCCTTGCCCTGTCACTACAGGCCTTGGTAAAAAGTCTCTCACCATCTTTCTTATAAACCCCCTTTATATATTGACAGGCCACAATAGGGTGTCCCTGGAGCCTTCTCTTCTCCAGGCTGAGCAATCCCAGCTCTTTCAGCCTTTCCTCATAGGAGAGGTACTCCGTCCCTCTGATCATTTTTGTGGCCCTCCTCTGGACCAGCTCTAACAGGTCCACGTCTTTCTTGTGCTGAGGGCTCCAGAGCTGGATGCAGTACTGCAGGTGGGGTCTCACAAGAGCAGAGTAGAGGGGCAGAATCACCTTGTTGCTTTGATCTGGTAAGAACGAATAATTCAATGAATGTTAGATGTCCCAGCAGCAACACCGGGTGTAATAGTGGCATCCTTCCACAACAAAATACTACAATATAACATGGATTTTCGATATAATATCCAATGCCCAAAACTTAAAAAAAAACCACTTTTACCAAACATAAACCTGTTCTTACTATGTTGTATCAGTCATATATGCCCTGTGTACTTTGTGTCTACTTCTGTGAACTGTTTATAGTGCTGTTAGAAATCTCCATGCACCATAGGTCATTAGACAACCTCTAATGATGAGCACGCATTAAATCCACATTCCATTTCTCTAACTAAAAACAAATGTATTGGGGGGGGGGGGGGGGTGAGGGGCGGAAATTGAGAGCTGTGTATTTTAAAAAATTAAGTTCAGACTATGTTGCCAAGACATTTCTTGTCAAGAATGCAAATGTCCCAGCTCCTGGAAGGTTAAACACATACTACCTGCCATGGAGTTAATCCTTCCCTATTATAAAACAAGGACACATGTAACCTGTGGATCAACTATATTTTGCAATGTGCCCTGCTGTTCTTGGCCCTCAGTTGTCTAAGTGTCCTTCACAAAAGTATGGAGTACAATGGGACTCTGGAGATGGGACATGGTCCTGAGTTTCCTCCTACAAATGTGGTCACGAAGAGCCAGCTTGCATCACTTTCTAGATGTCAGTTGAGGCCTAAGTTCCTGTCCTACTAGCTCAAAATCTCACCTCAGTAAGCTGGTGCAATTTCAAGTCAGTGGCATTAGTGATCCTTATTAGTCAAGAACGCAACCTTTCTCTTTTAGGCTGATTCAAGATTTGATTTAGCTTGGTTTCTTAAAAACTGGAGGCTATGTGACTAAGTTGTGATAGTAGATATAAGTGGGTGTTACAAGCGTATGGCTACATGTCTTCCAAATAATTTTGTAACTCACTGTCCAACTTCAAACAAATTTCACTGATTTCTAGACAAGTTAAAACATAAACCACTTTAAAACTATTTTCATCTTTTATGACCATAAGTGGGCAAAATAATGTGATCACAAAGACACACCTGAAAATGACACCACAGAGCTGAATGTGAGTGCAAAAGAATGACACTCTTATAAATGCCTTGACTGCAAGATAAGCTCCAGTCAGACCCAGCCATCAACCAGAAGACAGAAAGCTGTAGGAAAACAATCTGTATTCATTCTGGCACTCAAAGAACAGCTGTTTCCCTGTAATTACCCTGTGGGTATTAAGCTCAAGCTACTTTCCTCTTGCCCTGCACTCAGCAGATAGTGTTAGCAGGCAATCATTCCAGTGGCCTTTCCACACCTGGGATTGTTACCATGATTTTCCTTTGTTTTCTGTCGTTAAGGGATGTTACATGCCAAATTAGCACCTTCTGAAATTAGTTTTGTGAGCACATTTCAGGATGATCTCACACCAAAAGGGGAGAAGAAAACCACAAGCCTTTTTTCACTGCAGGTCAGAAATGCAGGTTTCACAAGGATAAAACCACTTCATATTGGGTACATATTCAGACACAGCTTTCAGCCACAAATTCATTCGATAATGTGTAACTGGACCTCCCTCTGTTTCCCCCCACCTTCTCTCTCAAAAGTTCTGCTCCCTGGCTGAATTCTGAGATAGAGCTACCAAGTTTACTTAACTAAAATTGACTTTTTTCTACTGTTTTATTCCAAATACTGTGACAGAACCTGTACTTCTCAGGGAGACATGAATATTGAGTCATGTCGATCAATCATACGTGGGAATTTCCAAAGATTCAAACTGAATTAGAAACTGGAGTTGTGTGACCTCAGCTTTTGTTGTGTAAAAACTTGCCAAATGTCACTTTGTATTAGCATAAATACCAAATGCAGACTGTTTTATTGCTGCCAACGATATAAAGTCCTGCAAACCCCCTTGTGATTTGGAATTCTCATGTTTTAACTGTGAAGACAAGAGAAATAGAGTGAAATAAGTGTGACTTGTATATAAAATTTTGTCTCACAATAAATATAGAATAGGTACATGGAGACATTTTTAAAAGTAGAAGCACATTTATTTTTGTTATATTTTAATGTCTTAGTTCACAAACCTTTTAAGTTTAAACTTTAATGTTAATTGTCTTTTAATTCCAATAAATTACTATGGTTAAAATTCCTTTTTAAGTTATTCATATTCTATCAATCTCATTGTCTGGGAAAACAACTATCACACTAAAAATTTTTTTTATCTCTTTGTTTAGTTTGTTTGTTTGTTTGTTTGTTTTGTCTCTCATAACAGAAAGGGTGAGTGTCAGGGGACTTAATATATTGTACTGATAGCTAACACTCCTTGATGGTTTTGGTACCAAGGACATGCATATCCAAGTCACACAGAACTTCAATGAACTTCACAGAACCAGGAAAGAAGCACACATTTGCTTGTGCTCATCCAGGCCAAAGAGACAACAGTAAAAATAGACATAACCATTACTTCTTCAGGCAAAATTCTAAATAAACAGATGGACCTTCAAAGTCAACCATATGAGAAATAGTTTTACTACATGGAAAAGCAAATTTCAGAGGCAACTCAAATAAAAATATCTTTCAGATACTATTCAATCCCTGACACCAAAAAAAGGTGTCTAAGCAGGAAAGCAGTCTTTGAGGAAATTAGCAATGAAACAGAGGCTGGTGAGCCTTTTAAGAGGCATATGAAAGAACTGATCAGGATCCAGTTTTTGTATTGTACTCACATGCCATAACTTGGGCATGCAGCTTGGTCACTGAACTCAGCACAAAATTCTTTCAGATTCCTTGAAAGTTGTTATGTACAACTTGTAATATTTTTCAAACAGATACATTCACAGGTCTTATCAGAGAGTTCACTGTCCAAGCATAAGCACATATTGGATCCACAAGTGAAGATACAGGTGGAAAATCTATGGCATATGGATTTCATATGACATTACCACACAAGGAATCTGTGGAAAACTGGAAGTTAAATACAGAACTTCTGTAGCCCCATGCATACATATATATTTTTTCTGTACACACATAGAAAAAATGTATCCTGTCAAGGCTAATTTCATTAACTATATCCAGAATCATATGGAAAGATAGAGAAAAAAAATGGAACTAAGTCATAATAAGCCCCTGTATGAAACAGAAGGTTCATGTTAATGTGTTTCAGTTACAGATTCTCAGATGTCTTTTACTGTAGCCACAGCTAAAGTCTAATGTAAGTAACATAATCTAGAGCTGACCAAAAGTATGGGAAAAGGCAGCAAGATAGAATCATAGAATCATAGAATCATTCAGGTTGGAAAAGACCTTTAAAATCATCAAGTCCAACCATTAACTGAGCAATGCCAAGTCCACCACTAAACCGTGTCCCTAAGCACCGCATCCACATGCCTTTTAAATACCTCCAGGGATGGGGACTCAACCACCTCCCCGGGCAGCCTGTACCAGTGCCTGACTGCCCTTTCAGTGAAGAAGTTTTTCCTAATATCCAACCTAAACCTCCCCTGGTGCAACTTGAGGCCATTTCCTATCGCTTGTTACTTGGGAAAAGAGAGTGACACCCACCTTGCTACAAACTCCTTTCAGGTACTTGTAGAGAGCAATAAGGTCTCCTCTCAGCCTCCTCTTCTCCAGACTAAACAACCCCAGTTCCCTCAGCTGCTTCTCATAAGAGTTGTGCTCTAGACCCTTCACCAGCTTCGTTGCTCTTCTTTGGATTCGCTCCAGCACCTCGATGTCCTTCTTGTAGTGAGGGGCCCAAAACTGAACACTGTATTTGAGATGCGACCTCACCAGTGCTGAGTACAGGGGGACAATCACTTCCCTAGTCCTGCTGGCCACACTATTCCTGATACAAGCCAGGATGCCATTCACCTTCTTGGTCACCTGAGCACATTGCTGGCTCATGTTCAGGCGTCTGTTGACCAGCACCCTCAGGTCCTTTTCTGTCAGGCAGCTCTCCACTCACTCTTCCCCAAGCATATTGCATTGCACGAGGTTGTTTTGACCCAAGTGCAGGACACAGCACTTAGCCTTGTTGAACCTCATACAATTGGCCTTGACCCATCGATCCAGGCTGTCCAGATCCCTCTGTAGAACCTTTCTACCCTGAAGCAGATCAACACTTACGCCCAACTTGATGTCATTTGCAAATTTACTGAGGGTGTACTTGATCCCCTCATCCAGATCATGGATAAAGATATTAAACAGAACTGGCCCCAACACTGAGCCCTGGGGAGCACCACTTGCGACCATCTGCCAACTGTATTTAACTCCAAGATGTGACAGAATGCTTCTGACAGAGGCATTTTAATACAAGGATCTAATGAGGAAAGATCTTTTGGCATTGTCAGTGTTACAGAGAATTTCTGGACCAGTTCGTCAAGAAGTGTCCATAATAAACTTCATTAATGTATTGGTCAAGGCTCTTATTCAGACACCTGACTGTAGAAGATATAAGTTTTTCTTTCGAATAAACAGTATTCTTCTCACTGCAAAAATGTGAAGTAATAAATTAATTTATTTTCACTCATCCATATCTATACATATGTATGTATGTATATATTCACACGTATATATACACATACACACACGCGCACACATACATATACATGTGTACATATATACACACACAAATGTATATAAACACACATGCATTCATATTCACACCGATTCACTCTGACAATAATCACAAATATTAGGGTTCTAGAAATCAGTAATGAACAAGAATCACAGACTACATGTTTTCCACTTATTCTAATTTATTGAGTCTCATAGTTTGCTACGAAAAACTTCATTAGATATTTTATAAAAGAAAAATGGCAATGAACAGTTCTTTGTAACAAGAAACTTCACTACAGGTCCTTCATTTTTAATCAGTTGTTTGTTTTTTTTTTTTTATTTTGTATGTTTAAATATGTGAAATGTAGACAAAAGACTATTCTGTTTTTTAATGCGGGTTATCAGATTGGTTATGCTGTGTAATGTTTAGAATTTAATTTTATTATTATAACTTATAACCAGTATTATATGTAAATGGCTAAAGACATGGTTTAAATAAAATGCAATTACATGTAACTGAATAAAAATGTGTTGCCTCTGTTTACTTTCTATTGATAGAGCATATTTATCAGTAGGCAAAGCTGATATTGTATTTCAGTTCCTAGTAAAAATCCAATTCTACTACTAGCAGTAGGGTCAAGAACTGCAAGAATATAGTTCGGAATTATTAAAATACAAATATTTATTTTAAATTAGTCAATTATATTTCCTCAGGTCTCAGATTCTGCTGTTCTTTCAGAATATTTGGTAGAATGTCTTATGCTTTTCATTTTAAATTATGCTACTCATATAAGTCAAAACCTGTATATGTTTTTCCCTTGAGAAATTAAGAAATTGAGAAATTAATATTTATTACTTAATATTCAATACTTAATATTCATTACTTAAAGCCAGATGCTATCTCTTCTGTGCATGTGAGACCTGCATACACAACAAATTGCTAGTGGGCTTTGTGTATGCAGTTTTCAGAGCTGTATATATATCAAATTGTCCGGTCACTAAAAATATGTTCTCTCTTAAGCTGCATAAATAAAGTAGAAATTGAGATTATCAGAAGATGAATTGAGATATGGAGCCATTAATGACCTTAAGAACACTATTATCCATAACAATCCCATTGGGATTCTAGGGAGAATTGAGCAACAAGACATTATTTTGAAGTATTGCTTTTCTTCACAAGGGTCTCTGTTGGAATGATTCTGTAGCTACACAATAAAAAATCACAACCAGCATAATGACTAGTAAAACCCATAGACTTAATCAATCAGAGCTAGAAGACAACTAAAATTTGAATTCTAAGATATTGACCAAGACCTTAAGTCTTGTGTTATTCAGTTCTTTTCTCTATGTAAGGTATAATGTGCCACCCATATAGACTTAACATATGGACAAAAAGAAACACCTGAAAGCCATTCTGTTTGGAGATGACTACTGACCTAGCAGTAATAAGGAAAAATAACAATATACAGGTTAAAATGAAAGCACAGAGAACTTGATTCAACTAATAAAAAAACCTTTTTTTTTTAGTAACCAAAAGAAATCTTGATAATTGTTTTTCCCCTTTGTGAAAGTCATCAGCATTTGAAATCCCCTACATCTTGAATCCCAGTGATAATACTAGCAGGGATATTTACGCAAAAATGAAAAGGAAGGGCAAATGAAAGAACAAAGACCCAACTAACCACAAATCTTCAAAGAATTAATGAAAAAGACTTGATTTCATGCCTAAGAGCCTGGCAGACTATCCTGCTGACTGAAGAATGACTCTATTATTAGTGTTAAACAGCTTTTATACTACTTCAGTGATTGCTTGAAACCCTTAAGTTACAGCTTCTATTATCCTATTTTTTTTAGGGCAACTTAAATGATTGATGAACTTACTAACTGAAATGATGACACACCATATTCTCTAAATAAATATTGTTTGTTCTAGGGAAACACATGAGTAGGAGGTTTGATCTAACAATTATACTTAAAATATTAGATTTTGAAAGTGGGTATATTCTGGAAATGGATTATGGTAATGTTTATAAAAAAATAAGATTCACTCTCCTCCTTACCGTTTGAGTTTCCTTGGGATCTTTGATTAAATACACCAAACAAATAAGAAGAAATACAAAGAGAGACTGTCAAAACACAGACTCCTGCAGTGTATTTAAAAAAAAAAATACGGAAGGCAATCTTGGCTTCAATATTCTCTTTTGTTGCCAAGCTGAAACACGCTTGTGTTCTTGTCAAACAAACTGACTCCTGAGAGCACTCCTAATCATGCTGACCTAGCCAGCACCGTTCCTCAGTATCCTTCCCAGTGCTAGCACTTGTTTATCTCAACAAGTGAAACTCTATCCTGGTTTTGAAACCCAGTACTTTAATACTGAACTGACAAAATGCAGTGAGGGGATATGGGGTAGGTCTGACCCTGGTCAGTGGCAAAACAACTTAGAGGTTTTTGAGTGGTGTGGGATTAGGCTCACTGATAAATTTCTTGTTGTTCACTGAGATTTCTTCAAGATTCTGTAGGAAGCCAGCACCTCTTAAAAATATATTGTTTCATCAGGGTCTGGTCATGCTTTTCCCAAAACCTTCAAAGATGGAATTGAGGGTTGATGTTGTGGATCGGTGTCAGAAGCAAGCTTGATTTCTCTTGTGCTCTTGAGTGACAACTGCTAGCCCTTTACTTAGAGCAGATGACTTCTCTGTTGTGCTGCCTCACATATGAAATGAAGCTGGAAAGAGAGGGACATTTTGGGAATCAGAACTCCCTGCCGCTCTTTGGTCCTTCCTGCCCACCTCTGAGCCCCTCATGTCTCTCTGCCCTTCTTCCTGGGCCACAAGTGTCCACAAGAGCTCAGATTCTTTTATCATTGCTCTTGGAGATATCATTTATCATTGCCTGTTTATTATCCCTGGAGGTATTTAAAAGATGGGTAGATGTGAGGTTTAGTGGTGGACTTGGCAGTGATAGGTTAACAGTTGGACTCAATGATCTTAAGGGTCTTTTCCAACCTTAACGATTCTATGATTCTTACCTGGGGCAGACCTCTTGCATAACTGGGATTGTGGGGACAGACCTAAATAGGTGTCTAGTCCTTATCTCCTGCACCTCTGGTAGCTTTGGTACCCATCTGAGCCCCTTAGGCTCCCAGTGCCATTGGAAGTAGCCCATGCATGGTAGCCAGTGAAAGACTCCTCCGCTTTTGTGAACATCCATTCTATGTACTTGTCAACCCCTTGAGAGTACTGGTAAATTAAACTAGGGTCCAGTTATAATTAATCTGAAAACATTTTTTCATGTTTTCTCTTATGTATATGTAACTTCTCAATTTATATTATCTGTTCCTTTTTTCTACCTTTTCACAAGCATGTACCTTCCAGAGAATCCCCTGGATAAATAGATCAAGCAACTAATATAATTTTAATAATAGGAATTGCTAATTGTAAAGCATCACTACCTGATATGTGTTTAGGCCCTAAAGATACAACAAAAATGTTTTCCTGTGAAGGAGATTTGCATTTGAAACAAAGGGCTGGAAATTAGATGATTTTGGAGAACATTTTCCAGGTATTGCTAGACCTGAAAATACAGTAATTTAGAGTTTTTATTTTGTTCAAGTGTGTACTTATGCAAGCAGTTTCACCAAAGCCAGTTATTTAACTTGTGTCATGTCTTTGTTATACCCAGATAACTAGACTAAGAGAGGCTGTTAAAGTGTATCACAATCAGAAATGAAACTCATTGATGCTTGTTAGATCCTGATATTTTTAACAAATGTCCTTTTTCTTGTTTTTTTTTTACTTTAATTAAACTATTATTCCACTGTAGGAAACTATTGCTGTTTGATTCCTCTGGACCAAAATCAGCATCTTTTTTGTTCTGTGTACCTATACTGCCTGTAATAATGAGGCCACAGTACTGCACTACAAATATTATTCTTTCAGTGGAAATCTATCGACTTGCAATTCCAGAAACTCCCTTTGAGCTGCTCTTCTCTGTTCCCAGCCTGGGAACAGAGCCACTCAATTTAGAAAGACGACTTTGTGCATTCAGTAGTCTAGCCTTTTGTAAACATTCTGAGAATGATGCGGCATCCAATTACTGTACCTTTTATCCACCAGGTTGAATGGAAAATTCCCTAAAGCAAGCTGACCAATTATAATGCAGGCCAGAAGCAATTTACTGATACAGTGAATTTCTGGAAAAGGCAGACAGAACTGTTCCTGCTATTTATTCCCTATTGATACAGCAATTGTGGAAGAAAAACTTGTTTGCTCTTTGGTGCATTTATAATCCCAGTTCTCAGTTGCCCAGTAGTGACACTGTGCATGCAATTCAATGCCCAAGGAAGCAAAGGCTCTGAAGAGTTGAAGGCAATGGTTGGCCAGTTTGCTAAGCTACCTGCTGAAAGCTACCTCACTGTCACCCGTTAGAGTTACAGTTTGCTGACTACAGCCTATTCCTTTCCTCTACTTCTACAGTACTAATTTGCCTCTTTCCTTTCTTTGATATATCCTGTTCCACTCTTTTGTCACTACTTCCCTCACCTTTATGGGTTTTGTATGGGATGCTTTGTGTTAAGGAAACTGAGGTCCGTGGTTGAGAAATGAGTTCCTGTCTTAGTTTCCAAAGAAACAGTCTTATTTTAAAAAGACAACAGCTCTGATGCTTCCAGAACCAAACATGACCTTCCAAAAAACTGTCAGTGATGATGGCTTCTGGAGTGTGATCAAAGGTATAGGAAATAACAGCACCAAGAAATGCCATACCATTTTTTCCTTAGACTTTTGAAAGTTATGATGGCAGACATCCCTTTTCACCCTTCCATTTTACTAAACATTTGTATTGGAAGAAATTGTTGAAGACATTTTATTAATTCTTCTCAATGCCTTAAAATTCCTAAATTATCAGTTCAAAGCAACCTTGAGAAGACCACAAGGAAATGTTATTCCAGACTGTACATTGGGGTGAAAATTGCAAATCAAGGCATGTTGATGTGTACACCCACAACTGAACTCCCCAGGTTTTTTATTAACAGTCTGTCAAGAGTATACATGTGTGAAGAAGTTTGGTGACAGCTGTGGGCTAAAATATGTTGATAGGGAATAAAAAACACAACTGATTTCAATGTTGACTCTACTTAATTTCACACACAAGTGTTAAAACATATTAGTGAGTATTTTACTGCAGTCTTCAGTCTTGCTCACTTTACCCTATAGGTTTAGTTACCAGAGGATTCGAACATATTAGGGGAACCCAATATATCCTAATACAAAATAATCTTTAATTTGATAGCATTATTTGCCAATCTTTTTTTTTTAATTGTTCATGAACAAACACCACCCTTTTAAAACAACCTCTACAGGAACAATCTTAAGTCACGTGAATACCATGCTGCACAGAGCTACGCAGTTCTTTAGGAGATTCTCTTTTTTCCTTTTGCAGACTAGTATTCTACACTTGTTAGGGATACTTACCGCAAAGGGATTTCAATGGTTACTAAAACCTAGTCCACTGTCATAAGCACTGCATCTTATAACCCTTTTGCCCTGTTCATAGGATTGGTAAAGTTTTGTGACTTAATATGTCCCAGAACTATTTTACTCTAATGGTTAGAAACCTTTTTTAAATTGCCAGCCTAAATTTATTCATAACCAGTTTATACCAATTTGGTTTTATGACAATGATGGCTTTTGGTTTAAATAGTTCATCTCACTGTATGACATGTATATTGACAGGAATTATATCCTCTTTCAGCTCTGTCTTTTTTTTTCCCCTAAAAGTGCCAAACATTTCCGCCTTAAAAGAAAAAGCTAAGCTCTTCCTTCCCCTGATTTTTCACATCTGTTTCAGATTTTAAATCATTTTGATTGAACAAAACTACACAGTATCCCTGAGGAGATTTCATCAGGACCTTATTTGATAGCATGAATACTTCCCTATCTCTGTAGAAAATACCTCTTCTGATACAATGTAGGTTCTTTGCATAATTTCACAATCACTCTTTCCATCCTGATAACCTCTCATATCATTCTGTTTGGATTTAAATTCCTTTGTCTGGATAGCTGATTTACATAAGAGGCACGGTATTCCCATTGCGTATTAAATAACAAATTATAAACTCGTTTTTCCTTGCCAAAATATTTACTAATATTAACTATATGAGCTACCTTCCATAAAATACTGACACAGTATTCCCACTAATTTAGAGGTTTTCAGCAGCCATCCAGGTGCTTTCCTGGCATTTCTCTCCATAGATAAGTGGCATGTTCTGAAGGCTAGACAGGGAGATAAGGCAAAGTGTAACTTTTATCTTTAAACTATATTATGCTTAAGTTAAGACCTCTCATAAGAAATTGGGCTCAGTTAATAAGTGTGCTCCTCAGTGCCAGCCTTTGGCTTCATCTCTACAATTTATAACAGATTCATGGTCAGATGAACACTTGTTTATAGAGACCAGGGAGTGTGGATACAAAGCAGCTGGTTTTTGCCTCATTGGCATACAGTTAGGGGGAAAATAGAAATGCTAGCACAGAGTCCATAGAGTCCATATAAATTTTTCCTAATTTTTTTAGTTTAAAAGTTGGACTCCATCTATTTTAAATGCAAACAGGTTATATAATTTAAGAACTGAAAAAAATGTAAGGCTACTGGACATTAAGGAAAACAATTGCCATGTCTATTTAGGTGCAACTAAACTTTAAAATCAGTCTGTCTCCTGTGATGCAAATGACAGGAATAAAACAAGTAGCACAACATTGTTTTACTCAATAGCTGAGAAATAATGACATTTCCATCAAGTTTCAAGTAATCTTCATTTTAACATTCTTTGTTGTTCTCTTTAATATGTGGTTTTCCAGTTCTCTGTCCTATTATCTTGATTTCAGTCATTCTATATCTTTCATGAGCCTGTAGTACATGACCTTGATCCCATTCGAATCAATGTCAAACAATGGTGCAAAATAAAGGCCTTCATCTCTGGCACTTTGGTATTTACATAAATATGCATTACCCAATTTAACCAAAAGCAGAATAACATGTATTCTCTGCTTTTGAATATGATTTCAATTATAATAGGGAATGCTATTTTGAAATTTAAAAAAAAAAAAAGGAAGTTAATGATTTAATTGAGATTTTATTTTTTTCTACGTCATTACTGCCTCTCCTGAGACTGCCAAAGGCAGGGAAAAATAACGGGAATCAAAATACCATTCTAGTTCCTGCATAATTGTTCCATTGTTGGAAAACAAAAGTCATACAGCAGTCTCCTGCTGAAATCTCCTCCAACACATTTTAAAGTACTACATGCAGTATGTGCAACTCACTGCTCTTTTTATGTTATTTTTATTGAGACCATTTAATTCCTGTTAATTGTAAACACCTAGTCCCAGTGTTAGGTTGGTCATCCTGAGCTAGTTCCTATGGGCAGCTGTACTTGATAGGTTTTGGCAGAGAGATACAACGGGTCATCTTCTATGTATGGCTTGGATGCCATTGCTCTGGAGACATAGAAAGAGAGCTGCTACTTGTCACAGTCCCATCAGTTCTTTTGGAGCCAACTCCTTCCCCAAAGGAGAGGTATACCTTTATGTATTCTGCAGCTACTTGCCACATTTGTGCCATTAAAAGGAAAAAAAAAAAAAAAAGGGAAAAAAAACGTCTTCAGTCATCTTCTGTCTGACATGCCATGGATGTTAAAATGAAGTGTGATGACTTTCCTTCTCCTTTACTCTTAAAATGTCAGGTCTCAGGTGTGGACTTTAAGGGCTGAAGTGAAGAGCAAACAGAAAGGAGGCCTTCCTATTAGCACTGTTTGGAATGGCACTTTTCTTTCTTGTTAATATGACTCAGCTGAGTCAATGCAGGCCTGTGTTTTCCCTTTCCTTACCTCTCCATTCAAATCAGGACTGTGGCCCTGAGGGATCATTTTCATTAGGTAAAAGATAGGTGAGGGAATGAACAGACCAATTAGACTACAGCCTGGGAAAGCTCATAGAAAAGCAACAGGGATTAAATTTACAGTGTGGGGTTCATAACAAGGTCACCATGTTCTGTACTACTTACTAATGGGACCATATTTTACAAGGAAACTTTGCAGTAATGTTTGTATTTGGAAGACTAAATTAAAAAATGCAGCTTTTCTTTTGATTCAGGTAGCTTGTGCCTCTTTTGACTTCCCACCCCATTTCTTGAAAGGAATAGGCAGAGGATAGAAATAAACACAAGAAACACTTTCTGTGGGATTGTGTAAATTAAAGTCAATTGAAACCTATGCACAAATCCAAATAAGTATTAGAGATATGATCACAGATCTATAAAACTTAACAATGCTTCTGTAATGATAGCTGAGAGGAGAAAAATTCTCAAAGACTTGATTGAAAGAGCTGAAATGAAATACAATTCAATCTTTCCTGGTTTTAGCAAGATAATTTTGGTTCAGTGTTGACTAATACAGAATAATAGGAATAAAATGTGCTGCCTTAGTCTCTGCATTATAGGCTTTACATTATTGGTCCTGACAGCTGGCTTTTAAAATGCAGTAAATATTGGGCAGCGCTGTTCTGTTAAGACAAGCCACTTCATCAAGCATATTTCCAAATCACGCTTTATTTTCAAAATGTGTTTAATTTCTCTATATATGGCAAAGCAGCCCACTACAAAATTGACCTGCAACAGAGTGCCCTCTACTGCATGTATTTAGGAAAGGAAAATAAAGTAAGTTCCTTAAAAATAAAGTCTTTACGAACTGAGACCAGCAGTTTTGTCACAGGCCACTGGACATGGAACTAAAGGATAGTATATACATATAGGCATATATCACTTTTACCTTCTTCTAAAGAGCTAAATACCACTAGGGAATAATGATTTTAAATAGGTATGAAATTTGCACAAACTGTTTCATGGTTTTAAATTAAATCAGCCTGTGTCTTTCCATACCAAAATGGTCTGTGTTTATAGGTTGGAGTTATTAGGGAAGTTAACAACCTGTCCTATATTGCCCTGCTGCTACCCCTTTCTCTTTGCTGCCAGGAGGGATCTATAACATGAAGTGAAAAAGTCTCTCTGCTTATAGATTTGTTTTCTCAGTCCTTAATCTCTCATGCTCCCTCATTTCTTCCCGTCTTTGTATTTGCCATTAGGTCACTACTATTAAACCGAACCCTCTTTTTCATTCCCATGTTCTTGATAAACCTGTTACTGAGTTATACCTCTTGCAAATGACTAAGAAGATATTTCACCAGTGCTGCCTCAAAAGAGTAGAAAATGACAGGTAACAAAAGTATCATGAAAGCAATTCTACAGCAAGGCACAAATTCTCAAGCAGACCTGTATTTTTGAAGTCTTCCCTTGTTTTTTTTCTTTTTTCCCCTATTCAGTCTGAATTGGGCCAGCCTAATGCTGAGTTTTGTGATGGAGCAAACATCTGCAACTTCTGTAGAAATGCACAGTGGCTCTTACTGCTCAGTCCCTCAGGGATGAGAAAACTGCTTCTCAAAACACTGGTATAAACTAACATGAAACTTTTTGAGTCACTTTTGAAATGCCCTGATTTGTACAATGAAGTCCATGCTTTGCCAGCAGTATCCATGGAGCCACAATTTAATTCTTAAAGTCTCAGCTTATGTCTTGAGCCACACTGAAAGCAATTGAACGGGATCTTTCTGCATGATCAAAGGTGTTCCATGTTAGCCTTCTGCATTCAAAGATGGTGTTTGAATACCTTAGGACATTTTTTAGTATGTCACTAGGGCAGAGTAGGTAGTAAACAACAATGTTTTCCAAAGCAACATAATCAATTACCAAAAGTTCTTTAAACAAAATAGAAATAACACAAGCAGGCATTTCTGTAGTACACAGTGCATATATGGCCTTGCATATATTTCAGCAATTAATTTAGTGTCTATGGATTTGTTCCCACATCTGAAACTTTCCCTTAAGGAAGCCCTTGTAGATAGTTTACAACTTCTAAGGATGATATCTCTGTAATTGCTTTCCCTTTGCTTCATACCTGTAAATCTTGTATCTTGTGCTAAATCCCTGTCGACTTCTGTCCACAAAATCTGTGTATTCCTGTGAGCGATGGAAGGGTCCCTTATCAGAGAGGAGCCAGTCGAAGGGGCTTGTGGCATGCTGATCCGAAACAGCAGCAACTGCTAAAACCCAGCAATGAAGACTCAGTGCTATCCACTCCCATAGAGCCATCAGAGAGAACAATTCAGCACCAGCACTGCATCGCCATACCATGCTTCCACTGGGGACTTAGAGCCTTCATTCTCTTAGCTTTCCCTCAACACCTAGACAAAATACACAGTCAATTAGATAAGCACACACTAGGCATCCCTTGGAAGTAGAAACAAGTTTCCTTTCTTTCAGCTTAAAGAGATAGTGGCCTCTACTTTATTACATTTTACATTAGCATAAACCCCACTAGGCTAGTTAACAGTGGAGTGTTTCAGTACTTCAAATGCTGTGAAACTAACGTCTTCATTAACATCACCAGTGATAATATTTACTGTTGAAGGGAAACCTTCACAAATTGTCAGGGGAGGGATTGTTGGGTTTTTTTTCCAATAATGCTAGTCATTAATGAAAAATATGCAACACAAGAATTATTGCCTGTTAACATCAGTACAAAATCATTCAGCAATGTCTATGCATAAGGTCGCAGTGCAGATATTGGACAGAAAACAGATGAGATTCAGAAGACCCAGATTGCTTTCTTTTTTTATGTCCTTGGAAAAGTCACTTAATGGTTTGTCTTCACTACAAATGTAGTTAACAGACTCACGTTATTCTGTTCAAACTACCATAGTTGGACAAAGAGTGACTGCATTGATCAATAGCAATGGAGCTACCCACAGTGATGAGTTCAATGAGTTATTCAAGCTCCGGCTGCTACAATTTTGAGTATCCCTAACAGCAGCACTTGACTTGCAGTCCAACTCACTCCAATCCAATGGATCAGCCCAGAAACACTATTTAAATTGAGCTTAAATAATTGTTTGGGTGCCCAATCAAAAATCAAGTATTAACCATAGCCTCATGTAGGAACTCAGTGAAGACAAGCCACAGTTTCTCTCTCTATGTCAGTCCCATACCTGTGAAATGGGATAACGATTCTATATCCTGCTCAGATTTTGTGAAAACATCTAGTCAAGAGCATGAAGTTCTCAGAAATACGGAAATGACAAAAGTCATGTAAATTCCTAAATATATAGAAACAATCAGTTATAGTTTTCAGTGTAATGTAAAACAGCACAGAATTAATCAAATATTAATGTGAGAGCTTTCATTTTTCTAGCTGACGAATCTACAGGGAAAAACATTTTTTAATTCACATTCACTCAAAACAGCACTCATCATGACATTTTTACAGTGCTCTTTGCTATGATTTTTTTTTACTTGGCAGGAGATTTTTCTTTACCATCAGTAATTTAATTTGTAAGTGTACCCTAAATGAAGGAAGCTTCCAATAGAACAGTTCTGCAACTGCATACTCAGTACCACCCATCCATTGTAATGGAAATGGTGTAGCTGAGTAAATATGCTCTGTGCATATATTCTAGACATTAATATTCTGAAGAGTCTTTTGTATAGATTATAAACATATCAGCTGCAGGAAGTTAACTGCCTCCAGAATAGTACAGAAGTTCATATGAACCAACAAGAATTTACAGTCTGAGAATATAATAATCTGCCTATACAACCAGAGAAATAGTCAACGTTCATTGTCTTCTTAGGCACAAATGTAATTGTAACATGATTTGGACCTGATCCTGCAAACAATAAATGTGTAAGTATTCATCTCACTGAAAAAAAGACCCTATTCATGTATTCCATGCTGAGCATATGCCAAAGAACTGAGTTGTAACTGTAAATGATTACAACGATGCAGTGTTTTATGATCATAAAACACAGATTGCATGAATTTTATAAATCCTTTTGAAATTACATTCCAGGAGTCTACAGCAAAGATCCCTCTAACTTTTATTGATACTCTTAAGCAATCGCTTACATGCAAAAAGCCTGCAGATTTGTGTATACTATATGAAGTTTCAATATCTTCTTCCTAGGTTGGTGGTTTTTTTCTTCCACAGATTGAAGTTCATGTATGTGAGGTTACACTATTGTGTAACCTTCATGACATCATATGAAAAAGCATGCACAGATCTGAAGCAAAACTGAAAAGGAATAGATTGCTCTCCTGGCCCATAAAAGCCATGATGATCATTCAGTTGCCATTTCCTGTTGAAAGTTAGCTCAGTGTGAATGAAGAAGACATGTCAGTCACTTCCAGACAGGCCAGACCTGCTTTTGCATCACAACAGAGTGAAAATCCACGAATACTTCTGTCCCCTTTCTTCCCACCAATCAGGGTAAAATATATTGCACGGCATACTCATTCCCCTCCATCACCCTTTTCATAGACTAGAAAGACCCCAGACATAATTTCTTTACATTATGTGACGCTACAAAGGGCATAATGAGAATTTTAATTTTCATACCTACTGCTGTTGTAAAATTGCTAGCTAAGATATAAGGTTCTATGTTCCCTAAATTATCTTTTCTATTGAAAAAGTCATGTAATGGTTTAAATTACAAGAGGTAGGAGTTTACTTTTTCGTGTACTTATTAACACTAAAGTGTTTCAGGCCATTAAACTGTAATGATGACTAACTGAGTCCCTTTTGAATTTAAAACGATAATATTAGGATTGGAAAATGAATTACTTTGTATATGTAGCATCTTTCTAAAACTAGAACAAATGAGGACTTGAAAAGGAAGAGTGAAGAGACCTGCTCTATGGGTGCCTTGATGCTACACCTCATGGCATGTCATAAATTAGCCACTGGCAAAAAAACCTCAGAGAACCTGTGTAGTTACAGAAGAAAATAACCCCCTTGTTTTAAAGATATATGAAGGTATTTTCCAAAAAAGTATAAATATACAGCTAGTCCTCAGGGAGAGTAAAATAATGTGTGTATTTCTAACTGATACTTATCCACTTGTCTATATTGTCCAGTCATCATAGAATCAGTCTCCACAGCATTAGTTCTCATAATACCCTTGAGAAGTAAACTTTTACCTCGATTTAACAAACAAGGAACTGAAGCATGAAAAGACCAAGCCTAAGATTTTTTTAAGCTGTTAGAGGGATTGAAATGTGTATTTCCTATTAAAAGATAATTTAGAAAATTCTAGCCTAAGGAATTTTCCTAAGGTTACAGTGTGAAAAATATATCTAAATTTTAAATACTCAAATTCTCTAACGAATGCAAATGACCTGAAAACATTTTTAAAAGACTGTTACAGACATGTGGAATATACAAATGTTGTAGTTACAACAGCCATCACAAAACTCCAGGGAGGAACACTCTGAAATACATTTGTGGTAGAGCACCTGCTGGTTTCAGGGTGGGATGTGAGAACTGAAAAATAAATGAACACCTGTTAAGTAACAGAAATGGTGGATTTTAAAGTGGAGAAGACACTCTGTAGAGAAGACACTTCAAACAAAACTGTCGTGTCAACATGCTGCCTCTTTAAAGTGCTAGCTTACAGAACAATTACTGGGTATAGGTGCTCACCACAATTACTTTCTGTTATCCCCAAGGTTTCACCCAGCTACCACTTGCAAATGCTAATAAGTTTTCAGTCCTTCCTCTTCTAAAATCTGAGGTTAGACTGAATTCAAGAAGCATAATGGGCTGAATTCTTCTTTGTTAGAAATCCATTGTCTCCTCACTGGTGTTATGCAGAATGAATTTGACTCAGCATCTTCTGGAAATACCATAGCTAAGTCCTAGCTTTCATCAACATGTTAAGGATGCTGAAGACTGGTAAAATCCATGCATTTACATCATCTGAGAATATAGTAGTGGCAAGCGTAAAACAAACTTTGTGGCCACTGGGACAAATTTCATCAAGCTTCAGCTGTGAACAAGAACACAGGAAGTCTGTAGTCTTTTTGTTGTCATCCTATTGTACGGCAAAACCTACCAAATTCAGTCCTCCTTTTTTCATGCAAATATTTTTTTAACATTAGAAGTGGTATATAATTGCATATAGGTATTTTATGAACTCACAAAGCTGCTGTACCTAAAATAGTACAAATTGAAGTGTCTGCTTGATTTTTGGGTTGAGCTCTCTTGTTTACAGAATATGAATTGATAAATCATGTATACTAAGATATACAGAATAATATAGGGCCAATCCAGATGTGTGGACAGCAGCGTTCAAGAAAAAGCAAATCAATAAGTTTAAATCCTTCCTAAAATGGAAACAGTGTACAATTTTTCTCAAGGAAAAAAAAAATAGAAATCTGTGGTAACCTTACTGCATGCAACCTTTTTTTTTCTCTAAGAGGTGAGAGAGTCATGTATAAAACAAATGAGCTAGTATGCAGTAGAGATAGACCTAGTAAGTAGATCAGTCCCTACTGGTTCACCAGTGGAGTAACTTTATATATAAGAGTCAATAAAGTTGATGTTAGGTATCATCAGTAGTTTTTTTGGGCCACATCTACACCTGTGGTTCTCAAGAATCAAAATAAAATAACTGTACACTAAATGTACAGATATTTTTTATAAGATCAGGGGTTTTTTTTCAATATTTCTCTCTCTTATGCAAGTCTGGGAGGTGCTGTGGCCTTGGTCTGAGATGCCCTCTCCTCTGTTACACATGGAACAACGTCCTTGCAATCTCTGTCAGCATCACAGAAATGAGCACAGACTTGCCTCCGTCATTCCCTCTTTCTCTTTGCTTCTCACAGAGATCTCCTTCTGACAGTGGAAATGCAGAAGACCAGGATCTCTCTGAAGACCTTCGGTTTTTATGCTCACTAGAATTCTGTGAAAATGCTGAAACATCCCAGCTCTCCATGGAAAGATTGAGAATCCTCTATGCTGAAGTGGGATTCTCCTGGCTGTAACTTCCCATAATGATGAAATAAAAATTTAAGATTGTTATTCTCAGATATGTTCTTTCAAAGGAAAGTAATAAGTAACATCAGAAAACACTATGTGCATCTCTCCACAAGTCTTAGAAACCTTACTAAGATGGTGGATTTTTATGCAAAACACAAAGCCTAGTTTTCTTTGAACTAGTCAAAATAATAATTAATAAGTATATATCCCTTTAAAAACAAACAAACAAAGAAAAAATCTGAGAACAGATGAGAGGAATACAACCAAGTCTGTTTGTAGGTAGTTAGATTTCAGTAAGGTACTCCATCCCTCCATTCACTTATAAGCCTTAGTGATTTCAAAGTTACTACTTTTCAGGAAGTACAATACTAGGTATAACAGGGTACACTTAATATTTCTTTTAGGTTGCACATCATGGAAAACAGGAATGAAGTAAATTCTTTATTTTCTGTTATACAAAATTCTCAGGAATGATACCAGTGACTTTAACTTTGAATCAATGGCAAGAAGCAGTGAAGCTCACAGAAGGCAATATAAGTCAGGACCATTTTTTTTCAAAGGTATTTTGACACTGAAAAATGGAAAGAAATTTTTCATAAAGAATAAAGCAATAGTCTGAGTCTCAGAGATTACTTTTATGTGCTACCATGGGTTTATCACATTATCTCTCTCTGCTTTCACTTCCTCATCTGAAGTGTGATGATCATGTTGTCCACCTTTGTAAAGCACTACAGGACCTACTCATAAGAACTCTGTGTTATAAACAGTGATTTTTTTTTTTTTTCAAAAAGCAATTTTTCACATGTTAACAACTTTAAATGAATGAGACCTGGGGAGGCACCTGTCCTTGAAATTCTTACACAGTCCAGTGTACATGAAACACCCATGAAGCTGATGACATGCTGTGGAAGAAAAGAGCCAAAAGTTCTGCTGTCAGTATCAGCTACAGAGGAAGAGGGTATAGCAGACAGCAAAACAGCATCTCACCTGTGCTCTGCTCTCAGCCACCACATGGATTCTCTTCTTCAAAGGAAGATACCCAAGTCCACAGAGTGAACTGTCCCAAGCTGAACACCCTGAAGGCTAGCAAAAGGACTCATGATCTGATATGGACTATTCTGTCCTATGCTCATAGGCAACTGATTGACAGTGGTTAGCTTTCACGCATTTTGAGAACCACCAGAAGGCTGGTGCAGTAACAAGACAGCCAGCATGTACATTTGGTAGAACAAAGAAACAGAACAGGGATTGGGGGAATTAAAGAACAGAGACGTCTCCCTGCCACCAGATCCAATACACGCAAGCTGCAGGGTACAGCTTGTGCCATTATGCAAGAAGTAGAAAGCATCTAGATAGACAAAATGTATTTGTCAACAGATGATTTTCAGTGAGTGGGGCTGAATCAGCTTGTTCTCTGTTATTCACTGTAAGCTACAATAAGTAAGTCCTGACCTAGGAACTGTCCTCAGCAGAGACTCAAAAGCAGATATGTAGGCAAATCTGAAAGGAGAAAATAATTCTGTGTCTAACATCCTTAAGTGAGTTTTACATTCCAGGCTTAAAAATAAGTGGAGTCCTCATATCAGGTCCTGGTATCTGCTTTGACTACATACACCCTAAAGCAACACCTTCTCTTTGTTCAAATAGAGCTTCACCCACTGCCGGATTTCAGCTTTCTTCTCTCTTCTCTATGTGAGACAAGGACAAGATCCCTGTAACTATGTCCTTGAAAGGTGAAACAGAGAACAAACAGGATGTTTGATTTTCTTTTTTTTTTTTTTTTGTAAAAGCAATCCTGCTATTTTTTCCTCATCCCAGCCTTCAGAGAAGAGGAGCAAAAACAAAATGCACCCACAGAAAGAGAGAGCATATGTCAGACATCATCAGGTCTGTCTGAAACGTGAGAGTTGATTGCCACAGGTTACAGCTATTGCCCACGACACATGCCTAGGTGTTTGCTCTGTCCCTGCAGAATTTCACTCCTGCAAATGCCTGTGAGTCTTTAATTGGATGTACCCACATGCTTTCTATTGCATCTCGGTACAGCTAGTGCTGGTCTCCTTAGACCTTGGAGTAGGCACTGTCAGGTGTACCGAGGTAATTGTTTTAATGCCTGATATTTGTAAAAGACTTATTTTTTTCCTTTGCTGCCCAGATCATGATGTATAAATTCCCTTAGGTGCTTTTTCAATCTGTTAATCTAAGTTCATCCTCCTGTGCAAACTGATCCTTATGTGTTTTAGCTGATGACATAGGGCACCATCCCCAAACTGCAATTTCAGTCTTTCTACCTTAACAAGTGGATCTGTTCCTGCAGGGAGCACACTGAGGGGAAGAAATTAGCTGTCAGGGCCCTGAGTGCACAAATGGGCCTCAATGGCCCTGACTGGCCTCACCTTGGGCCTCAACCCACCCCTGGGGGCTGACCAGGGGCTCCTCGACCTTCAGTCCCTGTCTGGGTGGTGTTGGTACGACTGCCCCAGCCCCCGCATCGGTGCTTGGGCTCCCCGATTGGACCTTGGGCCTGGCCACACCTCTCCTTGCCTGGAGGTAACCTCCAGGCTTGGCTGCAGACACTGGCTGCTTTAGCCCTCATTCTGTGCTCCTAAGCCCCGAGGAGCTGCACTCCTCGACCACATAAAGGCAGAGTGCATGGTTTATGAAAGCATGTGAGGAGTCTGGATGCCTCAAACATGAATTATGTAGGTGCATAACAGAGAGAGAGAAATCCACCCAGTCTTCATGGTGTCTCAGTTCCTCATCTTTAAATGGAAACTAGTACCTAAGTCCTTGACAGATAACATCCATCAGTCGTGCAAGGAGCTAAAATGAAGTTAATTTCTGGAACAGCTAAGCAAGACCCTGACCAAGCCTTGGGTTTCAGTTGACCACATCCAGGATGCCACAAAGCCACAGCAAAATCTGCTGCTTCAAGAGCTTTAAACCTGCTCCAGGCTGGATGACTGTACTTTAGCAACCATAAAAGTTCATAGGGGATTAAATCTTCATCTTTCCAAGTCCATGAGTGCACATGGAGTGTCCCACGTGCAAAAAATCTTTGCATGTAGAACTGTGTGTGACATTTCAGTCTTAAGTCACTCTTCCGTTGCACAAGTTACGATAAGCGTTCTCCCAAGTCATCCACAAATTTTCAGCTAAGACATTGGATGGTATGAAAAGAGTTAGAATGGAAACAGAACAAGCTCTCTTTGAACAAGTTTGAGATCTGTGTTACAGGAAAAGAAAAAGAACAGCATAGGGAGAGTTTCCGGTCCAGTATTTCCTCAGGCACAGGCTGACATGTACCACTGTGGCATACAGTCTTGCACACTGGAGCATTCGAGTTTGTAGAAAATCCTAATTGGAGACAGATATTTAGAAACTTGCATTCCAGCTTACTGGAATTTTTTAAAACTCAACGCTTAACTTAAAAATGTTCAATATTCATTGCTATGATAGTTGGGTGTGTTTTAATGCCAATTAAGTAGATCCTTAGGATTTGCAAAGAGTGAACCCTAAAATTAAATATTAAACTATCACTGGAAAGTCATGAAGTACTAGTTCTAGTAGTAGATCTCCTTTTCACCTATAACTTACTCCCCAGACAGCTTTCTGGCCCAATTTATCAACTAAGTATCAGTTGGCTATGAAAAGAGCATGCATACTAAGACACATATAAGTTAGCTATATCCAGTAAACCACATCAGAATAACAAACATCTCTTACCTGTTTAATTTCATCCTTTTACTATTTTTAAAACCCAGAGCTGTTTCAGTTGTTGCCATCTAGAATGGGAGGAAGCAGCTATTTACAGGTTGCACACCAAGGCTTTAGTTATAGGTTTTCAAGTCTGAGGACCAATCCAAATATAACTGATTACTTTCTAATGCAGAAGGAGTCATATCAAGCTAAACTGAGATGGGGTGGGAGGAAATTTTGCTCACCAACAGTTTATTGAGATGAAGAATATTCAGTTTGTAGAGGAAGGAGAGTACTTGGAGCAGAGTTACCTTGAAGTATAGCTCTGATTTTACTGTATAACCATTGACAAGTCCCTTAACCTTATTTAATTATAGTTTCTATTCATAAGATCAGGAAAGAGGGGTACTGTGAAGCCTGAACAATTAATGTCTACAGAGTACTTTCAAATCATTGGATGACAACAATGTCATAAAATAAAAAGGAAGATGTTCATTCTACTAAAAGAGTGGCTATTTTTGTTGCTACTTAAAATTTCTCTTTCTGGAGATTCTGCAACAAATGTTCAGAAAAGGATGCAGAGGAAAGGAATTATCAGTCTCAGACAAAAATAGAAGTTTCTTTGATGCTGTTGAAGTGCTAATATTGTTTGTACAATAATGAATAGAAAAAATAATAGTGTGTAACTGTGCTCTGGTCTTAAGAAGAGGGCCAAAGAAGCAATGAACTCAATTGACTGTAATGAGGACATATTTACAAAATCCAGTTTACAGCCTAGTTTCATGTACTTCCATCCCCTCAGATATTACCTAACCTAATCCATAATCCTGTTCATGGTTCAAAATGCTATCACAAAAATAACATTTTTTGATTTCTAAGAATGAATTTTTCAGTTTAGGAACTGTGGCTCAGGTATGAGATATAGCCCTGTAATTTTAGCTAAGTGATACCTGATCAAGGATTTGCACTATTCTTGATTTTATTTTCTATGTGAAAATGAGTGGTTACAGTTTAGATCAGTAGTTAAAAATAATCTCCATAAAGATCTAAAGGCATGACATTTTTCTTTCACTGCACTTTTCCAGATACGTTGCGATAAGAATGGATGATTTTATATATTTTATTTCCTAACATTGATATTTAATAGAATGATAATGTTTTTGTTTTTCTCTTCTGTCATATCTTTCAGAAAAAAGTGCTCCAGAGCTCATAGCAAATTTTACAGCTGATTTCACAGATGGTGGAGCTGTTTTTCAGCTGGATGGTTAAAACTCCTTTCAGGTTCCCAAGCTTCAACCTTCATGCTAGCAGAAAAAAAAAAAAAGCTTATACCACCACCGTCCTCCTGTCAGAAACAACTTGTAATCTGTTGTGCAAGCTCCCTAGACAGGACTCATAGAGGATTCAAAAGACCATGGTTCTACATCTGATCCTACTGTAAACTGTTGCATGACTTTTCGTAAGTCCCTTTGCCACAACGTTCTAAGCCTGTGACTAGTATATGGGCAGTAGCCAGATCCTCTTAAATATTCCTGTTATAGCTATTAATTTTTTACAGTGAGAGTAGGGACTTTATGGCTGACTGAGCAAAGATTCAAGCTTCAGCAAGCCAGTCTGGACCTAATTGCATCTCAGGATGGATAATACACAAAGCTTGATTGTACAAGTAATAATTATGTCATGTGTACTGGGCAGCCTTTTATCTCATATAAGTATAACACCAAAGCTTCCTTGTAAGTCTTGATTTTTGGCAAATTTAGAAGACATTTCAAAATTAGAGAGAAAAAAAAAAGTCTGCCTGCTAAAAGATGTCTTTCCTGTGAACATCATGTTACAAGGAGAAAAAGTCTGAGCTTTAGAGTCTCATCACAAATTACAATCTCCCAACTGTTTTAATTTAGCTATGTGATAGTCTAAAACCACATTAGTACAAAATTATCACTATTTCGTGTTGTAGCTCATAGAAAACACATTCTGATTTAGTAGAAAGGTGCTAAGCTAATACCGAAAAGCTTTAAACTTTCAGCTAGTATCTTTTTAGTGCAGAATAAGAAACACATAGTCTGTTTTAGAGATTACAGGTCACTGCAGTCTCTCTAAGTATGAGAAACATAGTTTTCTTTATTATAACTTCTTTTTTTTTCTCCAGAAAGACTGAGAAAATGAAAATGTTCTAGGCTTTTCCTAGCCAAGACAAACCAGTATGAATAAATTAAGCTGTTTTATAAATAAGAGTACCTTTCAAAAAAAGCCACTACTCTCTCTTCATCTAATGTAAATCAATCTAATAAACATATGCTAACAGATACCTTAAAGGGTACTTAGTAAGTTACTAAAGCTTTTACTTTTTAAGCCAATGAGTCAGATTCATATCTCACAGGAGCAATGATTCCAAAAGAGAACATCACCAACTAATGGCCATCACCAACTAATGGCTCTATGTGAAATAAATTCATAGTCTCCAGAAACTGCCAGCAGGATGAGTCTCAACTGGCATGAACATTGTTGCTTTATATAAACAAGCATCTTCACTAGAAATGTTGGTACAAAACTAAGGAATAAGGTGATTAATCCAAGAAATGCTGAGCATCTACACATTCTTGAGGAAAAGAAGTGGGTGTCAGCTCTGCCCTGTAGATCAGCCAGCAGTTCAGGATGGAAGAACAAAAGGTTAAATGCTGACATTCTGCTTACATTGTTTTAAATCTTTCCTTTTGTTTTTACTTATAGTAAAAACAAGTACTAATATGATCACTGTCAAGTTGCTAAAGTACACATATATCTATAAATTATATGTATATAAAACTTCATGTTCAAAATTCAGCAATTCTAGACTTTAGGGCTGCACATTAAGTACAAAACAAACAAATAATATTATTCAAGATAAAATTTGTTGTAGTAAATATTTGTTCTGTCTGTCCTCCAAACAGCTAATAAATAGGGATCAATAATGTTTTAGATGAAAAATAGCTAATTAAAAATATACTCTTGGGCTGCTGCCTCAATCCACAATACCATTTTTCAATATTCAGTGGTATTTTTCACCAGTGATGTTAAGCATCCTTAGAAATAGAGATTTCAAATAGAGAAAGAAAAAAAAAAAGATGAGGAAGAAATATATTTATAATGGATTTTAATAATCCCATTTGACTTCAGAGTGGTCATCCATGTTCAGTTAATCAGGTGTTTTTGTTATTTCCAATAGATTTATAAGTACTGAAAGAGCTAAATTAGCTCTACAGAGTTCTCAGTAGTTATGAATAATATGGGATTAAAGGTATAGAGTAGTCCTCTGATTCCCCAGATTTAAGTCCTTTACTTGGCAATGTATAATAAATACCTTAGAAACCACTTTTCTCATTAATCAAGTACTGGTAGATGTGGCAGTGAAGGTGTTACTGCAAATTAGCAGAATTTTCTAATCACCATTAATGTGACCGCTACAGCAAATGTATCTGACTCACAAGCCTTAGGATCTCACCTCATTATAAGAGAAACCACTACAGTTTAATAGTCTTAATTTAGCTAACAGTATATATTGCCTGGTCAATCTTTTTTTGAAGGTGGAACAAAATCTGTAACCTTTGTGAGAGGCTCATTATTTAAACATGAAAAGCTTTGACATGGTAGAGAGTGTCCTTCTTTCCTCATCAGTGCGTTATTTTGTGGCACATAGAGCAAGTGGAGACTTTCAATGGGAGACAGGAAAAAGACTGTGCTAAATAATTGACCACATGGTATGAGCCAGGGCAAAAGAGTAAGTATACATACCATGTGTGTGGAGAGATGAATGGGTAGATATGTGTAGTGCGTATCATACATATTTATATCTATGTATGCATATGTATATACAAACTATGTTTATGTATGCACACTTACTGTGGTACATATAAATGATTAATTTCAGAGCTAGGAGACCAAATTATTCTCATTACAGTTTTCAGCAGTATGATGACTTGAGTCACAAGGTACTGAATGCCTGCAGCTCAGTGGGACACTTCAGAAAATGGAGATCTCTTAATGTTCCTCAACTTCGTGTAGAAAAATGTTGATTTATCAATGATGATAGAGTACTGAGACCTAAAACAGTGTAAGATCAGGTTAAAAATTCTTCAGTTCTTTTATATTTTAAGACTCAAGATATGCAAAGATATATGCAAAGATATACATTGCTCAGTATGCAGCATGTAACTTCATGATGCTTGCTTTTTTTCCTAAATCTGAAGTTCATTTTGGTTCCAAATTATTATCTTGGAAATTGAGCTTGCTTTCAGTGAAGTTAATAGCAATGCTCTGATCTCCTTTAACTGTGCAAGACCAGGCCCTCACTGAACAGAAGACATATTGAACAACAGGTAAACAATGCTATGAAGAGAATGTGGTTGCAATTTTATTTTTAAAAAATGCTCTTATGATGGTATAGGATGAGATCAAGAAGAAGAGTAAGATAACTTCCCCATAAAATGAGTAGCTGTAAATTGCTACCTTCAGCAGTCTAACAAGACAGTTTTCTTTAATACAACTTTTTGGAAAGAGTATTTTGGCTCTATTTGTCAAAATGTATTTCTGGTGATTTTACTCCATATGAGATTACTATTGTTTCAGGAGAGAAAAAAAAATCAATGTCTACTTCTGATTTTGAGGAGAGACGAAGCTTTGGGAGGAATAAGAAAGGGCTGCACTAGGCATACATGACAGCTAGAAAACACGTAATGTTTCCAGAAAGTATCCTCTAATACTTCCCGCCACTCCCTTTTACTTTTAAGCAAAAAAGCAGGTAAATTGATTAATCTTCCAATTTTCCATTTAGATTTTCAAAAATTGCTGAAGAAGCAAGCCTGCTGGTAAAAAGAGCTTTTGTTTGTTTTCAATAGGTGTTGTATCTCAAGCAAGAAATTTCTTAGACTGATCATAGTCAGATATGATTACTCAATTTCAAATTAATCCAAATGAAGTAAAAATATTTTAGTCCCATAAATCATTGTCTCTACCTGGGATTGAGAGGAGTGAAAAGTCACTGCAATCTATGTGACTAAAGAAATAACTTTTCAGACACACATTGGTATAAACAATGAGTAGACTTCTGTAATTAATTCTTCACAATAGCATTCAGACAGTAGTAGAAAAAATGGGAAAGGATGAGATGGAGTGATTACATCATTCAAAGATCCTCAAGTTGTTTTGTTGGCTTGTTGTACAAATGCTGCCTTCTGCAGTGAGATCTGTAAAACATTCAGCTGCTTGTTTTCATGTTTCCTAGTTAACGTTTTCACTCACAGTGTTTCAGCATTTCATGAACAAGCACCCCAAACACAGCAGCTCTGGTGAACTCAGCATCTGTTGGCGACGTTAGCTCTTGCTGGAGGTGGCTCACCTTACTGAAAATATAACAGATCTTTTTTTTTTTTTCTTCCCCTCTTAAATTGTGTACATGATTTAGAGAGAAAAATTATTGAAGGCAAGAATTTGTAGGTAGTTTCTTTATGGAACTCTGATAATTAGCACTGCAACAGCATCTAAGATGATGGTTCTGTTGCTACGTTTAGATACAGAGAGAAAAAGATACAAGTCAAACGTTTCTATTATCAAAGCTAGGTCTTGTGGTAAAGCTAATAGAGCACCTATTTAAAATGAGTAACTCCTTGTACAGTTGGAGTTGAGCACTGACAGCAGTCTGTAAAGTCTGATATCTAAATGGATTGCTCCCCCAAAGGAGCATTTTTTATATCTTATAAATGTAAGTGGGGCCACTCTAGCTTTATCTCTGTGTACTTAATGTGTCAGAGTCACTCATCTTTGAAAATAAAGATTCTATAAGGTTTTGACTTCACTTCTTCTTTTTATAGCAGTCTTTTCTGATGCCATATTTAAATAAAGGGCTTTTCTAGGAAAGAAGTTATTTTTGTTTCTTCTTGTCAGGCTTGTTTGTCAGATACCTGTCTCTGAATTACTCTATGTATTTTTTTTCAAAATCAGATCTATCTCACATTGGCCTTCATTTGATATGGATCCATGACTGATTTTGATGCTACAATAGAACGTCCTTCACTTATCGCATACATTGCATTTTTCTGCCAGTCATGAATTTACTTTACTTCACATGCATACATTTGTTTAATCTCTAAAAGAAATCATTACAACTTGAAACTGATGTAGTCTTAAAAAAATTCCCAAACAGTAAATCATACTTTATTCCACTTTCTTCCCACACTGCACTACACAGTTTAACACTTAATGAAAGGTACACAGAAAATGCACTTGAATTCGGAAGTGAACCACAATACAGATTTCTGGTAACAAAGCCCTTACCTTCTTAAATGCATGATGGTCTTTAAGTAGCCCAAAAAAGCAGGTCTCCTGTCTTCCAAAATACCGTGACAGTTTACACCCTATTTTCTTTACCTCGCTTTTTACACCATGCTACATATAGTTCATGCTTCTGCTGCCTAGGATTGGCTAGTGCATCTATGAGGCGCACACAGGACTCATACTTGGAGCACCCTGCAAACCTTGATTAACTCTTTACGGCCAAGCCTCTCTCCCTCCCCGCTGCGGGCAGCCTTGGCAAGCCCGCACAGATGGGTGATTTCTGGGCTGGAGCAGAGCAGGCACCCACTCTCTTGAAGGTTTGATTTCTTCTTCCCCTACAAAGTGGCAGGCGACGCGGTGGAAGCAGCGAGCCACCTTCTCCTCCTGAAGCTGGTGAGAGGCTGGGGGTCTCGGCAGCCCGCGGCCGGGACCAGCGCTGCTGCTCGGCTGCAGGAGCTCACTTCGTCCGGAGCCCCTCCTGCTGCTGCGGGCGGTGGCGCGGCCTCCCCCGTCCCCCCCGCCTCTTCCCTTCTTCCTCTTCCCCGCGGTACCTCGCCCCGGGGACACGCACAACTTGAAGGAACGGAGTAGGGTTAAGTCCAGGCGGATGATCAGGCAGGCTGGACGTTGACATGTATCTTTTAAGGTATTTCCTCTGCCAGAGCCCCCTCCCTGGGTGTCCACCTGCCACTGCCAATAGGAAGTGTTAATTAGGAAATTAACTCCCGGCCAAAAGGGAGTCCCAAAGCCACACAGCTCCAGGGGAGATGAGGGTAGCAGGGGAGGTGGAGGCAATCCTTGACAGTGAAGCCAGACACAGACAAGCAGGGAGGCTGGACACCTAAACGGAGGGACCATTCCCTCGGCAATGGGCCGCAGGGCTTGTGAGGTATTTACACACTACCAGTCTTTTGTACAAAAAGCAAAAGAACCAACCAAAGCAAAGCAAAAAACTGCCAGGCTGCTGTCTGTCATTCCTATTTTTTTCTGAGTCATCCAGCCCAATGTGAGTAGAGGGTATCCTCTGGTCTGGGAGTGCTGAACGCTGGAAACGAACCATCAAGGCTACTGGGAATCTATTAAACATACCTCACGCTCGCTTGTTGCAATCGCCCATTCAGCCTACAGTAATTGCATTGATTTATTTCATGTTTGTATGCAAAGGGTTTGGGGGGGCCGTGTGTCCCCCTTCGCCTTCTGCTGAGTATAGAAACACCACCCAGTCCAACCTGTGTCAGTTTTACTGCCCAGGCACGGTTTTACTGCCATCCATCACAGTGACTGTGATCTGAACAACTCCGCTGCCCTCATCCTGTGTCCTACCATCTCTCACCCCCGTCGGCACAGAGGGAATACAGAGTGCTCTTAAACCCGGGAAATATTCTGCTGATGGGCACATAAATCTCTTCTGCAGAGCGCTATCATTTACCTAGCACGGTGAGGTGATGTTCACCGGGTGAGCTATTCCAACAGCGAGTTAATCCCTCAGGGCATCCTGTTTGTTTTTTTTTTTCCCCAAGATTTTAAACAAAACAAACAAACAAACGAAATTAAAATTCAAGTGGAGCTTTCGAAACGCACTTACCTAGGTAATCTTCTATACCTAGGAAAAGAAGGGGGTATGACTGCACGGAAACTTTCCTGAGCAGCCTGGTGCGGGAGGATCCCAGCAGCAGCAGTAGCGTCAGAGGTGGGTAATTCAGGAGAAATGGCTGGGATTTGGTTAATTATCCCAGTGCCGGGAGAAAGGACCCGGGGCAGGAGGGGGTGTGTGCGGCAGAGGGGCGGGAGGGGGCAGAGAAGGCAGGTCGGCAATGACGGTAGTAGGAAAATCTCCGGGAGGACACGCTCCCGGAGAATTACGCTTATCTGTAATGATTGAAGTAGACATGGGGGTTTCGAGCTGCTGGGAGAAGAGAGGAGCTGGAGGAAGGATGAATTTGGGATCCCACGCTTGAAGGGCTTTTTCACTCCCCCTTTCCCGACATCAGCCAGCAATTTGGAGGCGGGGGAGGAAGGACCAGGAGAGGGGGGAGCACTGTCAGGAGCACAGTATTGAAGGGGGCATTGACCTTTTCCGTCCTCTGCTTGCCACTAGGCAATAAATCCAGATCTCGTGTATTTCTCACTGGCATCCCTACCTGCTTACAAGCCTTTAGCACCTTCCTTGTGATCTCTGTATATACTGCTTTGGAGACACGACTGCACAGACACACACACTTATGCTGCACACCAAATGACAGAGTTAAATGGAACCCAGTCAATATCTCCCCGTGAGAAGTAACATGTTCCCTCCCTACCTTCTGCTATTGAACGTGGGTGGATCGCTGCCGCCAATTAGAGACACAAAAATACTGGAAGCTTTAGCCCCAGATAGCACTCTGAAGTCACTTGCCCTCTTTTTAACAAAAAGTGTTTATTTCCCTTGGTCCTCTTCTCTATTTTTCTTTCAAAGAAGCCCCTACTTGATTCAAAAGATATTCTACGCTTCAAAACGCGGCAGGTAGGTATGTATGTGAGCATACGTTTTGTGAAGACGACGCCTCGCTCCTATCCTGCGGTCCTCAGGCCAGCAAAAATATAGGTATTCCCGAAAATAGCAATAAAAAAAATCAGGAGGTGCGATGGGATTCAGAAATGCGGGAAGGGCGTGAAGCGAGAGCAGGCAGCAGGCGGGCAGGAGGCGGCTGCAGCCGCACACTGCTGCCCCCGCGCCGGCCGCAGCCCACCCAGCCTCCCCTGTCCGCGCACCCCGACGCGCTGTCACTTTCGAGCACAAGCGACAGGACAGATTTAATTAGGTCTGGAAATCCTTTTCTATCCCTTCCGGAGAATACTTCCTCACCTCCACTCCAATCCAAGCTTCTTCAGGGGATCAGAAAGAGTAATGAACTTTTCCACCTTATCTCCCCACGCAGACTTCCAGACACTCCTTTAGACACGCTCACGACTCCCTTAACCACCAGCGATTTCTGTCCATCCTCCTACACGGGGAGAAATACTGAGCCTTTCCGGCATGCATGTGAGCAGCTGTATTTGCAAGGATTAAACTAGAGAATGTAGCAGGAGGTATAGTGCCCGATAAAAACATTAATAAAATGTGATGATTAAGCAGTGGAATGATAAAGACTCTGCGAGTGAGACTGCGGTGCGGATTGCAACTTAGTGCTGAGAGCGATGACTAACGTACGGAATGGATGTGGGCAAATAGGGTTGGTGCTCCGTAATTTCTTCGAGTTCAGAAAGTGGAGCCAGCCAGGCTACTGAAAGGCTCAGAGGCAAGGAGAGGCAATTGAGTCGTTGCTTTTCTTTCTTTTTTTTTTTTTTTTTTAAGTGTCGTTCTTGCTGAAAACAAGCAATCTGAACGTGAAATAAAACCTACTTACCGGGTGAAATTGCAGGAAGCGAAGCGGCGGTGAGCAAAATGCATCCCAACGCCAAGCATATAGTCCATGATCTTCGGCTTCAAGCTAGAGCAGAGCTGTGCACGGTAGCGGGACTTCGGAAACGATCAGCAGTTCTGTGTGGCACAGCAGCAAACCATTCACACCGTGCGTGCCTATGTCTGTGTGTGCGTGTGTGTGTGTAGGGGAGAGAGAGGCTCAAGACCCAAAGGAATGGGGGGGGGGGACACCGGGGCGGGGGGAGGAGGAGGAGAAAGGGAAGGAAATCTGAATAGTAAGAGGAGTTGCGGGGGGGCGGATACGATCTGCTGGGGCTGAGGTGGCTTTTGTGGTGGTGATCGTGGTGATCCTCAAAGAAAGAAAAACAAATTGTGGGATCTCAACAGCGGGCAGGAGGAGAGGGGTTTTGCCAAGCCAGGTGGATCAAAGACAAGACTGCACCGGGAAGTGTGAGGCTGTAGCGAGCCGAGGCGGTCCGGAGAGGGGCGACAGAGGCTCTCATCCCGCCAGTTGCGGCAGAGGGTCGGGCTGGGGCGCTGGGGAGGGGACATCGACCGAGTACCGGGGCTGTACGCTCCGCAGAGGTCCCCGCACCGGGGTCAGGATTTGCAGGACTTCGCCAATCTCTCTCGGGGAGAGAGGAGGACGGGAGAGGGGGAGGGGGCCGCCTGCGCGGCGGGGCGTGGGGAGCCGCGGGGCAGGGGGCGGACGGAGCCAGCTCCGCGGGGGGGAACGACACAGCTGGAGTGGGGGGGGGGGGCACGGGACGGCCGAGGACAGCCCGCGGGGCCCGGGGCACGCGGCACAGCCGGGGGGACACGTCACGACCCGGGGGCCCGGGGGGCCCGGTGCGGCTGTAGGCAGCCCGCGGGCCGGCTCCTGGGTGCCGCGGCACCCGCTCCTCCTCCTCCTCCCTCTTTCTCCACCTGCAATCCAGAGAGACACAGCGGCAGTATCGACCGGGTAAGAGGACCCCTGCACTCAGCCTCTCCCCCTACCCTGAGCCAAGCCTTTGTTTCAGATCCCTTTTTTTTTTTTTTTTTTTTTTTTTTTCGCAGACAGGTTTCCCTGGAGCTGGCTCTCCCTATCGGCGCCTGCCTGCTCGCCCAGCTGTGGCCGCCGCATCCTCCTCGTCCCGGCCGGGGCCTGCTCTCCATCCCCGGCAGGGAAAGGCGGCGGCCGCGACGGAGACCCTTGCGTGGGGAACCGGCTGCTCGGACCGACGCAGGGAGGCGGACATCGCGGCGACAAACAGTTGCAAGGTGGGGGGGGGAGGGATGGGCGGAAAATGTTCCTGCTAATCATCCGTGCCCCCCTCCCTGCCCTGGGTAAGGGAAGCATCCCCCCTTCGTCCCCGCCTTCCCGGCGCTTCTAGGCTCTCCTTATGAAAATCGCGAGCTGGCTCGGTGGAAAAAATCTCCCTTTTCCTCGCATAGTGGTTCCAGAGTGTGTGCTGAATTTCAAGGTGTGTGTGGGAGGGGAAGGCAGCGCCAGCAGCCATGGAGCTTGGTCCCGTACCCCTCCCCGTCCCCCCGCCCCCTGTCCCTTTCCTACATATGTGCTGTAAGCAGACACGCACGTTTATGGCTAATAAAAACGTATTTCTCTAAGTGTAGTTAGACTGAGAGCCTCGTACTAGTAAACTGAAAGCCAGCCCGTGGCAGGGAACAGCCTGCAGGTCAACAAGAAGCTTTGGCGTCCCTGCATGCGAGGAAGCTAGCCTGGCTGTGTTAACACTGTGCTTCCCAGGATCAGTAAGCACAGTGACCATATAGACTGTGTGATGCATACAATGGACAATATGGAGTGACCACCAGTATTACACCAGCACTTGTCTGTTGTGCTACATGTGGTCTTCAAAAGAGACTGTTATTTCTGTTGAGCTTTTTGATCAAGAAGGTTTTTGTCTTCTCTCAGTTATCTCCCTAAGCACTAGTGTGAAGTGTTCATGCACATTTGCCAGTCTGGCAGTTTTAAGTTTCCAGAATTTTTTGTGAGAGGTTCAGCAACTGCAGAAAACCAAGATTCCTCTGGCATCACATTGGTTTGTTCCTGACAGCATGTTTAATCATTTTTATACTAAAGAATTGTGGAGTGATCTGATCTTAGCAATGGTTTAGCCTGCTTTGGTTTTTATTGTCTTTTTCTTTAGAGAGGATGGAAGAAAAGGAGTGAAGGAAGGATGTTATGGTCAGTGAAGAAAGAAATACAGTGTCCATTTCAAGTGTAGTAGCTGTTAAATATATAGGCATATGTATGACTTATTATGCAGTTATAAAAACAAAAGGCATACCATCTTGCCTCTTTGCCTCAGAGTACACTTTCTCTTACAGCAACAAGTAGCACAGGCTCCTCTCCCCCTCTTCTCTCCCCCTCCCACCATCAGCCCATCCTGACAAAATGCCAGTTACAAAGGTCAGTCTGTTTATGTAAAGATCACTGTGTTTCTTAACAAAGACTGCTGCACATCAAGCCTGCAATGATTATCAAATAGACTTTTGGATTCAAGACAATCAGTAAGAGTACTGTCCATTTTCTAGAACTGATGAAATCCCAGAGAAAACAAAAGACAAAGAGACACAGTGTGTGAATGGTATAGATCAACAGTGTCAGGGTGCACGTGGGCAGCAATATCTTCATAGCAGTGTTTGTTACTGCAAATGCTAGCGAGATCCAGTGGACCTTTATATATGTGTGTGTGAATATCTAAAAAGAGACTTGCTGATATGCTAATGCTTTTCTGCTCTTCTCTTTAGGTTTCTTGCTAGCCCTAATCACGTCCTAGGCTGAACTTGTTCTGCAGGCACTTCACACCAAAGATAGCTTAAATCAGCCAAGGAGAATTTTGAGTCTGACGAACCTCGCCCTCCCAATAAAAGAGGTTGACTTCACTAGATTTTGGCTCAGACCCTTTGCAGTTAGGTTCAGTTTTAATTTCATGGCATCCAGAGGTGCAGTGGACATCGTCTGATCTTTATTTCACTGTGCGCCCTTTCCCTCCCTGCCAGCTTGTTTAATCTTTAGAGAGCTGTACGACTTTGTTTCCTCAACTAGTATCACCTCTTCTGGTCCTTCCCCACTTTAAATCTTATAAGCGTATTCTGATATTATTCACTTGTGTATACATGTCCTCCAATACCTAAAGGTTAAAAAATGTTGCCTTGGAGTAACAACACAGATCTTCCACTGTGGTCAATTCCAAGACGTAGTTGCTACCACAGTTCCATTTCAGCCTGAAGTCCTGAAGCAGAGTTAAAGTGTTGTAGAGGACTATGATGCTTTTTGTTCAATGCTGTTAATAATCTATGGCCTTATAATATAATATTAAAAAATCTCATCATAGGGCAGAATACTGAAATTGCAAACAATGGAACAAACTGTACTTGAATGGGGCAGGAACTTACACCACCCAAGGAGAATGCTAAACCCAAACTTGGGACCCAGTCTTAACTGAGGAGCTGCACAGCATCAGGTGAGAAGGGAGAGGCACATCAAGTCCTCCCATTCTAAAAGCCTTGTAGCCCTGAATTACAGGTCATTGGATTCCTTTGTCCTGTAAATCTGCATTAAATAGTGGTGTATATCTGTGTTGGCAAATGAACATTTTAACATTGTATCCCATAACATTTTTTTTTTTTTTACTTCATATAATCAGCCTTTTGACCCTCATTCTTCCAGAACCTGCTGCATGCTTATCTTTAGCTACTGAAAAATGCACGTAATTTATTAAGCCAGTTCAGAAGCTACCCTTAGTTTGCAACAGGAAAACCTATTATGCAAACAACACTGTCACAGTGCCTTCCTTCTCCTAGCTATAATGAATTCTCTGCATGCTATTCTGCTGTAAATTCTCCATCTAAAAATTCCATCCACTACATGTTTTGTCAGGGGAAACTGTACTTGACTTTGAAACACTTGGGAGGAGCAAAATGATAACCTACTAAAGTGCCTTGCCCTTAGCTGAAATTATGGAGAAGTAATTAAAGTTAGCGTAAAAAGGCTTAAACTTTGGACTGCTTATGTTCTTAGTGTTTGTTCTTGGGTGAGTTTTTTTTAGAAGTCTGATTTGAATGTGAAATTTGCATATTCAGCTAAAAAACATTGGGAATGCTTAATTGCCTATGTCCAGTGTTCATATTTTGCTTTGAAAACAATGTGTCACATATTCCTGGGTTTCATTTCTAGTTACTATTTGCATTCATAAATTGAACTGCATATCTAAAGAAGTCCGGTATTTGTTCATTGTAGAAACAAATATGCTGTATTTAGAATTTTGCTTTATACACATATCAGAGAAACATGGGATCACAGAACAGCCCAGGTTGGAAGGGCCCTCAGAAGATCATCTGGTCCAACCTTTTGTGGGAAAGGGAGCCTACATGAGATTATCTAGCACCTTGTCCAATTACGTCTTGAAAACCTCCAGCAATGGGGACTCTACCATGTCCCTGGGGAGGCTGTTCAAGTGAATGATTGTTCTTACTGTACAAAAAGTCTTTCTTATGTTGAGATGAAACCTCTCCCAGTGCAACCCATCTTCTCCATTTAGTTCCTTGTGAAGAGAGAGCCTCCGTACTCCTATAAGTACTGGAACACTATGATGAGGTCCCCCTGAACCTTCTCTTCTCCAGGGAGGAAAGACCTAACTCCTTCAGTATTTCCTCACAGGGAAGGTTCTCCAGCCCTTTGATCATCTTCGTGGCCCTCCTTTGGACCCTCTCCAGTCTGTCTGCTTCTTTCTTGAATTGTGGGGACCAGAACTTCAGGTGTGGCATGACAAGCACTGAGTAGACTGGGATGATCACATCTCTGTCTCTGCTAGTAATGTCCCTGCACGTGCAGGCCAGGATGAGATTTGCCTTTGTTGCTGCAGTGGCACACTGCTGACTCATGTTCAGCTTGTTGTCCACCACTGACACATTTCGACCACATTTTTGCTTAAACAGAGATATGATTCACTTGAATAAAATTATATCCACTGACTTTTTCTTTTCTTGCAGAGATTCCAGGAAATGAACTAGTACTGTAGAATTTCTTTAATTTCTGCTCAAAAATTACATCAAAGATATACAGCATTAAAAATGATTGCATACTCACTTGCCCTATCCTTTGGCAGCAGAGGACAAATTTAAAGGTTTGGTTTTTTTTCGGGCTCTTGCTGTCATTAAAACTCCAGTCTTCTGAGGTAGGATAGCCTCTTTGAAGAGACCGATAGTATTTCTCTACTGCTTTCAGAAGGTATTAATTGCAAGACCTGTAAGCTCACATGAACTCACTAGACACAGCTAGACATACATATCTAGAAGGGATACAATAGCACTTGAGACGTAGAGTCATGAACTTCTCTAGGGGCTGGCAATCTATTGCCCCTTGTTCTTCGAAGATTTAATCTGTTCTGTAGAATCTTCACAGCTGTTACTATCTGTGCTAGGCAGGGTGCTACAAAGTTGTCTCCTTGTACTGCAAATACACACAGCAGCCTGAACCACAAACTATGTCTTTGCATGAACAGAGGGATTTAATGGCTCTACTGTAATAGACATTGTTTATAATTGTAAATTTTCTTTAACACATAAAGCAAATGATGACTGCTATCACACAACTTGATAGGTAAAATCAGATGACTTCTTTAAAGTGTTCCCAACCTTGACATTAGAACTGAAGTGGGCAACAGAAAATGAAGTAATTTCCCAAATCCATGGGACAATGACAATCATAATGTGCTACAGTACTCTTACTGACTTTTTTTTTCTTTTTTTGAGTTAAGGCATATTTTGTCTATGTTTCCATGGCTAATAGCCACGCACACAAAAACACGGGCTCAGCATTTTCAAAGTAACCTCTGATGTATTCAGGTATTCACTTTTTCTTGCTAGCTGGACTTTAAAAAATCACAAAAAACTCTGTTACTTTCAGGAAAATGACAAGATAATTGTAGAGAAAAAGGTAAAGGAGGAGATGCATTTTAAATCACGTTGAAGCATTGCAGTGGAGAGTCTTATGCATCAAATGCCTGGTTTTCTTAGGGAAAAATTCCTTCTCAGTGGCTGTGGTAGTTCAGTACCAGAAGGAATGTCCTATCAAAGTAGTGCAATATGTACTTCCAGTAGCTGATATGATGGAAATGGAATGGAGGCCTCCATCGCAGAAGCAATAACTTTACAAGCAGCGTGAGAAGCACTGGCCTAACACTTCAGTGATTTGTAGAGGAATGGAGGTGTATTTTTAGTGTGTTTGTGTTTAAATACAGAAGCCATGTATCTTCTGTCGTGCTCCTATCCCCACCTGATTTTAGTGTTGTCACACAGACTTAAATAAAATTTAGCTGTTAGTGTTGTGTTACTTCTGTGTGGTCTGTCTTAAGTCCCTTCCAGACTAGGCAAGGTATTAACATAAAAAATCTCTATCCGAGAGAGGTCAGAGTCTGAAATTCATTTGAACTAATGACAGAGGACAGAAGAAGTGTTGAAATGAAGAGAAGACTCCTCAATGCATTTTCTGTGGTGCATGTAAAAGAGCAAGACCCACTTTCAGACAAGATGAGTTTTTGGAAGAGTGATGGAGTCAAATGAAGTTCTGTTATATCTGATGCTTGGTACAAAAGACAGACTTACTGTAAGTTATAACAAAAGCAATTCTGTATTCAAGGTGTAAGAGATCCTGATTAGAAGCTATGTACTTTCCCTTTATGAATGTTTGCAGAAGTAAAATATATGTTTGCCAGAGTATATAAAAGAAATTTGTCATGAACTGAAAAGGGAACAACAGACAGGTACCAGTGAAATTCTCAGTTGATGTTTTGCAGTGTCAAGGAATTACATACTAGAAAGGCAGAGTTTTACAGGGTGGTTATGCTGGAAAGAAAAGGGCATGTGGAGAAAGCAATTTGCATTTGAAAAATAGATTATTTTACAGATATTGGTTCAAATTGATAGTCATTCCCTGAATAACATCTGGTGCATTATCTCAATAGATGTGGTTATCTCCCATAGAAATGAGCTAAGCAAAAGATCTGTAGTAAGATTTGAAAATAACCTTTGTTATTATATGTCATTACATCATAAGAATCAAAATACATGGGCCACTAATGACAATGAACAAGAACAATACAGTTCCTTGAACAGTCTGTTCAATGCATTTCCAGTCTCTAGCATGCACTTAAAATACAGCAATATTATAAGCATTTATCGTTTGTCTGAGCCATGGAGCTAATGAGATTGAAAAAGCATGAAGAATTTGGATGGATGAACTCCATTTACCTAATTTCCAACTCAAACATAATGATGATATGAAAAATAAGTAATATATGTATAAAGTCTTTTTTATTTTTTTTTTTTAACAGTTTTTGTCTTGCAGCAGCTTGGCTTGGGTTGGGTCATTATGGCACACAACAGGTATGTGTTCTTGTCAGCAGTAGCGGTCACCCTTGTAATATTTCTACTTCTTCCTGACTTGCGGAGGACTGATTCTAGGAAGGTGTCAGGTTCTCTTAGTCACAAAGGAAAGGAGGCAGTAAAAAAGATCATTTATTTGGTTACGTTCTCCATTTGTCAAAGCAGTGGAGCACAAAGCCCAATGTATTTTGTGAACCACTCTGGAACCTCCTTGGTTTTAAGCATGTGCTTAAAACCTTCAGCAAACAGAGATGGCTTTATGTCTTTGATTACTCTCTAGCATGTGTTTTGCTGAATCACATGGTATCAGTAATTTATACATTTAAGGTGGTCCAAATGTCTTTACCAGAAAGCCATGTTTTCAGTTGCATTTCTTAAAATGACATTGGAGGGAAAGTAAATAAAATCTTAGGACCTGATTCAAAAAACATGTGCATCCAGTTTTGAGTTAGCTGTCTTGATTTTGCTCAACTTTAGAAATAACATTCACTTTTTGCCAGAAATCTCTGATACAGCAGAACACTAAGTCGTGTTCCTATTTTGAACATTAGGAGATCAGACATCTGTTTCCTTGTTTTTTTCAGATAAACACATGAAAAGCAACACTGACAAAATGTATTAACATAGGGTAATCTCAATATCCCCATTAATTGTGCACTTTACATAGCTAGGTAAAAAAACCCGCAACATAACAACAAAACAACCCCAAGGTAATGTTCTCATTTAGCGCTGTTTGGACTCTCTAGAGGCAATAGAAGGTCTTCTCAACCAACTACTGGAATTTATTGGACAATTTATTATCAGCATATAAAATAACTAGCAGTTGTTTTTTTGACACAATTAAGCACTGTTAGAGTCTAAATAAATTTTGCAGCTAAAAGCTGATGTGTGTATTAATCCAAATACGGTTGGTATGGAGATAACCAATCTATACCTTACAACTGTACCTTACAGTTAATTCTCCAATCATTGTCTACTCTTAAGAAATAACCATAGCAAGATTTTTTTTTCAAATTCATTAGTCAACACTATTGTCTTGCTAGTGCAAAGAATTGCATAAATAGCAAAATAAATTCCGTTACGAGTACATGAAGAAAACATTTACAGTTTCTCTGCTTTCTGAATGAGTAAAACAATTTTCTCTGTATAATTTAAAAATAAGAAAGCAAGGACAAGGATGTTTAACTTGTTTTACTCAGAAAAATAAAAGGAATTCTCAAACATTAATTTTCCTTTCACAATAGGAGAAAAAAAGATCAGTCAAGTATAACAAAAAAAGCTCTGCTACCACACCTTCAAAACAAGTTACTCACTAAAAAAGTGGACCTCACCACCGAATATCGTGATTAGAAAAATATACTGACTCCATATGCAGTTTAGTTTGTTATAGAATAGTCAAATCTGTTGCTTAAGAATATTTAGTTTTCTGTAGCCCTCTGTACTGGGTCTGGCTGCAATGGAGTTAATATTCTTCACAGCAGCTTGTATGGTGTGTTTTAGATTTGTGACTAAAACAATGTTGATAACACACAAGTTTTATCTATTGCTGAGCAGTGCTCACATAGCATCAAGGCTGTCTCTCCGCACACACACCCACCCCAAAGGTCAGTAGGCTGAGGATGGGCAAGATTTTGGGAGGGGACACACCCAGGCCAGCTGACCTGAATTGACCAACGGGATATTCCATACCATATGATGTCATGGTCAGCAATAAAACTGGGAGCTGAGTTTTTTCAAAGTAGCCATTGCTCAGAGACTGGCTAGGTATCAGTCTGCTGGTGGGAGGTGGTGAGTGATTGCCCTGGCATCAACTGGGTTTTTTGGTTTTGTTTTTTTTTGTTGTTGTTGTTGGTTTGGTTGTGGGGTTTTTTACACTTTTTGAACTGGCTTTGTCTCAACCCATGAGTTGTTCTCACTTTTGCCCTTCCTATTCTCTTCCCCCATCCTGCTGCGGGGGGAGTGACTGAGTGAGCAGCTGACTGGGTGGGGGCTTAGCTGCCTATCCAGTTAGTTAACCCACCACAGCCTCCAAGGCCAGTTTTGGAAATGGAGAAGTCATTCTCCCTCAGCAATTGTGGAGTTTTTGACACAGAGAATGGTCTTGTCTGCTGAATACTATAGCTCTACCCAGCTTTCCTATTTCACTAATCTCAAATTTTGTTAAATAAATACTTATCTATGATCCTAAAAGAGGTAGGAAAGCACAGAAAATAAGAACAAAAACTTAAGAAGGTGGGAGTACATTCTCATACAAATAGTACTAATATTATTAAGCTGGCTTTTGCTGCAATGTTTCATTCTCTAGGTAGCTGTCAATCACTATCATGTTTCTCTATTAGGTGAGTTTTGTTTGTTTGTGTTTGTCCTTTCATTTGGTCATCTATTTCCTTGAGAACTGAACGCAGTTTGTACTTTTCCTGCTACTGTACTTGTGGATGAACACACACAAAAATAAGCTATTCACAGAAACACGGAGGCTCTGATGGCCTCATTTTGTTCTGTGATTTTGCTGTAAAGTATGTATGGCATCAGTGAACTCAGTAGGGGTTAGGTAGAGCCGCTGCTGGAGGTAGATAATAATATTTATTGGTATTTGACATCTTAAGTGAAGCTAAAGTCTTATGTAATGCAGGTGGAGATTTATTTGGGAACCTAAAAGGCTCTAGCACCTTCTGGTAAGAGCCTGTAGGACCCCATGCATATGTCATGTGATGTGGATGTGATTGTGCAGCATCCAGCATGCTTTGGTTGTAGATAGACTGTAGCTTTATCACCCACTTAGGCACACAACTGATAAATATAACTGAAGGATCTTACCACTGCCTTAATCCTCCATCCACATTGCCTGCTATTATCTCTTATGCTTATTTGTTATGCTTTGATCCTAGTGACGCTGGAACTTTTTTGGTTAAAGAATTCTGGCTTATTGTAAGTTTGCACACATGGCCCCCACAGGGCTCCAATACTGCCTTGTAGTATTGTGACAACATGGCAGAAGGAGAGAAGATACTGCTAATCTGTGGAATGCTACCACATAGTGATCGATTATACCTGTAAGGTGTCCTGGTTTCAGTTGGGATAGAGTTAGTTTTCTTCTTAGTAGCTGGTAGAGTGCTGTGTTTTGGATTTAGGATGAGAATGATGTTGATAACACACTGATGTTTTGGTTCTTGCTGAGCAGAGTTTACATTAGTCAAGGACTTTTCAGCTTCTTGTGCTCTGCCAGGTGCATAAGAAGCTGGAAGGCAGCATAGCTAGGACAGCTGACCCAGACTGGCCAAAGGGCTATTCCATACCATATGACATCATGCTCAGTATATAAGCTGGAGGAAGAAGAAGGAAGGGGGGGACGTTTGGAGTGACGGTGTTTGTCTTCCCAAGTAACCGTTACGCGTGATGGAGCCCTGCTTTCCTGAGGATGGCTGAACACCTGCCTGCCTATGGGAAGTAGTGAATGAATTCCTTGCTTTCCTTTGCTTGCGCATGCGGCTTTTGCTTTACCCATTGAACTGTCTTTATCTCAACGCATGAGTTTTCACACTTTTACTCTTCCGATTCTCTCCCCCATCCCACTGGGTGGGAGTGAGCGAGTGGCTGTGTGGTGCTTAGTTGCTGACTGGGGTTAAACCACGACAGTCCTTTTTGGTGCCCAACGTGGGGCTCAAAGGGTTCGAGATAATCACAGATTTAATTGGAATGTGCTAGATTGAATTTATAGCTGTTAGTGCTGTTTAGGTATTAATCGGCAGGCTTCTGTATTTGCCACGGGGCTTGCTTGCCTTACTGTATATTACAGTCTAGTGCTCGTTAGTGGCTGCTTGTTGCTTTTGCTGCTTGCTGAACTGCTTATTATCTTACTCTGCTGTGCCTGGGAACATTTTGATAACAACAACAGCCATGCACCTGGGCTGGCAGATGGCCAGGGCATCGCTGCTATTTCTGTGGTGCTGTACTGGACAGCCTGGAACTCCAGTGGGAACTCGAGTCAAAGGGACTGTGACCTGTGGATAAGTCTATGCAGGAGCAGGACACCCCAAAGCGTCTGTGGACGTGGATAAACCCATGCCAGAGCAGGTATGTCTCAAAGCGTCTGTGGCCATGGTTATGTTTGTGCCGCAGCAGGTATACCTCTTGAAGGGATTGTGGCCCAAGGATAAGTCCACGCTGGAGAAGGTACACCTCGAAGCATCTGTGGCTGTGGATAAGTCCGTGAGGCAGCAGGTACACCTTGAAGCATCAGTGGCTGTGCATGAGGTCATGCTGGAGCACCTCAAAGTGTGTGGCCACGGGTAAGGCCATGGTGGAGCAAGTTTACTTCTGAAGAGACTGTGGCTGCAGGCAAGGCCACGCTGGAGCAGGTTTATCTCTGAAAGCATTGTGGTCCATGGAGAAGGCCATGTGGGAACAGGTGCACATCTAAGTGACTGTGGCTGTGGATAAATCCATGCCGCAGCAGGTATACCCCTGGAGAGACTGTGGCTCATAGACAAGGCTCCACTTGGAGCAGGTAAACCCCTAAGGGACTACAGTCTGTGGATAAGTCCAAGCCGAAGCAGGGGCAAGGGGAGGAGTCCATTGCAGTGTTAAACCCAATGGTCTGGTCCAAAGGGGCCAGGGATGGAGATTGTAATGGAAATACCTTTAAATTGTTGTATCCCGGGATTTGAGTTGCATGTTATGGGAATTACTATAGCAGGAACCCCTTGTTGCTAGCCAGGCTAGGAGGAAGGGGAGGAGTTCCTTGCAATGTTAATCCTGGCCCAAAGGGGCCAGGGGTGGAGATTGTAATGGAAATACCTTTACATTGTTGTAACCCATGATCTGAGTTGCATGTTATAGGAATTACCATAGCAGGAACCACCTGAACCAATGGAGGAGAAGCCTTACAAGAAGCAGTGCAAGTGCAGCAGTGACCCGACCTGAGCTGGCTTTGGTACCCAATACCTCCACGCAACACACCACCTCTCCTGTCCTGAGCGACCACCATCACAGATGGAGCCCAAAGTCACGGACTAAATTAACTCAGTGGACACTATGTGGACATTTATGGATGTTTATGGACATTTTACAGACATTTCACAGGGGTGCTCCATAGAATAAGTGGGGTGGTGGTTAATGAAGATGTATTGGATAATGTGGGACCTGAGCATGATGTAAATGGTATGGAATAAGGCGTGGATACTGTCCTGGTTTCAGCTGGGATAGAGTTAGTTTTCTTCTTAGTAGCTGGTAGAGTGCTGTGTTTTGGATTTAGGATGAGAATAGTGTTGATAACACACTGATGTTTTGGTTCTTGCCGAGCAGAGTTTACATTAGTCAAGGACTTTTCAGCTTCTTGTGCTCTGCCAGGTGCATAAGAAGGCAGCATAGCTAGGACAGCTGACCCAGACTGGCCAAAGGGCTATTCCATACCATATGACATCATGCTCAGTATATAAGCTGGAGGAAGAAGAAGGAAGGGGGTGCATTTGGAGTGATGGCGTTTGTCTTCCCAAGTAACCGTTACGCGTGATGGAGCCCTGCTTTCCTGAGGATGGCTGAACACCTGCCTGCCTATGGGAAGTAGTGAATGAATTCCTTGCTTTCCTTTGCTTGCGCATGCAGCTTTTGCTTTACCCATTGAACTGTCTTTATCTCAATCCATGAGTTTTCACACTTTTACTCTTCCGATTCTCTCCCCCATCCCACTGGGTGGGAGTGAGCGAGCGCCTGTGTGGTGCTTAGTTGCTGGCTCGGGTTAAACCATGACAAAGGTCAACTGTCTATGGCTTGGAAATTATTGTATGTGTTTTGTATTTAAAAAATTATTAAAACATATGAAAACCAAGCTGGTATGGAAATACATATTTTTCATAACCTCAGCAGAATAAGATTATAAAATTGTTCCCTATTTGCTTGCAAATTAGAAGTAATCCAAAATATATAAGATTTTCATTAGAACAATTTCTGTGGCAAAAGTAGCTGATAGATCAGGCACTAGATCATTTCAGTTGTCTGGATATTTGGGTTACTGAACACTTCTTTTTCTGAACCACATCGGGCAGACACTTGTTGCTTGATCAGATCCTCTGTACCCTTCCTTGCAGACTGCTGGCTAACTGAAGTAAGCCTGCCAACTAAAAATTTTACTCTGGATCTGAGAAACTTGCTCTGTTTCATCTTAACTTTCTATAGGTCAATTTCTGACAAAATTTACTAGGCTTTTCACTGACAACTTGCAATCAGCTTCAATTATATATTAAGGACAGCATTTTAACTTCACATAATATAAAACTGCCATTAAACTAAAAAAAACCCCATATGTAGACTCAATTCTTCCAGTTCTTCCAAAATGCGTCCTTCTTATAATAACAAGCCCCTTTCATTTTAGAAGTCTATGAAGAAATTAAATTAGCAACATGTACTGATGGTCACCAGATTTTAGGTTTTTTTTTCCGAATGTTACATGTTTCCATAGAAATGTAAGATAAATGTCTTTCAAATATTTTTTTAACATCCCATTCTTTTGACACTGCATTTCATTCATCTTGTATGTTTGCATGCAAATGATCTTATTCTGCAAGGTACCATATGCGACAGTTCATAAAAAGGTGCCTAATAAATAAAGTAATATTTTGTACTTGTCACAGGTAATTGTGGTGCACTTTGCAGTGGTTTAGTCAAAGAATTGCTCTTCCTGTAGAGCCGCAAGTTGGCAAGCAGCAAAGAATTCTTTTGCAAAGTTTGCCAATGTATCCACTGTTTATAATAGTACTGGAAGTATTTTTCATTCTCAAATCAGCAATTGGAAAAATGAAGTAATTTTAAGTTATGCTGTTTCTTAATGTGTTTGTTGCACAGTAATTACTGTTATCATCACCTGCAACATTTTGCAGTGCTGGAAAATTAAAACCATTATACTAAAAAGTTTTCTACAGGATTTTTCATTCAAGTCAGCTAAAGGACATGCAGAGTGATCCTACTAGCATCTTCATGAAAATCTACTTCTACACTCGAAGTTATTCTCATCCTACTCAAGATACTCTCCACTATTATTTAAAGAATCCTCTTCCAAAACGTCACTTATTTTGGTAACAGAAAACCTTTCCTGGACATAAGTATATATGCTCTCCTTCTCCTCAACAATCACAAATATTTAAACTTCAGTCTTTAAGTAGCTCAAGAAGAGTTTCTTTAAAAGTTCTTTTGATAATGTATCATTAAGGTAAGATTTCTAAGTATATTCACAATGATGACCTAACTCTTAACCACTGAAACTGGTAGAAATTGTACATGAACCATGTAGAAAGTGCTCCATGTACCTCCTGTGATAAAAATAATTTATACTTGTGGTGGATTGACCTTGGCTGGCTGCCAGATGCCCACCCAGCCACTCTCTCACTCCCCCACTGTCCCGATCCAATGGCAGGGGATGTTTCGATACGATCCCAAGGACGAGATTAAGATGCTGGAATCGGTCTGATGTCATACAACCTTTTACTTTTATTTGAGGGAAGAAGAGAATGGAGGGAGGGCAAGGGAGGAGAGGAAAAGGAGGGAGAGAGAGAGGAGTTTATCACCACCACTTCGAGTCCGATAATCTTCTGCTGGGTCTTCGGTGGCCTCAGGCTTCGTCGGGGACCCAGGCGGGGTGGGGGGCGGGGTGCCTTGAAAGTGGAGAAACTGAAGGAGGGGTCGCGCGCACCGCTGAGGGGCACGTGTGCTCCTTATATAGGGCCTCTCACGCATGCGCAGATCGAAATGTGTACGTGCAGTTTGTCACGGACGTGCCCCCGCCTCTGCTCTTTTCGCGCCTTTAGTCCCTGCGCAGGCGCACGAGGTTGTTTTTCTCAAAACTGTGGAGAAGAGGGTTTTCTCGAAGCGCGAGCTGGATGGCGCTACAGCGGCAATGTCGAGACAAAACCGCATTTGGTACCGGTTCTCTACACCCGCCCCCTCAGCAGGACAGGCAGGCAAAATAAGATGAAAAAGCACAAGGGCTGACATAAGGACAGGGAGATCACTTGCCAGTTACTGTCATGGGCCAAACATACTCGACTTGGGGAAAATTAATTTAATTTATTGTCAGTTAAAATAGAATTGGGAAATCAGAAACAAACACAAAAAATTAAAATAGCACTTTCTTCCCCTGCTTTTCCCCAGACTCAATTTCAGTCCTTCATTCCCAGCTCCTCTACCTCCTCCCCCACCTCTGAGCAGCAAAGGATGGGCAACAGGGGTTGTGGTCAGTCCATAACAGTTCCTCTCTGCCGCTCCTTCCTCCTCACACTTTTCCTCTGCTCCACCATGGTCTTCTCCATGGGCTTGCAAGGGAATCTCTGCTCTGGCTCCTGGAGCACCTCCTCCCCCTCCTTCTTCACTGACCTTTGTGTCTGCAGGGCTGTTTCTCACACTTTTTTCCCCTCACTCCTCTGCCTGTCCAACATTTTTGTCCTTAAATACATTTTCACAGAGGCATCACCAGTGTCACTGACAGGCAGCTTTGTCTATGTCTTTTTTTTTTGAAGGAGGAGGAAAACAGAAGGGGAATTGACTTTCCAGATGAACTTATAGCTAGATGAAGAGAGATCTTTGTTCAGTTCAGATTTTGAGTTTACCTAATGCTTCTCATAACACTTACCTGCATGTTTATCTTTGCTCAGGTGCTTATATGCTGTCTTGAAGAGAAATGGATCCAAAAATATGCCTGAGTGCTTTCCTGAGCCACGGCCAAAATCTATACGTAAATGAAAGAGAGTCTGTTCTAGCTTATTTTAAACATACTATTGGGGAAAAAAAATTGGCAAGCACATTCCATAAGTTGTCATGGTAGGCAATGAACTAAATACAAAGTCAAGAGTGACGAGGTACTCTTTGTATGCTAGCTTCTTCAGCTCTGACTATAGGAGGCACAATTGAATATCCCCTAGAACTTCATCAGCTTTGTTAATTTGCCTCTTTTCTGAAATCCTTATGAAAGAAAGATCAGCATGAGAGCATAAGATAATTCTGTCCAGTGCCAAAGTACAGTGAAACTACAAGGAAATAACAAGGCAATAACTATTAGGGTAAAGGACCAAATACTCAGAGGGCAGATACAGTAAAAATGTACAAATGTATTGTGGCATGGTGTACTGAAAAACACACAGAGCAGTCTCAATTTCTTTCCTAGTCTGCTTTTGAGAGAGGGAGGTGCACCAGAGAGTACATGACATGAAAATCTAGTATTTTGCCTTTGTATGCAAATCATGGTAGTTTGGGGGGGTGGTAGTTAAAGGTGTTTTAATTTCAGACTGGAGAGTAACTTCCACTTCCTACTTAAAAAAACCCCAAACACTACTAACAATTAAAGATTTCAAATGAGAGGAGAAAAATACAGAGCCTTGTACCCATACAGTAGACTGTCTGGTTTGGTATACACTGGCAATACAAAGTGGAAAATTATGCCTTCACCTCAGCAAATTTCCTCTACGGTAAGGAGACTGTCTTTGAGGGGTTTAGAACCATCTTAACAGTGCCTATATTCATTCACATTTTTCATATTTCATGTAAACAGGATATCGAATGATATTTAAGACAGCAGTTCTCAAATTATATTTGTGGCTGGATTCATAACAGCATTTGCAGTCACACTTCCAGAAGTATGATTTCTAGTTTGGGAACTGTTGGTCCAAGGGAAAGACCAGGTGGTCTCTGTCTTGACACAGAGTTTAGACTCAGAAGAACACAAGCTTGGTTCTGTATGACGGGTCTCAAACAGCATGTGGTGCTGCTTCACTCCATTTGAGGGGCTGGAGCCATAATTCTCTGTGGCAATCTGGATCTGAACAGAGCCACAAAATAGCAAATACTTCTGAGCTTCAAGTGTAGGCTCAAGATTTAGAGATGCAGTACATAATGCTTTCAGTTATATAGAGCAAAATCGTGCTGGTGATGGACAGTTCATAGTCAGCAAAGGCATTAAACCTGTCTTCCAACAACCCTTGAGTAGTCATTGTTGGACTCATGGTTTGGAGACATCCAAATCCCAAACTAATGCCCCATTTAGTATTGGAAGGTCCTATATCTGTATTGCCAAGAGATGTAGTGCAACCAGAGAGGATCTGTAGAATGAAAGAGTTAGCGTTAAGGACCTGAAAACTTCACCATGCATATTTCAGGAAGAGGGGTAAGGCTACTTTAGACAGGCTAGAGCTGTGGACTGACTGACTGCTAACACTTACAATGAGTCTCTTGGTTTAATTTTATTAATAAGGATTCTAGTTTGAGAGGTCCAAGATTGCTCCACGGTGAAAATCAAAGTGCAGTAAGTGACCACAATGGCCAGATTCACTTTAAAAACACACTCCTGTTTTGAATTCAAATGCTAATCCCTTATTTTATTTAGTTAAAGCATAAAAAGCAGTTAGGGCACCTATTCATTGAATCTAGATGTCAGCAAAAATGGTGCGAACTGAGAGCATCTGACCATCAGAAATTCCAGTCCTGGGAGACACAGTAAGCACAGACTGATCAGAGAAGCCTAACCTTTGAAATCCTGACAAGTTCATAAAATAAGTGCCACCAGCCAACCACAAAACTCTTTCCTTGTTTTCTCCTGAATCTTTGGTTCTCTACACTTCTGGTACTTTTTTTTTTTTTTTTTTTTCCCCTCTAGGGGTAATAAGGCATATTCTTCAGAATAGCTTTATATGTATATTATTCTTTACAAGATGTTTTCTCAATGCACTGTATATGTAAGAATCCTATATTGACAGACAAATCCAAGAGTTTGTTGTCAGTCTTGTCTGTGCTTGATTTACCTCTGTCTTTTTCACAATCAGTCATAATGTCCTTATCACCTTTCCATGTTGTACAGCTGCTGGCATTCAGTCTTCCCAACTTCTGTTTTTGTATTATATGGAGCAATTACCTTAGGACTAGCAGGATACTGTACAGAAATTGTAATGGAAAGGTGCAGACCCTTAGGGGCTTTACAGGGGTTGTTCAGAGATGTGCTGAGCTGGTTTCTACAAAGAAACTTAAAACTAGGCCTGTTCCATTAAGAGGTCTAGTATTACTGATGGGCATCTAATGGCTGGAAGCCATCTGATGCTCTGAGAGAACACTGCAATTCACAGAAAGGGTTCCTACACGTTCGTCTACTTTGTGCTTTCCAGTGTTACACTGAGTGTATATAATACAAAATATGTACGAAAGTCTTCAGAGAGAAAAACCTGTGGGTCAAATGGTCATCATTTTTGTTCTTCACTCTGCTTTTTGCTGTTTTTGCACTGGATTGGATCAAACATGATCCAGAAAGCAGTCCCTCTCTGGAACAAGTTTTGGTCTTTTAGAATCTCCATTTTAATGGTATTCCAGATAATGATATGACTGGAGATTAATAGCATGTATTGTTTACCTGTCTTTGTGGACCCACTAAGTGTCTCAAATGAGCACTGCCAAAAATTTGACCTTTCACAACTTGATGGTCCATAGCTTTTATCTAGAGTTTCCCTGAAGTCCCGGCTTTGGTTATAATGTGCTATTATTTTGAGGTTTCCCAATACTATAAGAAGCCAATGTCACAGTTCGTGAGAATGGCATTGAATAGCATGACACCCAACAGGTATGTGAGCTAATGGAATGTGGCATGAAGACATGTACATAGTCATCATGACAGTGTTTGTGGTGGTATCCTGGATTGTGGGAAACAAGGTTGGTACAGTTTGCACTCACCTGGCTCAGGCTTGGGTCAATTATATCCAGGTTCCTTCTGGTAGGATTTAGCAAAAGAATTCTCTCTGCAAGGCAGCAGGCAATCAACAGCAGACAGTGAACAGCAGGCAAGCAGCATTGACAGTCAGGAGACTGGGGCTCTTGGAAAAAACAAAGAACAAACCAAAATGACAGGAGAGTTTCCATAAGACTCGTCATTTTAATTTCACTCTCTGTAGTTTTTAAATACATGTGTTCTCCAAAGCCTTTTTTTTTTTTTTTTTTTTTTTTTTTTAAACAGCAATATCATCTTTCTAGTCACAGAGACATTTTTTGGAAGTTATGGAAATGTTTTAACCACTTTACTTCTCATCTCCATCCTGAAAGGATTTGATCCTTAAGTAAAAGCATATAAGCATGCTGTTCCCCATTTTCTTCAGTCTTTTGCTTTTGCTGTAGACAGTTTCATAGCCCAGAGTTTAGAACATGTAATGGATACTGTACATCACATTACACTGACCTCAATAAGGTTAAAGCCACAGTACTGTTTGTAACATAAATATATTTTTCAAACTAGTTGGTTAGATCAATTTCAACATTACAATTATTTTTTCTTCTCTTGATTGGTATAACTTGACAAATAATACCCTCCAGTAATCTTGTAGTATTCTCTGTGCTGCACTATAAGAACCATCTGCCCATCCTGAATAAGCTTAGGATAATTTTTCCCAAGTTTCTCGTCCAAATATTTCTGCCATGAGTAGGTTGTTCATTAGGATTAGTTGCTTTGGGGGAAATGGGACAGCAGAGTAGAAACTGAGGCTTCTTTTGGGGACCCAGCCATATAGGCAATACTTACCATAAAAGAAAAGAAGTAAAAGTGTCACAGACAATGATTGATAGTTTCTTTGCAACGGGTGTCTTATTTCCATCTTCAGCAAAAGTGTAACTACTCAGATTTGCCTTCTGATCTGAAATATTTGTGCTACTTTTCTAAAACAGGTAGACCTGTATAGATCTGTTAATATCTGTATTAACAGAATAAGAAAGCAATAATTTAATTTATATTATAGCTTCTCAAAGGAAGTATTAGAAACATAAGATAGACAAATCCTTTGTTCCAGGCACTACAATTATATCTTTGACTCACACAACTATGGTTTTACTTGACTTTGCTTTCATGGTAGTTGCTTTAGAATTAATGGGGCCTCTTTGTGGTATCAAGGCTAAAGCACGTGTTTGTGTTGCAGCCTTCTACTGGACAAAAAGACTTCAGCTACTACCAGGAAGACACTTTTGCTGAGTACAGTGGACAAAGTTACCTAAGGTCTTATCTCTGCTATCAACAGTTCCACATAAAAAGAAGCTGTTTGTTTATTTAAAAAATCCAATTTCTTTGTAAACTGATAAAGAGTGCGAATTGTCAGTTAAAATGAAGAGTTTTGGAAGGAACCTAGGTAAACAGATTCTCTATTAGATGTCAACATTAAAGTCATGCAATAATCATTAAAGGTTATGAAAATTAACATATAGGACATACATGCTACAGGAATGGTAGAAAAAGAAATTAGAATGGGAAGAGCATAGCAATCAAACTCACTAAATCTGTAATTTGTGTACTTACATGCATTGTTTTATACATTCAGCTATCTCAAGAAATTAAGAGGTTGAGTTAGAAATTTGTCATTTCAGCTGACAGATACAGCAGTTGATAAAATTCCGCCATGAAGAGGGAAAAAAATAAGAGAGCTACAGTTAAAAATAGAAAGCCTTTGAAGTGAATGTCTTATCTCCATCTTCAGCAAAAATTGTCAAGGTTTTTCTCCTGATCACAGGTTGATAAATGTGTAGTGGATACAATCCTGCACTGGTATTATATCAGATTAATTGTCTTTGACAGAAGTACATGCATTAAACCAACTAAGCATCTGGCCCACTTGAGGTACTGAAATTAAAATCTTGAAAAACACACCAATTTAAATTCACTAACACATTTAGATTAGCACGGGATCAGTGTGCTGAACAGTATGGTGAAAGCTCAGCTTTTCATAAAAGTGTTATGCGTTGAAGCTACACAGTTAAACTTATTCACCAGTTTGTAATCCAATAGATGTGATTTCTACCATTACTAGTAAAAAAAAAAGACCATTACTAGTAAAAGCCTCAAGCAGATCCCAAGACTGAGGAGAATGAAACCTTCACCATAGGCATCATAATCTTCCCAGAAAATACCTCAGGTTGATAATTGCACATGGTAAACCTTCCTTTCCCAAACCCTTGAGGAAGATGAGAGCTGTCAACCTTGGGATACAGAGGAATATTGGAAGGTTAAACATAGTGCTAAGGCAAAGCAGCAGGTACTAGGAATGACTTTTTCTGTATAATAATTTTCATTGCATTATTAATGAGTTTTTTCTGCAGCAAGTAGAAAATTCAGGCTATTAGGCAGTTAAAAGATTAATGTGACTAAAACCAGAACTTGGTGTCATATATGCAGTTTTTCTTCATGCGTACAACAATATTTTGATTGTTAAGGTTTCACCAGCGGTCTGAGCTCCAAGATGGGAACACACTTCATAGGACTGACCTTGGGGTGGAATTTTAGAGTGATTGAGGCTTTTGAAAAGGAGTACAGACAACTGCCCAGCCAATGTGCATTTTTGCTTTCCTGTCAGGTTATTCAACCAAGCTAAGCAACAGGAACTCCTGTGATTAAGCTCATTATGCAAGAGTAATACTAAGTTAGAAGGGACAATAGGCATCCTGATTCGAGGGTAACAGGGTCTAGGTTAGACTTTTATTCTCCATGATTACATTATTGCAGAGAGGAATCCATAACCATGGGGTCTTCTTGATGTTAAACATATTTCTAGAACCTTTGAATGGGTGAGTTGAGTACATGGTACTCTTGCTTTGCACTTTGTATAGCCATTAAACAATTGAGCCACTGTTACGAGGCTAACGAGCCTGGCACTTTGGATGGTTGTATGTTTTATTGTTACAATGTTTTAAGTCAGTGACATAACGCTTAATGCGGCAGCACTAGCCTCTTGCTTTTAGTGGAAGTGCCTTCTAATTATGTTTTCAGCCATCTTCCTGGACTTATGACAATGCTTCATATTCTTAAGTACAACAGCTTTTCAGCATGATCCATGATAACTACATGATTGTATGGCAAAATACATAAGAACTAGCTTCTCAGCATTTATATTAAAACAGTATTTTTATATTAGTGGCTCAGAACACTACATATTGCAGTAGTGCTTCTTTAATGCTCAAGGCCACTACTGCAGAGCAGTCTTATTTTTATAAGCTTGATGGAAAAATGAAGTGTCAAATCTAATAAACCCTTTGGCTCTTTTTCTATTATTCTATGCCACGGGTCACCTCTGCTTTGAAGTAGAATATTTTTTCATTTGGTGGTGGCAATAATCCAAATTTATAAACCACCACATATAAATTGGTATAATTTGCATTTATTGGCAGGTTTAAAGTTAACCTGTATTAATGATTTTCTGCATATGTAACATAAGTGGTTCAGACAGACGGATAAAAATCTTGTTAGTAAATTATAAGGAAAGCTGTATTTGGATGAACAAAAATTTCATTTCTTCTGTACTGAACGATTCTAAAAACTGGGTATGACTCCAGGTTTAAGGAAAACAATTCAAATATTTTTGCTAATAATCAAAAGTACTCAGGAAACTGACTAGCCAATGCCTGTACATCTTTTCTCAGAGAAGTGTCTTTCCCTCAATTACACAAGCCCTGCGGGTGTGATCACATTCAAGTTGAGCTGCATAGGAATCCTTTGTCAGTATGGTGATGCTGGCTTCTATAAAGTGTTTGTTTATCCAGGACTGAAATATCTCAGTGGGAATGTTCTGGCTCTGACTAAAATTGCACAATGAAAGATCTTGGAAGGGGTCCCTGTATGACTTCATGATCAGAGAATAATTTATAGCTTGGTATCTGGATAGTCATCAGGGCTATATTTAGGAAATTATTTTTAAGACTGTAGTCTTAATCAGGTAAAACAGAGACGTGGGTCTCATTTGCAATCTGTCTGACTAGATTACTAGCCTGTTAACTATTTACTTTTCCTTTTAGCCCCCAAGAGGTCTTGGTTTCATCTAAGTGCTGAACAAAATCAGGAAATCTCATTTTTTCAGTATACACCGCTTCATGCATAGCTTGGAGGTTTGTATGGGATAATTGTTCAAAGGGAATGAATGACCTTGACATGGGATGTGAAACTCAAAGTGGTTCTGATGGTTTAAGTGGAATACAAAAATATCACATGTCATTTCTTGAAAATCTTAAAGAAAACATGGTAATGCATTGGAAAACTCTCCAGAAGAAACAATATGTAAGTCTTGCAGTGTGTAGGTGCTGCTCCGAACCCTTACAGACTGTCATGACTGACTGTTTTCATGAAAATAACATGACCTATTTGTAAACAGGCATGAATGAGTAGGAGTAAAACATTGCAATAAGCAAGGCCTAGTGAAAGAACAAACTTCCTAGGGGTAAGAAATAAGTGGAAAGTTGAAAGACAAGAATATTCTCCAAGTAGTATGTTAAAACACTCTTGGGTTTGGGTAGCTGTTGGAAGAAAAGCTGGTTGGAAAACACAGAATCAGAGGACAGGGCATGATGAAAATGCTTTCAGCCTCTCACAACAGTGTCTTAAGCATCTCTACAAGTGTTTGGAAAATCAGGTGGGATGAGAGAAAAGCTGACAATTTTTCTTAATTAACTACTTGTTGAAATTAAAAATATCAACATTCTGTAGTTCAAAATTTCTAGGATAACAATGACTTGCTCAAACAGGGAGTCATATTTGCCCCTTGGGGTTCCTGCCTTTATCTTCAGTGTCCCTGTTCATTATCCTTTGCTTTATTTAAGGAATCAAAGGAATGGAATCAGTTTCTCATGAAATAGAGTAGGGAAAGTATTTTTATTTCCTGGCAAAAACTTGAATAATACATTCCACTTATAAAAGTCTCTATAGCCTGAGAGCTGAGCAAGGTCAGAAGACACTTAGACAGCAAATGTGCCTCTGACCCTATTACTTACAATGATGCAGTATTTTATGTTCAGCTTTTTGCTCTCAATTACGTGTTTCATCCATCAAGCTAAACTTTAATTTAAACTTGTCCATCTAAGACTGTTGCCTATAGTTTCACAGACTTCATTCTAGATAAAGTGAAATTTTCCTACACTTTAAAAAAAAAAAAAAAAAGAAAAAAGGAAAAGAAAAAAAGCTGTGATAATGGAGTGCAGGTGTAGCTCATTTGGAGTAATGAGGTTCTGAATGAATGTTTTGCAAACAGAACACTTTTTGTGACCTAACAGCTCAGCCAATTCACATGCTGTTCCTAAATGGTTTGTTTTGTTCCTTCTGAACTCAAGTGGAAATGAAGATATTTGCTGGTGATGTTGGTGCTTCAGAACGGGAGGTACAAATTAGCAGGCTGCCATCTAAACAGGAAGATTCACTTATTCTTCCTTTTTGTGCTTGAGCTGCTCTGGCTTCCTGCCTACCCCCTCAGTCAGAGGGACTGAAACCACACTGACAAGCAAATGAGTTTGCGAACTGGAGTTTTGGAATTATTTTAGGCATACAAATAACAAACAGTTACTCAATTCTGTCATGGCTACAAGGCTGCTCACAGGGCTTTTTAACATGGTATTCAGGGAGCTGAAGTTCAGAGTTCAGCTTGTACAGAGTATTACTTAAATCCATGGTTGATATCCTTCTATGTAAGAAAATACGTTGTGAGGAGGGGAACAAAGATGTTGTGATAGCTCCTGTGTATAGAATTTAATATTAAACCATACAGGACACAGGATGCTATACTGGGCACAAACACAGGCACTCCAGTGGGGCTTCTTTATTCAGCACATCCTGTCAAATAGTTCTTGGGCTTGTAAATATACTGTGGACTTCTGGCCTCTGGCACTACTTGGTGTAATAAGGCCCATTATTAGCTATAAAATATCTATATTCTATATTATTGGATATAGAATACATTCCCAAATATCTCTAGCCACTTGATTTCTGAGTCATCAGCTGGAATAACTCATTGTATTTCCCTGAATGAAAAAAGGGGGGGGGGGGGAAGAGAAAGAATATGAAATGCAGAAACAGAATTTGCAATTTTTTATTGCAGTTCTAAGGAAACAATCATCCTGCAAAGCAACCCTATGCCATGGTCCTAAATTCCAGTCTGATTCAATAGGATATGATAATCCCTTGTGTAAGGAAAATTGGAGATGGAGACCAGAACCACATGATGCAAATTTTACAGCACAAATAAAGAAAAATCTCATCTACAAAACAGAGCAGTAACAAGACCTGAGAGTGATTAAGGATAATGCATTAGCCATCTGCACAATGTCTCGTAGCAGCAAGAAGGTAAACAAAGTCTTGGCATGTATTATGTCTCTAGAAATGAGACCTATAAATCAGAAGTTAAATACTCATATATAGAGCAATAGCAAAGCCTCATTTTGAATACTCTGAGCTTTTCTTTTTAGGATGTTATATGAAGAATATATGAAGCTGGCAAAGATCAAAAAAATGTGACAGAAGATAGTTAGACTAACATTGGAAACAAAGGAAATGCTTCATAAGGAATGAGAAACCAGACTCTGTCAGTATGCACGAAGGAAACTGAGACCTTGGAGAAAAATCTTGGATCTAAAATACCCTAAAAGGGAAAGACAGATGCCAGTGCAAGGCATTTAAATACAATAACAGCTAATTGAAAAACAAACATGTAAGAGCTTAAATGAAGGTAGAGATTAGTAGCCTGAAGTAGTTTGGACAGAATTAGGACATGCACAAACAGCTGTTGCATGCTGCAAACCAAAAAAGATTGTGCATCAGCTCAAAGGAGTACTTAGGTAACTACTCATAGCCAAGTTGTGCTCATGAAAGAACTTTAGGAAAGTAAACAAATTTATCTTCCCATCTTGCAGATAACCTATCCATACTAACAGGTTCAAAAAGTGATTTGTCTTCTCTGGAATGGATTTAATTTAGCTTTGGTGATGCAGAGCATACATGTAACCTAATCTGTAGTTCAACAGTAAAACAAAAATTTTAGGACCTGTTTTAAAAGATACCTTTGCAGTAAAACTTAATGAAGGGGATAGTGATGGTGGGGGAAGAATAGCTGAACTTTATGAAATGGGATACAAAAGGAAACGTCTCCTGGAACCTCTGTGCAAAGATTTATTGCACAGAGATAGTCCCAAAGCAAAACATTTTAATTATATAGAGACTACTTTTCTCTAGCTGCTGCTGCACATAACAAGACTATCTTGATGAAAAAATCCAGTTTTTTTAGAGAGCTCAGAGCCATTAGAGATTTTGAGAGGGAAACAGGTGGAGATCTGCCCTCCCGTTTAAGAGGAATTAAGTCCCAAATGGAGTACTTTTTTAGTTTTCTTCTCAGGTCTTAAAATTTCTAATCCAAGATCAGCAACTAGTGGAAGAGTGGTTAAAGAAAAAGGATGAAATAAAAGCTTCCCGTTCTCAGTAATAAAGAGCACTTTGAGAAAAAGCAGTGGTAGATTGCTGTTTTCCTCTGGCAGAGTTTATCTGGGCAGAGCTGGCTCACAGCTTTGCAGGTCTGTTGGCAAATTTTGCAGAGAGGGTTCTGGACAGGATGAGAGAAGCAGAAGGGCAGCACTTTCCCATTACGTAACAACTGCCCCTTTGACTCATAGAATCATAGAATAGTTTGAGTTGGAAGGGAAATTTAAAGGCCATCTAGTCCAACACACCTGCAATGAGCAGGGACATCTACAACTAGATCAGGTTGCTCAGAGCCCCATCCAACCTGACCTTGAATGTTTACAGGAATGGGGCATCTACCACCTCTGTGGGAAACCTCTTCCAGTGTTTCACCACCCTCATTGTAAAAAATTTCTTCCTTATATCTAGTCTGAATCTACCCTCTGTCAGTTTAAAACCATTACCCTTTGTCCTATCATTATTGGCCCTGCTAAAAAGTCTGTCTTCATCTTTCTTATAAGCCCCCTTTAAGTATTGAAAGGCTGCAATAAAGTATCCCTGAGGCCTTCTCCAGGCTGAGCAACCCCAACTCTCTCAGCCTTTCCTCATAAGACAGGTATTCAATCCCTCTGATCATTTTTGTGGCCCTCCTCTGGACCTGGACCCACTCCAACAGGTCTATGTCCTTCTTGTACTGAGGACCCCAGAGCTGGATGCAGCACTCCAGGTGGGGTCTCACCAGAGCAGAGTAGAGGGGCAGAATCACCTCCTTCGACCTGCTGGCCACACTTCTTCTGATGCAGCCCGGGATACGATTAGCTTTCTGGGCTGCAAGAGCACGTTGCATGCTCATGTCCAGCTTTTCATCTATCAGTACCCCCAAGTCCTTCTCTGCAGTGCTGCTATCAATCCCTTCGTCACACAGCCTGTATTGATACCGGGGGTTGCCCCAGCACAGGTGCAGGACCTTGCACTTGGTCTTGTTGAACCTCATGAGGTTCAGATGGGCCCACTTCTCGAGCTTGTCTTGAGTCACAGGGTAAGACTTCCCCTTGAAGCACTACCCCTACAAAACACAAGCCTCCATCTAGCAGCAGAGGAAGTAGTAGTTAGGAGATATTTAAGCTACAATAGTTGATCCCTGGCACCAGGGAGTACTGTCACCTGTCTTAACTTTTCACAGGTAAATTGATACTCTCTGGACTTGTCTTACCATCTTGCATGTAAGTTGTTATCTTCTGGCTTTTGTGAGGTTCTGATTTACATCTTTTTCTTGTATATAATTTTGAAATACCTAAACATAGACATAGACCATAAAAGACAGCTTTATGGTTAAGGCAGTGGGAAGCCTCAGATCCATTTGAAATACTGCCCATGTAAATAGAAAAAGAAAAGCTTGATCTGTTGTTAGATTTATAGAACAAAAACATCATTTAAGGGAGGGGGAAAGATTAGAAAGAAAAGGTGGAATTCCCAAAGTAATTATCTCTGATGATCTCTAACAGCTTGCCTTTGCAAAGGCATTGTGGGGGAAAGAAAAGTTGAGATTTTAAGATGAAAGCCATGATTAAATATTTCGGGCAATATAACGGCAAAAAAAAAGTGTATTTGAGGTTGCACCTTGTCCAACAAAGCCAGGTCTCATTGGACTTTAAGATCCTTGTGCAGAATGCAGGAACTCATTTTATTTTCACATATTAAATTTGTTATGCTGATAGTGCTACACTTTCTACCAGAAAACAAACGTCATCAGCATCAGTAACAAGAAGTATCATCTGCTACAAAAATGGAATGTATACCATAAGATCATAAAACAGTCTTTTAATATGTGAGATCTATTTAGGCATCAATAGATGTTAATGTATGCTAACAGGGTGAGGAAGAGACGCAGACTATGAAGATTAAAGTCTCAAGATTTGCACTACTCACTGGTCAAAATTAGGACTCTCAGTTATTAGACCACGTGTACAAATTTTCTCTTCACTTTAAAGATGAAACTATGTTTCTACCTAAATCAATAGCAAATAATGTTTCCCTGCCAAAGCTGTAGTGGCCACTGCCAAATAAATATTCAGCTGTTACTGGGGAAGTCTTCCACTAACTGTATCATCTCTATTCCCATTCAGCAGTCAGAAGTAGAGTTATAGTTTACGTGTGTCGAACTGGAAGGCTGCAGAGGTTTGGAAAAGCTGTCACTAGAAATGCTTACTGCAAATGTCCCCTGCCTCTGTCATCCTGAAGACTGCAACATATACAGAACTACAAGACATAGTGCTTCTTTCACTGGCAACATACCCCACTGAGATATAAAGTTTGGCAGTGGGAAAACTGGGATAAGGAAGAAGAAAACATTTCTTTTCTTCTTTAAGCTGACAAAAGTTGTGTTTGGGTAAAACATTGCATTTGTTAGTCTGAGTTATTCAAATGCTGGTGCTTGATCTTATTCAGTAACAGAATTTGGACTTCTGTAGTTGGCCAATTAAACAATATATTTCAAGGGTTATGGCACTCCCTATCTTTGTCTTGGGCATGACTTTATGAATGAAATAAAAGGGAATCTCCTGTCATTCTGTAGGCTTGGCTTTAAATAGGTAGTTCCATTTTTACGCATTTCATTTCTCAAGTAATGAAAAATAGAGGTTAAGAAGAGATGGAGAAGAGAACAAATGTCCAATGTTCTCTTTGATCCCTTAGTATCCCATCAATTAGTGTACTATAAAAAATTAATGGATCATTTTATTATGGATTTGGGGCTTTCTGGGGGAGGGAGAGGATGGGGAGGGAAAAAAAAAGTCTTTACCAACTCTTTAAAGAACAAAAAATTCAGGAAACGTTTAATGATGATTCAGAAGTAAATTTAATTAACTCCTTGAAGGTTTAACTTAAGTGAAGCCACAAGAGTTTGGGACTGAATTTTGCTTAATGTGTCTAAGGTTAACTTTCTTCAGTACTGATGATTACTGAGGTAAGGCACCCTGACTCCCAAAGGGTGCTATGTGTTGCCGTATTTTGTAATGTGATGTTTTTGTGGAATTTTAATAACAATAAAATGACAATTTTATTCAGAAAATTTAAGTTGGAGCTGAATGTGGTAACAGGCTCTAATGCTTTATGAGCAGGACTTGTGGGGATATCAAGTCCAAGATTTTGATTTCTGTGTCCTGTTTTGTTTACCTTCCTGAGTTGAAAACTACGGTTCACAATTAAAAAGGAAATAAAAAAAAACGGATTCAACTCTAATCTTTATGAAAAATATCCAGAAAGTTTTGCTTTTACTGCCTTATAGGACCTATATTTTTCCTAGAAAAGGAAACACAATCCTCCCATTAATGACAGAAATTAATTTTAGAGCATGACCAGATAATTAGATTCCCAAATGACTGGAGAATATTTAAAATTCTTTCTGATTTTTAAGCAATTATAAGTCTCGTAGCAAAATGTGCTCAAAAGTATATAATATGAGAATGCTGTGTAGTAGACAATAATGACACAATTTTTTTACTACTTTGTTATCCACAAGGTTTGCAGAGAAATACAGTTGCAACTACAGATCTATTTCTATGGCCTTTTAAAATTCATTCATGGGTACTCAGTGCTATGATTGTTCAACTCAAACTAAATACAACAGTTTTATTTTAGAGTCAGAAAAGCTCACTTGTCTGTTTATTACATAAACGAGATGCAGAAAGTGTGATCATTACTGCACCTGGATCAGCTCTTAAAGCAAAAAATCATTGGCAGTCTTTTCAACAGCTTCCATGGGCTTTGTATCAAACAATTCAAAACAGACCGTAAGGCCTTTTAATCTTGGATAGCATTAACTTCTGTGACACTATAAATCTCCCAGTCATTGCTATGGATGAAGCAGGTTTCTAATAGAGGATGGAACACAAAGGATCTGGACAGCAAGAGGAAAGAAGGCAACTGAGAAATTATGGTTATTTTGGCTTCTTTGACAATCTTGACCTTGACTAGGCACTGAGGAATCAGGATTAAAAAACCAAGGAACCGCTAAAGCACTTGCTCACATCCAAGAACTCAGTTCCAGTGCACAGAAGATGTGAGACAATGCTGGAAGCCAAATAACATGCACATAGCAAAATTCATAATCAGAGATGTAATATAATTTAATCTTTAGTCGGACATAGTCTTGAGTCACTTTTCAGATAGTAATAGCATTTACTTCTGGTTATATACAGATGCAATTTGCATCTTGTTATTAGAAGTTTGAGGGAGGGTGGAAGGTCTCCTAGTCCACTCTGTTTTGTCAAGAGGAGGCTCTGGTCTGCTTCTGGGTAACAAACAGGAGGAGCTGGAAGCCACTGTGTAGTTTGAAAGCTACGATCTGATCACTATCACTGAAACTTGGTGGGATGAATTGCATGACTGGAGTCCTGTCATCAATAAACTGTTCAGAAGGGACCGGCAAGGAAGGAACGGAGGTGGGGGTTGCCCACTACATAAAAAAATGAATTGATTGAACAGAGCTGTCTTTCAAAAACAGCAATGCAGAGGTCGAGAGCTTATGGGTGAAAATTACAGACCCAGCCAACACAGGAAACCTTGTGACTGGTGCTTACTACAGGTTGTCTGATCAAAGGGAGCCTGTTGACAAAGCATTCTTATTTCAACTACAGGAAGCATCACACTTGCAGGCGTTGATCCTGATAGGGTCTTTCAACCACCCTGACATCTGCTGGAAATGTGACACAGCAAGCTGCAAGCAATCTAGGAGATTCTTGAAGTTCATTGAGGATAACTTCCTATTTCAGATGATTCAAAAACCCAACTAGAGGACGTGCCTTACTGGACCTGTTGTTCACCAGCACAGAGGAACTCATTGCAGAGGTCAAGACTGGTGGTAGCCTGAGCTGCAGTGATCATGCCCTTGGGGAATTCATGATCTTGAGGGATATAGGCCAGGAGAAATGTATAGTCAAGACCTGAAACCCTAGAAAAGTGAATTTTCAGTTAAGAAACTGGTGGAGGGGACCTCCTGGGAAGCTGTCCTCAGGGATAAAGAAGCAAAAAAGAGATGACAGCTATTTAAAACATTTTTCTTAGAGTGCAAGAACTCTCAGTTCCCACGTGCAAGAAATCAGGCAAGGAAGGCAGACCAGCATGGCTGAGTAAGGACCACCTGGTCAAACTGAACCCTAAGAGGGGAATGCATAGGCAGTGGAAGCAGTGACATACATCCTGGGAAGAATATAGGGATACTACCCAGGAGTGTAGGGATGGGATCAGGAAAGCTAAGGCACAGTTGGAGCTAAATTTGACAAGGAATGTGAAGAATAATAAGAACGGCTTCTACAGGTGTGCTGGGCAGAAAAGGAAGATTAACAAAGATGTACCCCAGCCTCACTCCCCCTGATAAATAAGACAGGAGGACTAGTGACAATGGACATGGAGAAGGCTGAGGTATTGAACAATTTTTTTGCCTCAGTTTTAAATGGTAATCTCTCTTCTTACACTTCTCAAATCCCTTAATCTCAAGTCAGGGACTGGAGAAACAAAGCCCCTCCCATCATAAGTGAAGATCAGGTTCGAGCCCACCTGAGGAACCTGAACATACACATGTCCATAGGGCCCAATGAGATGCATTCCAGGGTCCTGAGGGAACAGGCAGATGTTCACATTTGGAAAGTCATGGCAGTCAGGTGAAGTCCCCAGTGACTGGAAATAGGGAAACATCACTTCTCTTTTGGCCCTTTTACTCTTCTTATATTGAGAGACTTTTAAGCTTATTTTGATATGAAACTTCACTTTTCTGATGCATTTCTTCATGGAAGAGAAGGACTGTAGTAAAATATTTACTTACACTTTGTAAATTCTTACACAAGGACATTTCAAGACAATGCAGTCTCTTCAGAATGCAGTTTTTAGGCAATGCAAAATAAATGTGTAGATTAAGAAATGTGAAAATACTGCTGTTGTATTTTAAAATGTACTGTCTTAGCAAAGTTATGAGGGAAGAAAAACATGACTCTATTGATCCGAATGTGTATGCTGTAGTTTGGTCAGGCAACATGTTTTGTAAGACTTCACCTTCTATATTGATTCTTCTTCTCTGGAGACTGATATCATGAGCTAAAGAAAGACAGCACACAACAAGCATTTGTATACATGACAGCTTAAAATTGTAGTGGAAGATCTAGCATCTGTAGAAGACGAGGAGATAGCTAGGTTTAATTCAGAAATCTTTAAATTTTCAGTTACTTTCAGTATTTCAGATAGATAGTATATGTAGCATCCAGATAAAAATGCAGCTACTGCTTTCTTTGTTCTTTCAAATATATCATTATATCATCATTTTTGTAGAGCAACAGAACATGGCAGAGTACTGAAGTAGAATATGAAATCGATTTTGAAAAGAAGCATTCATTTCAATTCTACCCATACTTCTGTGTGGACTAGTGTCCTAACACAAATGCAGTAATTACTGGAAACCTTGGGATTCTTAACTGAGCCTGTGGTACCACAGCTGCAAACTAATGTTTTCTTGCACACATGTATTGAGAATATGGAGCTGTTTTTTGACAATTTACAGTGGAGGTAAAAAAAGTGTTGATATTTCCATATACTTGCATATAGCAAGGAAAAGAGGTAGCTTTCTAAAAACACAGATACTCAAGGTGATCATTTACACACACAATAGTAGAAAAAAAAAATTCCTAAAAGGGCAGTATTAAGCTTTGTCAGTGATACTGGTAACCTAATTGACCATGAACTGTATTAAAATGCAGCAATGTCAAATTATGTTTAGGTCCTTATATATTGACAGCCCTAGAAATGCTGGCAAAAAATATCAGCTTTAAGGCTAGATTCCAATATCTTCTATTTGCTCTGCAGACTACTAAACTCTATTAGTTGTCTGACCAAAAAAGCATGTAAAAGGACAGATGCACCAGTTTTATGTTTTGTTTACACATTGGAAAAGAAGAAGATACTTTTTTTTACTCCCCTGAGAAGATTTAAACAGTCACTGACGTTAGTAAACAAATACAAGAGAGCCATAAGGATGCTTCATAATTTTCTGGTCTAGAATTGGTATGGAAGGATTTTTTTTAATTTTTTTTTAAAAAGGAAGTAATATTGAAATTTGTTTGCCAGATTATGTGGGCTCTGATTTGTTTCTGTTACAGGTAGAAGTGGCTGTGAGGAAATAAATGTTATGGGGTTTTTAGCTCTTTTTAAAGCTTTTACTCTTTCCATTTGTGAGAATTTTACTTGGGTTCTCTATTTCATTTATTAGGTTATGTGTTAGGTTCTCATTTCTCTCAGCCTCTCTGCTGAGGGTTTATATGAATTCTCAGATTTATATGATTGTTAGATTTCTGTGTTGAGCAAAGGCCTATTCATGTGAACATTTCAAATGAAAAATCTTTAGTCGTCTGTGGCACTCAATTAATTTCCTGATTTTCTTTTTCTGAAGAGTTAGAATTCTTAAGGTAACCACTGCTACTACAAACACAGATTACTACTTTTTTTACTACTGTTAAAAAAAAAAAACTGCCTCACTTAATAGGATGAAAAAGTGGGCGTGTCAGGCTCAGTATGTTAAAATATCATGTGGCCCTTCATGCGCACTCTGGGCTTCCAAATTGCCAGCTCTAGGGTGTATGCATCTATTGTGTTGCATGGTGCTACTGTTTCTGGGCAGTCCATGATACGGAGCCCTGGCACACAGCTGGAAGGTCTGCATGCCTGTACTATGACACCAAAGACCCTCAACTTTCCCTCTTACTTTCTGACTATGCACCTTAAATTTCTCATGCGCTTTTGCCTTCAGTAGACTTGTCAATTAGTGGATTCTGCAGGGAAGATAACACTGCATCTCAGAGCTGAGTGGTTTGAGGGATGTGTGAATGCCTGCAAATTTATTTCTCAGGTTTCTCTGTATAATGGGCTATAAGTCAATAAAGGTATAGTATCAAAGTCTGTTGCTCTTGGAGAAAGTGAGAATAAAATCAAGGAAACTAATGGAACATAAAATGCTTGCTTATATTCCTGAGAGAGCTATCTGTATTGCTTTCCCTCTCTCAAGTATATGCAGACATACGTTACATGACCTGACCTGCACTTTCTGGGGCACAGCATTTACTGTCCCATGCAAGTGAGTAAGCCAGAAGAAAAGAGCATGCTCTTAGTCATGTATTAACAAGTTATCAGTTCTTCTTTGCATACCTATTTAAGCAAGACAGAAAGCAAGAACAACTAAGTCTTAAAGCCTCAGCGCATTCCCTGGACTAATCTTAGGGCAGTGTAGTTTTGTACTTGGACAAAGTACATTGCAGGTGACTGATTAAAATAATAACAACAAAAATAATAATAAAGTGAGCTGAACTTTGGATTGAAAATGCTTTATCCAGCCTGAAATTAAACTTTTTGATTGATTTTTTTTTTCAGAGGAGAAAATTCATTATCTTTAATTAACACTTTCTTCTTTCAGCCTTTTATGGGCCTCTTCCCAGCTAAGACCCTTGAACCATTTTGCATTAATATTTTCATGAACTGTGGACCATCTTCCTAAATTCCTCTCAACAAAAGACATGTTCTGAAACACTTGTAGTCACAGTTCAGCCTGACATGGAAAGAGATGTTGGATTAATAAATTTTTACATAATATTTACTGATGAAATCCTTAAGAAATTATAAATTTGGACTGTCAGGGGGAGGAGCAAAAGAAGAAATTTGAATCTGTGTGCCTTGTTCTGGTCTCCTTTACACAGCACAGCAACTTAAGACATTCCTTAAAGAAGTCCAGAATTGCTTGTTCTTCCTTTGTAGCTCTTTTCATAGAATCAGAATTGAGCAAAGGGACCACCTTATAGCTGGAAATAACCAACAATCATAATTACTGTTTCTCACAGTATGACAAAATCAGCTGACAAAACTCTCCAAAATTCCACATCACCAAAACCCAAGTGAAGTCCACGCAGTTTTTCTCAATTGCATCTGTTAACATAAGTGCTTTAAAATAGTCAGAAGTGCCATCTGCTGCTACTTAAAAGAATCCCACTCTCTCTCTCACCCCTAGGTAAAGGCACTCATGATGAAGCACCAACATCTGTTTCTAGCAAAACAGTAAACTCAGTCTTTAGCTCATACCAAAGTTAAGTGTAGTCCACTGGTTGGATTTGCCTTTTTTAGGAATTTAGCCACACACATGCGGATTTTTCTTTGCTTCTATTAGCATCCAATTTGCTGACAAGGGTTTTACCATGTACATATTAACAGAAATTGAAAGACTTACCATGTTACCACCAGGCTGCTTCAGAGAGGCTATTTTTATACAGCAGTAGATGAGACAGACTGAGAAACAGAAATAACCCAACAAAGGTTCTTCTGTGAAGGCATCTGAGAACAAGAGGGAATGGTAAGTACAAGAAAAATGCACTGTACAGACACACAGCGAATTTGGAAAGATTAGATTCTACTACAGTACTTGCAGCACCTCCAAAGGAAGAGGAATATAACTTTATTTGTTTCTCTTGAGCAACTGTTACTGATTTTCATTAAGCCTGTACTAAACCATCCTAAATTTACAATAAACTTGAAATATATCTCTAGGAAGGAAAATCACTTATCAGACAAGTCTAGGGGAAAATCCAGCCAGCCAGCTAAAATCATTTCAATGAGATGCCCATGGAATTAATCTTGCAATGAGAGAATAACACTATCGAGTACCTAAGCACAGCTGCTCAGCTTCTCTAATGCTGCTGGTTCTGTTTTATTCATGGTAAATCCTCCACCTGCTGCCATCTCATCTGTGATCTTGCTGGAATCTCTTCTAAGAGCACAGCCACAAAATCCTAGCCTACTGGCAGATAAAACGTTTGCCTACATATTCTGCAGTAATAACCCAGTTAGGTGAGTTCTTTTTCCTTTGGTGCCTTTTCATTTTTGAAAGACAGACTACTTAGTGTTGCTGGCTGAACTCATGTATAATAGTTGTATTCCCTTTTCCTCAGTGAAAATTTCCCTACTGAAAAATAAGTTTTTCAGTGCCATAAACAGTGAAAATTTATGTCAATTTTACTTAGCCTCAGTCAGAAGATAGGATTGATTTTAAGAGTTCTGTATAGGTATAAGAGTGTCTACCTGTAATAACTTATTTTACTAGCAAATGAATTGATTTTATAACTGAAAAGCAGAATATATGTTTTGCTGAACACATGAAAGTTTCATATATGTCAACTGTATACCATAAGAAAAAACAAATTTGTTGATAAAGGACTACATTTAGTACAAATGAGTTAGCTTTTTTTAAGATGCAACAATATTACTGGTAGGATTAAGTTCAGAAAGGATTTTGAGAAGGCAGGTTTCAGCTCAGTGAAGATGAAGATGCCACCTGCACCTGTTAACAGTTGCACCTCTCTATTAAGTGAACACTGTGGTCCTTGGTCACTCACTCACATGCAAAGTAAAACTAAGGGCAAGGAAAAGAACTGCAAAGGGACTCAGCAATATTCAGAGCCAGGAAAGAGTAACACAATGAGTCTGAACTTTGAAAATGTCCAGCTAATACACCTAAGGAAGAATTATTTCAAAACTTCAGAGATTCAGTGTTGATGTGGGAGACAAGAAAGAAAAGCAGAACTCATAAAAGGCAAAAAAATTAAACCTATATCAGTAAGGCTGTGTGCCAGATGAAAGAAAAAGTGCCAATATGGGTTTTGTGTTGCATATGTTAAAGTCATATCGTGATGGAAGGCAGAAATAATGCCAGATTACACCACTGTTGTGCAACCCACCTGGAATATCATATTTCACTGTAAGGATGTAAGAAAGTGTCAGAATTAACAAGATGCACCACATGGGTAAAGTGAAGTTGAGGGAGCTCTGCCAGAGCAAGAACTCCAAACTCTCTTCATTCAGGTGAATAACATTTTGAAAAGATGTTATTATCCATTTGTGTAAAGTTGAAAAAGTCATTAATAAAATCTCTACTCTTTCCATATGTGTCTCCATTTTCTATTTTTGGGCAATCTGCATGGTCTCCTGTGTTGGGCTGACCTTGGCTGGATGTCAGGTGTGCACCAAGCTGCTTTATCATTCCCCCTTCTCAACTGGACAGTGGAGAGAAAATATGATGAAAGGCTCATTGTTGAGATAAGGACAGGGAGATCACTCACCAATTACTGTCACAGGCAAAATAGACTTAACTTGGGGAAATTAATTTATTACCAATTAACTAAGGAGTAGGATAATGAGAAATAATAACAAATCTAAAGACACCTTCCCCCCACCCTTCCCTTTTTCCTGAGCTCAGCTTCACTCCCAGTTTCTATACCTCCTACCCCTGAGCAGCACAGGCGGATGGGGAATGGGGGTTGCGGTCAGTTCATCACGCATTCTCTCTGCTGCTCCTTCCTCCTCACACTCTTCCCCTGCTCCAGTGTGGAGTCCCACCCACAGAATACACTCCTCCATGAACTTCTCCAAGTCCTTCCCATGGCCTGCAGTTCTTCACAAACTGTTCCAGCATGGGTCTTTTCCACAGGGTGCAGTCCTTCAGGAATGGACTGCTCCAGCATGGGTCACAAGTCCTGCCAGAAAACTTGCTCCAGCGTGGGCTGCCAAGGGAAGGTGAGGGCCAGCAACAGCTTTCACTTAGCCTTGGCCAGTGGCGGGTTCGCCTTGGAGCTGACTGGAACTGGCTCTGTTGGACTTGGGGGAAGCTTCTGGCATCTTCTCACAGAAGCCATCCCTGTTGCCCACCCCCCACTACCAAAAGCTTGCCATGTAAACCCAATACACCTCTTCTTGGTAACATGACATGGATAACTCAGGAAGAATGTGTGTATCAACAGTGTGTGTGACTGGAATACCCAAAACTCTCTCCTCTGAGAGGATGCTTGCCCAGACGCTGATGGTGATCAAGAGCAAATTAACAATAACAAAGTTTGCTTAAGATAATGGTCAGTCAAATTAAGCAGTATCCAGAGCATGACCAAGAGACTTTAGATGAAAGAAGGAGTCAGCTTTAAAAGGCATAAAATTAAGGATGGAAAATTTATGATGTGAGGAGATACCTAGGATTGAGAACAGGGTAAGCCTGGGTTTGACACCACAAGAAGTCACTCTTCCAGCAGCCCTCCCAGGCCTATGTTTATGCCTCACAAACAACCCTCCCCACCAGACACTGTGAGATACCAGCACCTGGCTTGTGGGCTGACAACACAGGGGAAGCACACAGGGACCCACCTTGGGTGTGCAGCTGTGACTCTTCATCATATTTTTCACCAGTGTGGGGGTCAGTGGGGTGTGTGGAGCAGCAGGGGTACACATGAAGCTGGAGCACCCACACCTCCCACAGAGGGTGTGCAAGAAAGGGAACCTGCAGTGCCAGGAGAGGGGATGCTTGTTGGTAGCACACACGGCAGGGGGAGGATGGATCTGTGTGAGTATGTGAATGACTCTGTGTGTGCATGCATGCTTAGAACATTTAGACATAGTTATAAAAGGGTCTTTAGAAATTTGTAGGTATTTATTAACAGCTGTTGAGTGTCTAGTAATGTCATTTATATGTCATATTGTTGACATTGATCCTGAATGTATAGCTCTGTGATTGCCATTTAATTATGTGTTGTTCAAAAAAATCAATAAGCAATTTTGATCCTGATTCGAGTTAAACTACATAAGCAGAGCAGTTTTTTCTTGTGCCATTCTGTAACTTCCGTATCATGTATACCTAAGTGGCTGGCATGGGCACCAATTATATTCTGGTACTATTCCAGAAAGCTCAGTGAGGGATCATTTACTTTATTTCTTGGCACTTCTGTTTTTATAATATGACCGTAACGTTTGTCTCCAATTTCATTTCTGCTGTGTGAAGCATTGATGACAAGCAGATCCCCAAGTTTCCTGCAATTAGTTTGCAGAATTTACTACCGAACTATTGCCTATTGGAGAAAAATATTCCAAAATCCACATTTTGTTTAAAGAAGAGGTCTTTCTACTTGCAAAGAAAGTCTTCAAAGCACTAGAAGTGAACAGGGGGATGCAATAATATTTGGAGACAAACAGCAGAGGTGTTCTCTTTTTAGGCCAACCAGGATGAAATGTTTTAAAAAAGTTTTTGTGACCCCCCCCTTGTAGAAACAACTGTTTGCAACCATTCTCCACCACTCACCTGCACTCTGCTTGGTGCAGATCTGAATGGCTTTCTGGGTGATGGCATGAAGGGGAAGGATTTGGGCTATTCAGGAAACACTTACTGCTCAAAAGCCATTTTCCTTTTTCCAGGTGCAGGAAGTAAGCTTGATGGGACTCTTCCACAGGCCAGAAGAAGCCTCATTCTTTCTGTTAGGATTTATACCTCAACTTAGCTATTTAATAACTGTTTGACTTGTAATGCTTTTATTACTTCAAACTGTTGTACCAGCAAAACCAGTTCTGTTATGTCATGCCATCAAAATCTCCATCTTCAACTTGGATCACTTGATGGAGAGTTCCTCAAGCAACCAGGGAGTTAATAACTAAGTGCCTTGGGTGTGGACACAGGCAAAATCCAGCTACACCGTGATTGTAACTATTGCACAAACATGAATTTCACCTTGTTAACACATTTATAACATGAATTCCCTAGCTCTTGTCATACAGTTGCTGTCCCAGATGTGAGGTACCTCCATGCCTCTGGCTGAGTTGCTTCACAGGAGTGACTGAGCTTGTGGTCATGACAGGTCCTGTGGTTCAGGAACAGGAGAAAGTATGTCAGTAAAAAGAGGAATAACTTAATTATCTGAAACAGATGATTCTACTGAATCATCATGTGTCTGAAGACACAAACTACAATGTCCCCAAATACTTTTGCCTCTGGAAGCTTGCAGAGATTTCTGCATAAGCAATGGCCTGCATGGATACTCCCTGGATTTTGTTCTATGTATCTTCATCTAGAGGTGAATAAACCAACTAAACTTAAGGCTGTTTAATTCATATTGACTATGTCTAAGTAATTTGTTACTGTAATATGACACAGTAAAAAAAAAAATATTCCAGGAGTCCCATTAAAATATATCTTGTAAGCTGACTTTCTTTTGCCTAGATGCAGCTCCACTTGTTTCATAATCGGTTATGCCTGTTTTCAGTGCAGAGGACAGTCTATTGGACCTTTTAGCACTTGCATTTTAAAGATGTTTGAAAGACAACTGACAGTAATGTATGACAAATCTGCAAAATGTTCTGTGTTGCTCTATGAAAATTGCAACCTCCACCTGACCCACCATACCCTGCAGCTACATTAATCAGGGCACATTTTCTGCTGAAAGACACAAGGGACACGATCCACTGAAAACACCAACATAGGAAACCTTAAAAGATTTAAGTATGTTATGTCAAACATAAACTTGCATCTGGCTGATAAAAAATGGCCACTGTGCCCTATGCTGGCATACTACTTCTTGTCTCAATCTGCTGTAGTGCTTTTGTTACTTTGGCTTTGATGCTTAAGCGTGAAAAGAAAAAACACCCCAAAACCTGGCAGAAAGTCTTATTTAATTTTCCATAATTTGGGTCCTTGGATCAACACATGGAGATGTTAACTTAGGCATTACCTACCTTGGAGCCTTGGGTAGATCTCTAAAAGCAGAACTAACAGTTTAATGCCAACTGTCTATAGTCCCTGTTTTTCAGAACAGGGAGGATGGATTCAAGGGCAAGAAGAGTCATTTTAGGGCCATTCCAAAGGAGCCCTCTAGAGTGATGTACTTTTTCTGGGAACAGGTCTGCCTGCTCTAAACTACTACAGGGTGGTGATTGCTGTAATTTACCTGCAGAATCAAGGGAACAGTAAAGGAGACACAAAATTAAGCTGAGCTCCCTTTAACACAGTAAGCAGTCAGCAGATTTGCCTTTTATTTCCTTATTTTCCCATGAAATCCCAGATTACCGGGAGCATAAGTGCCTTCTATGTTAATTTCAAATGAATAAGTAAAAGAGGTTATATATTCTGTGTTAAGTGTATCTTTCTTTTTGCTTCAGAAGTGGGTAAATAGAGACCAGTTAATTGCTTCAGTTGTTTTTATGATAATAGACTGTTTTTCAAATTAATCACTTTAGTAAAGCATAAGAAGTGGTGTCAGAAGATTGTTGAGGTTTATTTCTAATTAGGACCACTGAGAATGATGTTATTTAATTTATTACTATGTTGAATTAATATTTCGTATTTAACTGCAGGTGTCCATTTCAATGATTTAGTCTCTTTCAATCATTAAAAAATATAAAATGGAAATCCCTCCTTCTCAGAGACATACCACTACATTTTTTTTGCCAAAAATCCATTTCCTGCAGAACAAGAATATGTATGCACTGATTTTTATAACTAGTTAAGTTGAAATGAAATTCCAAAGATATCTAAAAAAAAAATTGTCTTATCTTATATTTTTTAACAATTTTTTATTCAGACTCATTGAGAGATGCAGAGTTTCTCTCCAACCTGGGAATCTAAAGATGAAAAGGATAAATTAGGAAGACAATTTTTAAGGGTAATTTAAAATTCTGTGGAGTTAATCAACTTCATGAAAGTCAATTTCAAGAGTTTTTATGTTGTAAATAATATATTTTTGGTTATGTTGGGCCTTAAATGGTGCTATCCTAGGAAATAAAAGCAGAAACTGAGGAGTGCCATGGCTGGAGAAATGCTTATCTCTAAGGTATTTCTCAGAGATCTTCTATGCTTGCATTACACAAGTAGGATCTAAGAAGTTCTTTTTTTTCTATACACATCATATTGTTCTCTTTCTCCCACTCTAGCTCTTGTCCATGTGTCACATTTTCTCTTCGTTCCTCCTTCATTCCTCCTCTTTAGCTCATAAGTATGCAATAGCGGGATGCACACCTAAGAAAATATTTCTTATTTAGGCTTATGGCAAATATACACAATCCAGTCCTGTGTGGTGTTTTTACAGTTGTGATTGTTTCATGTTTTTGTGTTTTTCTCTACAGATTAGAACAAATCTTAATAGGGGCTTTTTTTTTTTTTTCAAGATTGTCTCTTGGAGATGCCGGTGTGAACCCCATACATCATTACACAGCAGCTAGAGCTCTGCTGTGAATGCTCTGCTTTCTGTTTATGAATGATTAGCTATTCTCTTTTTGAAACATTGCAGGGAGGCAGCCTTTGATCCTGATTGCCTTTTGGCTAGGTCTCCAGACTTTGGTTTAAACAGATCAGAACTTTTGATCGTAGAATAAAAAAATGAAAAGAGTTTTTAGGAGCAAATGTGCTTTTCCCCATAGAAAGGACATAAAGACAAATTTTTTATTCTTCTTAGTTTAGCACAAAATTAAATGCGTTTTTGTATTTTGTTCTCCGTCTTTATTGTGGACTTTCAACACAACTCAATTCAGAATAATTATAGATAAATCAATTATTTATTAGTTAGAACAATTTGCCCTTGAATTATCAGAATGCTTTGTTCATCTTCCATTAGGAATTGCTTGGTATTCAATATGTTATCTTTTTGGTGTGGGACATGAGGATTGATTCTTTCCATAAGGGCAGCCTGAAGAAGTACTTTGGTGGCATGAGTTGCTTCATTTTAAAGAGTAATAAGCTATGGATGTATATGAACTCTTTCTGATAACAAAGTATTAACTTTAGGGTGAATATGTATAATATGAAAATATTACTTCCGTTTTATAATTTGCCTATATTGTATTCTTGTAAATATAGTTGACTACTAAAGAGTGTACAAATGAATGAAGAAGAGATGAATTGCTAATTCAGTTGTGTTTTAACATGTTTAATGTGGGGGTTTTGCGTTTCAGAGAAGCTGAAACAATACAGAAGGGATATGAAGTAAAAATGTTTTCACTAAAGCATAAAAATAAAAATAACTGCACAAATAAGCAATCTTTTTGTTTATCAAAATCTACTAGAATTGTAAGAGACAGACTCCCTTTCAAATGAGTTTTACTTTCTTAAATTACTTCAGGGTTATTTTTTTCTTTTTTTTTCTTTGTTTTGTTTTGTTTTTTTTTTTTTTTACTTTGATTTACTTTGTTTCATGACTTTTTAGTTGAGTTGATAGTTGTAAATAATCACTGAGTATCACATTGGTTCTGTTTGGCCTGGGTAGAAAGTTTAATGAAAGACATTCAACGTGTTTCTATGAGGGGAATAGGTGGAACACCACAGGATGTTCCAGCTGAGTTTTTTCATGGAACAGAGGTCAGAGAGAGAAAAAGAGAGAGAGAGAGTTGTTCTCCATCCAAAGGACATCTAGCCTGTTAAGTCATTCTTTATTTTTAGATCTCTAACCAACTACTTTAAGATAATGCATAATATTTTTCACTTTAGCCCATAGTGGAAAATAAGTTTACAGACAAGCAGACCTAGGTAGAAGGCAACTGACTCTCATGGATGTCTTGGAGAGATGTAATAATTTTATGAAAAAATGTAACATTGGATCTTCTTGGTTTTTTCCAACGATGAAATTTATGTTAATATTGGCTGCAGGGAAGCTTTTTTTAATGCAGTTCCTGTTGTTTGTTTTAAATGTTCTGTGACTACTTACTACTTTACCATTTGCCTTACTGCAATTTGGCACTAGTGAGAGTGAAGTCTAGCTTTTTTTATAACCTTTACTTTTCTAATTTCTAATTGCAAAAATTATAATTTACATACATAGGTTCTAGTAAGAAGTAAAACGTGCTTTCAATCACATGCCAAAATATGGCAACACAAATAACAATAGTCTCTGTACCCTGAGTCAAAACTGCTTTCCTCATTCCAGATGCCAAAAGTCTTGAGTCTAAATCTAGAATCTGATTTTAAAGATGAGAGAGCAACTTGTTGCCTGTTTTCGTGCTCTTTAAACAGACTGAACAGAAATTGAGAAGCTAGAAAAGCTGTATGCATGGACATCCTTGCATCTGGACCTGAGTGCATAGTTTCTTAGACATAGTTCTCCCCATGTGATCTACGTTTGTCTGCTTTGTATAGGGTGACATAAACAATTTGACCTTGTCGTTAGTTAGTTCCAAGAATTAGTGAAATACATTTTCAAATGAAAGAGTAAGAACATTATATCTCAAATGGGTGTCGTGTTCCAATCAGTTCTTAAAAACAAGAAATGTGAGCTCCAGATTTTGTTCTGAGAAAACATTCTGAACATCTCCTATATTTCCTAGTTCACTGAAAAAAATATGAATTGTCACATTTCACTGTCACATTACAGCAGTATTGTGTACTTCTCTACAGAATTGCAATTGATAATTTATTTTATAGTCATGGATAATTTTCATTTAAGTCTTTGTTTGTATTTGTAATAATCTAATATTTACTCTACAATTGTTTTTCATTTTGGCACATAGTGGCAAAAGAGTTTCCTGTTAGTTAAATTATGCTGGAACCACAAGTAATAAAGCTGGAATTGCATTGTGAATTTCACCTCAAAATATTCGCAACTGCTTTAGAAATTTCTCAAAGCAACATACAAACTAGATCACCTTTTGCTGATGCAGAGACAGTTTCAAGGCAACATGTCTTATGCCACATGAACATTTATATGAGTTAACAGGGCAGATTAATCTTTCAGTTACATTGAAGAAACTGTAAGATTGCTGCATTGGTTAGAGACTAATGTCTCAATTGAAACTATATTTTTGCAATTGGAGTGTAAGTCAGGATATAGGAATTGATAAATCTGCACATTTTTAACCAATGAATTATTCTATGAATCATGATTAAGAACCTCAGAAGGCACAAATCAAAACGATTTCACATCAGATCTTCTTCAATTTTATGTCTCATAAAAAATGAAGCATTAACTTTTTCTGATAAGAGGGAGTCAATGTTTTGCATTCCCATCTATGATGTCTACTGATTGTTACAAGACCCCAGCAAATGTATTCATATCAAGAAAATTTCTAATGAAATTTAAATTACTCCCTCTTAAAGATTGGAAGCCTCCTATCTTATGATAAGAATCTTAAGGCAGGATGAACATACAACGGTCTTCACTCGTCTCTGTAAATACACCCTTTTAATAGCCTGTAAAAAGTTACATGTTCCATCTTTATTTGTTCATGCTTCTTTGCTGGTATGTGCTTCTTTGCACCATAAATCAAGTTGTTGTTGGTATGGTAGATCTATACCAAGCTCATACAAAACAATCCTACATATGCCTGCACAACTTTCCTGTTAAGATTTGTAGTAGAAATATTGAGAGTGGTATGAATGCAGGTTGAATGAGAATTTAGGTGTGTGAGAACACTAGAAGGAATAGCAAGGATGAGATATATGGACAGCAAATGCTGTTGGCACCTAATTAGCAGGTTATCAAGATCAGAGCACACTACTTACAGCTTCTCAAGACATTTAGACAATGAAAACCTTAGACAACCTAAAAGACAGATCGGACTTTACTGACACTGTATTGCTCTGGAAATTTGCTGCCTGCCCCAGAGATAATGTTTGATCCTTAGTGTAGTGGGGCTGAATAGCATGGAAGGATTGTTTTATGTGTTTGATATGTGATATTCCTTAGCACATATTGCACATTTTCTTCTGTTTACAGCAGAAATGTACTATTGATTTATGCGTGTTTATAAGACTCTCTAAACCTCAGATCTTTCTTTGCAGACCTTTCAGTCATCTCCCTTTTAATATTTGCATTATAGTCTGCATGTAAGTGTAACATTTTGCATATGCAGTTGTTAAACTACATTTCATTTGGGTTTTTTTTAGACCATTGTTTTTACATATCAACACCATTTTGAATTCTAATCTTGATTTCCGGTCCTTCCCAACAACAGCATATAAGAAAGGTGAGGAAGCTTTAAGTATTATGTAAAGAAATCTTAAACATTAAATTATTTACCTAATATGAGATTAAATAAGAGTAAATGAGGACAGGATATGAGTTGATTCTTCTATATCAGTATATAAGTTCTATCTTTTTTGTGTAATCTTTGTTTTATCCCCTTATGCAAAGTAATATTCTTGCACTTTGGATCTTGTACTTCTACTAAGAAATAAACTCAGATGATAGAAACTAGCATAACTTCCCTGGACTATTCCACATCTGTGACATCTGACGGTCTGGTCTATGTTGGATATAAAATGGATTGGGGTTGGGGGTATTTGACCCTAGGTGCTTCCTGCAGGGACTCAGCTTGGCATGCACCCAGGACCACTATACATGTAGGTGAGTGTGCATGTGCTTGTGAATGGGTTTTTTCCCTGTATTTGACAAATTTATCCCCCCTGCTTCAGTTGCTACTCTCAATAAAACTAAACTGATTGTCACTTGAATCCACCTACTTGCTTTTTTGAGTACCAGGAGAACAACTGGAGGATCATCCACTGATAGATACCCTAATCATACCAGATAATGTATGTTTTAAGTGCAGGCATTCACAAAACGTCTGCAGTTAAATATTTGTATTGTCTTGAGACCTGTATTGTCTTGAGACCTGTCTTCCATCCCTGGAAGCCCCCAAGCAGACCTGTTAGTGTGACTTCATACTTTTGAGCTATCCATGCCAAAGTTTGAAAACCACTCTTGATGTGCAGGAAGATCATAGAATCATAGACGGATGAAATCATTCCATAGATGGAAAAGACCCTTAAGATCATCGAGTCCAACCGTTAACCTAGCACTGCCAAGTCCATCACTATACCATGTCCTCGAGCACCACGTCTATCCGTCCTTTAAATACCTCCAGGGATGGGGACTAAACCACTTCCCTGGGTAGCCTGTTCCAATGCTTGACCACCCTCTCGGTGAAGAAGTTTTTCCTAATATCTAACCTAAACTTCCCCTGGCGCAGCTGGAGGCCGTTTCCTCTCGTCCTATCACTTGTTACTTGGGAGAAGAGACCAACACCCACCTCGCTACAACCTCCTTTCAGGTAGTTGTAGAGAGCAATGAGGTCTCCCCTCAGCCTCCTCTTCTCCAGACTAAACCACCCCAGTTCCCTCAGCCAATCCTCATAAGACTTGTGCTCCAGACCCTTCACCAGCTTCGTTGCCCTCCTCTGGACTACGCTCCAGCACCTCGATGTCCTTCTTGTAGTGAGGGGCCCAAAACTGAACACAGTACTTGAGGTGCGACCTCACCAGTGCCGAGTACAGGGGCACTATCACCTCCCTGGTCCTGCTGGCCACACTATTCCTCATACAGGCCAGGATGCCATTGGCCCTCTTGGCCACCTGGGCACACTGCTGGCTCATGTTCAGGCGGCTGTCAACCAACACCCCCAGGCCCTTTTCCGCCAGGCAGCTCTCCAGCCACTCCTCCCCCAGCCTGTAACATTGCATGGGGTTGTTGTGACCCAAGTGCAGGACCCAGCAATTAGCCTTGTTGAATCTCATACAGTTGGCCCCAGCCCAACAACTGAGCGAGTCCAGGTCCCTCTGCAGGGCCTTCCTACCCTCCAGCAGATCGACACTCCCACCCAGCTTGGTGTCGTCTGCAAACTTACTGAGGGTGCACTCAATCCCCTCATCCAGATCATCAATGAAGATATTGAACAGGACCAGTCCCAGTACTGAGCCCTGGGGAACACCACTCGTGACCGGCCACCAACTGGATTGGACTCCATTCACCACCACTCTCTGGGCTCGGCTGTCCAGCCAGTTTTTAACCCAGCGTAGAGTGTACCCATCCAAGCTGTGAGCAGCCAGCTTCTCCAGGAGAATGCTGTGAGAGACAGTGTCACAGGCCTTACTAAAGTCCAAGTAGACAACATCCACAGCCTTCCCCTCATCCACTAAGCGGGTCACCTTGTCATAGAAGGAGACCAAGTTAGTGAAGCAGGACCTCCCTTTCATAAACCCATGCTGGCTGAGCCTGATCCCCCGGTTGTCCCGCACGTGCTTCATAATGGCACTCAAGATGATTTGTTCCATGACCTTCCCTGGCACCGAGGTCAGGCTGACAGGCCTGTAGTTCCCCAGATCCTCCTTCCAACCCTTCTTGTAGAGGGGCGTCACATTTGATAGCTTCCAGTCATCTGGGATCTCCCCGGTTGACCAGGACTGCTGATAAATGATGGAGAGTGGCTTGGCCAGCTCCTCTGCCAGCTCCCTCAATGTCCTTGGGTGGATCCCGTCTGGTCCCATGGACTTGTGAACATCCAGGTGGAGGAGCAGATCAGTGACTGCCACCTCTTCAACAACTAGGACTTCACTCTGCATCCTATCTTCATCTCCCAGCTCACAGGCCTGAAAAACCCGAGGATGACCAGTCTGACTATTAAAGACTGAGGCAAAGAAGGCATTAAGTACCTCTGCCTTCTCCTCATCCTTTGTGGCAAAGTTACCTTCTGCATCCAACAAAGGAGGGAGATTCTCCCTGGCCCTCCTTTTGTCACTGATATATTTATGAAAACTTTTTTTGTTGTCTTTAACGGCGGTGGCCAGTTTAAGTTCCAGCTGCGCCTTCACCTTTCTGATCTTCTCTCTGCATATCCTGACAACATCCTTGTAATCCCCCTGAGTCGCCTGCCCCTTCTTCCAAAGCTGGTAATCTCTCCTTTTTTTCTTGAGTTCTAGCCAAAGCTCCCTGTTCAGCCAGGCCGGTCTTCTCCCCCGCCTGCTCGACTTGTGGCACATGGGGACGGCCTGCTCCTGCGCCTTTGAGACTTCCTCCTTGAATAGCATCCAGCCTTCCTGGACTCCTTTGCCCTTCAGGACTGCCTCCCAAGGGACTCTGTTAACTAGACTCCTGAACAGCCCAAAATCCGCCCTTCTCAAGTTCAGGGTAGCGGTCTTGCTGACCTCCTTCCTTACTTCTAGAATTGAAAACTATCATGTCGTGATCACTGAGCCCAAGACAGCCTCCGACCACCACATCGCCCACCAGGCCTTCTCTGTTTGTAAACAGCAGGTCCAGCGGGGCACCTCCCCTGGTTGGCTAGCTTACCAGCTGCATCAGGAAGTTATCTCCCACACACTCCAGGAACCTCCTAGACTGCTTCCTCTCTGCTGTGTTGTATTTCCAGCAGATATCTGGTAAATTGAAGTCTCCCATGAGAACAAGGGCTAGGGATTGAGACTTCAGCCAACCGCTTGTAGAGTACTTCATCTGTTTCCTCGTCCTGGTTGGGTGGTCTGTAACAGACTCCCACCAGGATGTCTGCCTTGTTAGCCTTCCCCCTGATCTTAACCCATAAGCACTCAACCTTATTATTACTGTCGTTGAGCTCTAGACAGTCAAAACACTCCCTAACATACAGGGCTACCCCTCCCCCTCTCCCTCCTAGCCTGTCCTTTCCAAGGAGCTTAAGAGATGACCACCAGGAGATCTAAAAACTGTAATAATATGTAGCATTTGTGATATAACTATAGTTCTCTTTGTAGAGAAAATGTAATCACAGTTCTGTGTGTGACTGAGTGACACAGACCCTGAGTGAACTAGAGAACTCCACTTCAGTCACAAAGAAGCTTGACCAAAAACAGTAGCACATTTAACTATTTTCCTTTTGTCTGAGTGAGGCCCATCCATGTAACTTTCTAGCATGACAAAAAAGGTCAATACCAAGGTATTTTCTGTGTAAAATTAAAAATCAAGGCATTGGGAATGTAGAGAAAGCAAGTCAAGTTTTCACTTATTTTTTCTTTAAACGTTTGCCTTGAGTGCCTAGATCAGCTAAATTTCTTTCATAAATCAACTATTACTCTCCTTGTCTTACTCAGGAACTCTCTAAGTCTGTTGTCTGAAGAAGACAGCAGGCATCCCCCTGTGGGTGCACATCTGTGATATGACTTCTAAACAGTCACAGCTTGAGGTGGATCACATTTCTCCTACATACAGGCTCCTTCAGAAAACAAAAAATGTTCTTAAACTCAGCAGAGCTTCCTCTCTGCCTTAAGGACTATAACAAGCAAACAGAATAACCAAATAAGCTGATGCTGTCTGTCAAAAATCCTTTTGGTAAATTCAACATACATTTAAGGAAAAAGAACACTCTGAAGATATTTGTATCTTGGCCAATTGAACCCTTCAAATGCAGAATCGTAAAATCACAGATTAGTTTAATCTGGTAGGGACCTCAGAAGGTCTACTAGACCAAACCCCTGCTCAAAGGAAGGCTGACTGTGACATTATCTCAGGTTGCTCAGGGCCTTGTTCTGTTGAATAGTAAGTATCTCAAAACATAGGGATTCCACAACAATTTCTAAAATTTCCTGACATTTTGTATTTCAAAATGAAAAACTTTGAAATAAATATTTGCAATTTATCTTCATAGGTTTCTGCAAGGGGATTAACTTGTTATCTGGATGTGGATATGGCATATTATAGTTATCAACATTTAAAAAAATAGAGAGTAAAGTGATGGGATTTTCATACACAATTTCTTTGAATGTTTTATTTGATCAGCCTTACCTTTCTGGAAAGGGATAGCCCCCTTGCTGTAGAAAAAGGAAGTTTCTTTCCAAGTCTGTTATAAGCAGGGCTATTTGTTCTTGGTAATAAAAGCTATCAGAGACTTCCACAATCCAGTGACAGGAGTAATTAGTGCTAGCAGGATGAAGCTTCATAAGAGTACAAAAACAAGTAGAAGGAGATATTCATCAGATCTCGTTTCTTTTCTCGGAAGTGGAAATTGGTGAGGGAGAAGGCTGTGCTGCACTGTGTGTTTGGCATTGAACTGTTAGACCTATGGAGACCTCAAGAGAATAATGTAAAGACTAGTTCTGCCTGAAATATTTAATAGGACTGACTGAATTATTTTGTTCAAAATTATTTCACTGCAAAGTGGATTTAACTTTCTTTTTTTGCTGAACCTATGAGACAGAATGTTTTTCATCCCTGTAGAACAAGCAGCCAGTGTGCTTATAATTATTCCACACCATGAAACATTACTATGCATGTATCTCCTTCTCCTCTCATAATCTTCGCATTTAAAAGTGGAAAATAATTTTTAAGCACTTGACTAGTGTTGTTGAAGGGGTTCCATATAAGTATGCATGTGGAGTGTGTGTCTAAAAAATCCCACAGGTCTCCTGTGAGGCACCATTTATTTGATTTGAAGGAGTTAACATCTAATTTGTTTAAACTGTTCTGAAAATCTAGTTTCCTATCATCTATTTCTCTTAAGTGAGGAGAACTCTTAAAACAGTGGACAATTACACCACAATTATGTACTTACAAAAGTGTGTAATTATATAAGTATGTAATTATATGAGTATCTAATATTATTATACTACAGACCTGGCAAAATTGAGGAATTCAGTTCACAATGCCTTTGCTGTGCACATCTGCAACTTGAGAGTCCTTTAAAGTGTATTGGGATAGAAGATCTTGGAAAAAGAAGACTGAAGGTATCAGAAAGGATGAGTGTCAGTGCACCAAGAGTCCATATAGCCACCCTGTACTTTTTGATAGGGTTTTGGGCATAAGCTTTCTGCATACTCATTTGTCCCTCCTCTGAATTAAACACTTGAATTTCAGGATAAAAATAAGCTACTCCCAGAATTTTCAGATAACTTAAGGCTAGTCTTTCCAAGGTTACCTTTTACTAGTATTAGAATATTGCAGTTTACAGGCTAAAAGAGGTCTATCTCATCCTTATAATAATTTTCATTCCTTTTTTCTAATTTCTTTTTCTCATTTGCTCACTAAAATGACATGAACTTTTTGGTACCTTTTGAACTCAAAGGTGATGTGTTTTTCTGAATTCCATCTTCAACTGATCCATGTAAGAGGGCTGTTTAAGTAGCCAGTATAGTAAATTCTTTTAATAATATATTTAATACAGACAGGTCTTTGAACACAGTTTAACTCATCATTTTGCAAGAAAATGTTAGCTTTTCTTTATCTTCCTGCAATTATCTGTACATGGAGCTGTATTATGCAATATTTTACATAAAGGCTTTATATATTAAAATTGAGCAGTAGTTTTTAATTTTGCCACCACTTAGTAGACACCAATGTTCTTTCCCAGGCAAAACTAAATTTAAAAACAGAAGAGCCTGATCCTGTTCCATCAAAAGCATTGGAAGATTTTGAATTGCCTTAAGTGGGATTTGGATTAAAACTGAAAGAATAATTACAGCATTGGTAGATTTACATGAACAAACCTATTTAAAAAAAAAAACAAAAAAACAAAAAACCAAAACTAATTAGTGGATAGAGTAAGTGTAGTATATTTATTATAATCCAATCTTAACAATTACCAGGTCTCAAAATCTTAATTGAAAAGTTAATTTAAATTAGCTTTCATATGAACTGTCTTGAGGTTTGAAAATGTGCTAAGTGACCATCTTCATTTCTAAGTTCTGCTCTTTCTCTGAAAGCTCTATTGACTGTTAGAGAGCACTAGAGACCTACATGAAGTCCTTTGTACAGAAGCAGCTGAGGTGTGCAATGAAAGTCTTATGTAGTCTGGGATTTTCTAATTACATATTATTGTGAAGCGAATTCATTTATTTTAGCCTATCTCCCAGTATGTGAACATGTGTCATTTCTCCATAAACTTCATTAGTTTTCATTATACAGAGGTCTGATATAATCTGATGGTCATTCCTACCTCTGTATTGATTAGTAATGCTACATAATTTTGAAATACTGAGGATTAAGGCTTTTTCTATGAGAGCTCATAGGCATATTTAGCTAGAATGCTTTCCATCAATTTTTTTCAGTAATAACCTTGGTCCATTTGAGACATTGCTTAATAGTCCATAACTCCTACTTTAATAGGAAACAATAATTGATTTCTACTTGTACTTCAATACTATAGGCTATATATTTTAACACATTTAATACCCAGTTAATGATACACCTTTGGAAATACTAATGGAAGCAGAATCAGGGCCATGATGATGCAAACATCATTGTTTGCATATGTATCCTTGAAGATTTACAGGGTATTTACTCGAATCATATAGACTACAATGGATCTAACCATTTTTCTACAGGAAAAAAAAATGAGGGCTTATACTTTTACCTGGCTTCTGTCCCCACGAGTTTTATGTGTGAGTCCGAGGTATAGATGATCTATAAATATTATACTCACTCAGTGACAGCAAGCTTCTCACTTAGAAGAGGACATGCATTCAACTGTAAAAAGGTTAATAATATATTTCAGCATATCATTTTAGAACTTGTAAAATTCTTACTATCAGCCTATAGCCAAAGCAGAGGTCTATAGGACCTATAAAGTGGAAGCAGAATAAACAAGATGATTACTGTTTTCTTGCTTTAAAGCCAGACCATAGTATATTAAAACAGTATAACCAGTGACAGTACTATGTAACTTTGTAACTTTACTAACAACATGACCATCATCAAGCATTTTGTAACACAGCCAATGATAAATGTATAAACAATACGCAACTACAAGAGGTCAAACAAAGACTCGGGATACAATTGCACAAATGGGGTTCAGGAAATCACCTGCAAGTAGTAAAATCTGCAAGATACAAACAAAGGAGGTAGAGTAGCCAATAACATCATCCCCTTTGCTTTTGCAGTGCAAGGCAGGAAGCAGGCTTGTTATCACTCATTGTTTAAGTATGTAGTGCTAAGGATTAACACTGAGTAAGAACCAACCATTGGTGATGTGTATTGTTAATGAACATCAATCTAGTAAAATCTTAAGTGGAAATGTATCTGATTTATCAGTCTTTTAAACACTTATCCCACTGATTTCTGATCTAACTGATGTATGGATACACATACATTCACAAAACCACAGAAGGGTTGAGGTTGGAATGGACTTCTTGAGATCATGTTGTTCACCCCCTCTTCTCAAGGTGGCCACCTAGAGCAGCTTGCCCAGGACGGGTTGCAGTTGTATTCAGTTGCAACAAACCTATGCTGTAGGCAATTTATAAGGAATTAGACAGATCTTTCACAATTTGTTTGCTTAGAACATCTTGATTTTTTCTTGCATACTTTGCTGCTCTACCACTGGCAGGAATTTATTGGGATGTGTAACAAACTGTTACTCCAGATGAGTGAAATGGTTGGAGAATTGAGTTACAAATACAGTGAGTCTGTATCTTTCTAGTGATGGCATAATGACACATAAGCTTAAAAGAAGTTCTATTATTCTCTTTTTGTTTAGGATACAAGGGATAGCGTTGAATACTATAATAAACTTGAGCTTCACTTTCTCTTAATTGAAAGGAAATTTACTACAACATAGTCTTATATTTCTGCTTGCTCTCAGGCAAATGGAAGAGATTAAAAATATTGTATGTGTAATGTTACTTTGGAAAGTCATCCTTTCCCTAGAAGTTAGTCACTTGTATACAAGTTCTAATCTAGATACCTGATAGAAGAAACAGTTTTCTGACATTGTTATTTGCCGAAAATGGAACTGTTTTTTATTTCATTAAAATGAGACTCTCAGGAGCAAGAGGTAGAGGTAGAAGAAGGAAGGGAAGGAAGGAGGAAGGAAGGAAGGAAGGAAGAAAAAAGGGAAGAAAAAAGCAAAGAGAAAAGAAAAGCAAAGAAAAGCAAAGAAAAGCAAAGAAAAGCAAAGAAAAGCAAAGAAAAGCAAAGAAAAGAAAAGAAAAGAAAAGAAAAGAAAAGAAAAGAAAAGAAAAGAAAAGAAAAGAAAAGAAAAGAAAAGAAAAGAATAGAAAAGAAAAGAAAAGAGAAGAGAAGAGAAGAGAAGAGAAGAGAACAGAAGAGAACAGAAGAGAAGAGAAGGAGAAGAAAAGAAAAGAAAAAAAGAAAAGAAAAGAAAAGAAAAGAAAAGAAAAGAAAAGAAAAGAAAAGAAAAGAAAAGAAAAGAAAAGAAAAGAAAAGAAAAGAAAAGAAAAGAAAAGAAAAGAAAAGAAGAAAAGAAAAGAAAAGAAAAGAAAAGAAAAGAAAAGAAAAGAAAAGAAAAGAAAAGAAAAGAAAAGAAAAGAAAAGAAAAGAAAAGAAAAGAAAAGAAAAGAAAAGAAAAGAAAAGAAAAGAAAAGAAAAGAAAAGAAAAGAAAAGAAAAGAAAAGAAAAGAAAAGAAAAGAAAAGAAAAGAAAAGAAGAAAAAACAAATATCCACAGCAGTTTACAGTTTGGCAATTATATATAATTGAACATCCACAGTCATAAAAACTACTGATTGTATGTGAATCTGCAGGTCAGTCCTTGTATTTAAATAATATTTGAGGAAGCACCAAGGTAGCAGGCAGAATGAAAATGAGTAACTGATTCACAATCTTTAATAGTAGTCTAAATCGACTAAATCTAAATCTAAATCGGGTGAGATTGAGATACAAGAGTCAATCCAGTGCTGTGGTAAGGGGTGGATGATGGAACACATATATCAGAAGCTGACATTTTATTAAAGTTTAGGTAATCCCATGGCTTTACATCCATAAAATTAAATTAAATAGTCCTAATGAGTCAGGGAAATGCTGTTAATGGTTCTGCAAGATTTTTGGAAGTGGTCTTCTATTCACCCTTTGATAAGATAGTGCTCAAAAAAAAAGAAAAAGCTCTGGGTAATTTTAATATTTTATTATTTTTTCCATTATGCTCAATGTTTTAAGATTTTTTTTCTACTATGTTTTTGATATATTATAGCACTAAATTATTAAATAGATGAAAAATTAAATTTTACAGTAGGGTGACAGTCTTTATTGATTAGGCCTTTTTACTACTTGAACAATTTTTTGGTGTTAGAATCTTTGTCTTTTTTTTAATATTAAATTGGGAGAAATATTTGTTGACTGTATTTTATACACAAATCCTATTTTGGGACAAGCATTCAGCATGGTGATTTCTTGAGCTCTCTCCCTGATCCATTTCTTACACCTCTAATGTGATTTTCTTTCAACCGAGTTTAGTTACATCAGTTTTTCTGAGAGTCTATAAAATCAGACTTACAGTTTTATTTTTTTAATTGTGTTTTTCTATTGAATTAGAATTGCGCTATATGAATATGCTTGACATATTTGTTCTAACAATGGCAGCTTAAATTACCTGCAGCACATCTCCAGTCACAAGGTGCTTTTGCCGAAATCACTTTGGAACATAGTATAATTGCCACAATTTTTTAAGAATCACTCATCTGAGTAATGGATAACTGTGGAAATAAATACCTTTAGCCCTGAGTATCTGTTGTTTATTTCACAGTTGCATTTTATTTTTCTTCAGAAGTTTACAAGGGAAAGGTGCTGGAGAAGTACATTATCTTTACACTAGAAGTTAATGGCTAATGACAGGCTTTGTGGTCATGTATGCTGATTGCAGCTCCTGAAATCTATAGAGAGTTGTTGCTTGTGAAAATTATAAATAACAAACATTTGTGGAGATTCACCATCAAAACACATAAGTTGCTGTCCTCTTGAGTATGATTTACTTTTTTTGAAACCAAACTGAAAAAGTAACTCCATCCAAACAATTGGATCAGAGCTGGTTTAGTTTTGTTTTATTTCAAATGAAGACCAATTCATACCATTATTGATTTCAACTTTGAATTTATCCCAAGGACATCTTGTGCTTTCCTACATCTGCTTTTCTATAATGGCACAGTAGACTATTAGGGTTCATCAGCAGTCAGTCACTTAATCTGATTTATATCAGTCCTTTCTCATTCTTGGGTATACAGGACTACCTCAGGGAATGTTATTGGTAAACAGGATTCCCAAAGAGCAGAAAGTGAATAGCGGGGAAGAATAAGTAGAGAGCAGGCAGCTTCTCAAGAGCAAGTAAAACCACCCAGTTTGGCATTGAACCTATGCTTTGGTTAGCCATGGCCAAATTATTTTTGTAACCTTTCCTTAAAAATTACATAAAATGGAATGTTTTCTGTTTTTAAAGAAATGTCTTCTGTTTTTTCACAATCTGTTAAGAAGAAACCTTAGTGGTTGGCAGGTAGACTTTCTTTTGTTTGAAAGAATTGTAACTCAAAACTGTAAAAAAAGTCATTATGGGATCCCTGATTATTAAAGTAAAAATTAGGCAAGAACAGTCAGAAATTTTTGGAGGTAAAAGGATAACAGCTTCTCCTGTCACAAAACATATATAATGAATGTACTGTGTGTTATTTTGTGGAAAATCAACTTTATTACACTTAATCTTCATGCTTTTTTTTTTTTGGCAATGTTCTGAGATATGGCAGATATGATGGTATTTAAAAGGGAAGAGGGGAATTAGGAAAGCTAAGGAATGATAGCTGTTTCAAGATTTCATTCCATTGTCTTATTATTTTTCTCTGAAATAGCATGTAAATACCATATGGAAGAAAACTGGACTCTGATAAGAACACTGTATTTGGTGACAAAGGCATTATTACCCTTTCTGGGTCACCAAGAAAAACATCTGAAACAATGCACTGGACTCAAGGACTTTTCCTCTATGGGCAACATTGATGTGCTTCTAAGTTATTGTACCAAACGACTCTGTTTTGGCTGAGAGTAAATGAACATGATGCTTTAATACAGGGTGGGGAAAATAATTCATCAGCATCAACAGAGCACTTTTATTTTCTTAGCTGGCCTGAAAACTGCACTGGAAAATCTGCAGCATGTTAGCTGCAGACAGATGTGTTTAAAATAGCCTTCTGCAAACTTTTCAGTCTTACTTAGAGACACGACAAAGTTCAGTTATATTAGCAATATAGCATATAAAGCTTAATTTGTTTTTCAGTTCCAACAAAAAAAAAAAGCAAAGGAAATTTAATTCTGTACACAAGCTCTTTACCAACCTTCCGTAGGATGTTATTCTCCTGCTATTACAGTGAAACAGGAAAATCTAGAAATAACATGTACTGAAGTATGGGTAGACCTCACTTACAGTGTTTACCATTTTTCTTCTTGCTTTCAGCATCTCCCTCCAAAAAGGGTAGGGGGTAGGGGGGCAGAAGAACAATTCCTATCATTTTGTAGTTTAGATTTGCTTTCATTTTATTTCAGATGTGTCTTTCTTTAAAAAAAAAACCAAACCAACAGTGGGACATGACCGAGTTGCACCATTTTATTTATTGGGTTTTAAAGACCACTTGGGTTTCATCTTGCTGCCCTAGGAAGATATTTGTCTTGGGGAATCACCTTCCATAGGATAGCTTCTACATCAATTAACACATGTCGATCAGTAATGATAAGATACTTGAAATACATATTGGGCACAAACTGAAATATGATACATTCTAACTAAACATAAGGAAAAACTTTTTTTTTTACTGCTGAAGTGGCCAAATATTGGAACAGGTTGCCAAGAGGGTCAGCCTTTGGAGATATTCAAAGCCTGACTGGCCATGGCCCTGGGCAACCTGCTTAACCAAGGGGGTTGAACTGGATGATCTCCAAAGGTCCTTTCCAACCTCAACTGTTCCGTGATTTTGTGTTTCTAAGATAAGAATGAATAAAGTTGCAAACTGGATAAGAGGAAGAAAGGAAACAGTTATGTGTACAATAGAAATGCAATGTGAATGAAAGGCAACAGTATGCCACTGTTAATACTGCTCCATTCTTTGAAAGTAACATACAATTAAGACACGAGGGAACTCAATCAGGCTGAAAATCAGGCTTTTTATCTAGATTTAGCATTTAATCCTCTGGACATTTTTCAGTTTATTAGAACATGTTTGTTAATATCTAACTTAGTGTTCCAAGCAAAAGTAATGTTTATATACTTACCCATAAGTATTCCTATTTACTTGGCACCCATTATTCTTTCTGGGAATAAGCAGATTTACTACTCTAACTGTGCGTAACATGTTGGAGCTGTAAATAATGTCCACTATATGGAAACAAGAAATAGCTTTCCTGGAAGCTGTCCATGTTTGATTTGGTCTCTTGTTAGAGCTAACATTAATTCTTAAAGTACAAACTGACTGCAGATTTGTCCAAGTGATGTATGGAGGAAGGCTAGTTTGATGTTATCATAATATCAATGGTTATGTCACGGATATACCAAAAGTCTAAGAAAAGGTAACTGCAGTTGCTATGTACTAACTTAGTAACTTGATCAGCCTCCTTGGAAATAACTTCTTCCAACTTCTCCAACACTTCAACACCTGGGAAATGCATCATCTGATGCTGAAGGCCTCCAATTTTTTTTGTGATTTTGTTCTTTAGTAAATGAATTAATTAAGCCTTTGCCTTAAGAAGAAGGACTTGCGGGAGAAAGACTTGGGGATACTGATAGATGAAAAACTGGACATGAGCCAGCAACGTGCTCTTGCAGCCCACAAAGCAAATCATATCCTGGGCTGCATCAAAAGAAGTGTGGCCAGCAGGTGAGACGGTTCTGCCCCTCTACCCTGCTCTGGTGAGACCCTGCCTGGAGTACTGCATCCAGCTCTGGGGTCCTCAGTACAGGAAAGACATGGACCTGTTGGAACGGGTCCAGAGGAGGGTCACAAAAATGATCAGAGGGATGGAACACCTGTTTTATGAGGACAGGCTGAGAGAGTTGGGGTTGTTCAGCCTGCAGAACAGAAGGCTCCAGGAAGACCTTGTTGTGGCCTTTTGATATATAAAGGGGGCTTATAAGAAAGATGGTGAGAGACTTTTTACCAAGGTCTGTAGTGACAGGACAAGGGGCAAAGGTCTTAGACTGAAAGAGAGTAGGTTTAGATTGGATACAAGGAAGACATTTTTTACTATGAGGGTCATGAGACACTGAAACAGTTTTCCCAGAGAAGTTGTGGATGCCCCATCCCTGGAAGCATCCAAGGTCAGGTTGGATGGGGCTTTGAGCAACCTGATTTAGTGGAAGATATCCCTGCCTATGGCAAGTGTGTTGGACTCGATGATCTTTAACGGTACCTTCCAACCTAAACCATTCTATGATTCTATGATTCTTATTGTAAAGGAGACGTAATAAAGTAAGGAAAAATAACTTCCGTAACAGTTTGTTTTTATGCTGTGTTTTCATACTTAGTATTGGCCAAGAATATAGCTTTAATTTTATTCTACTTCCGGACTATTTAGTAGACAAGAAAGGGGACTGAGGGAAAGAGAGAAAAGAGATAAAGAAAAATAATACTTCTCTCCTGTGCATGGGATATTGATAAGTACATTACCAACTTAAATGACCAGTCAGGCAATAAATAGTCCTCTCTGAATAGAATTCTAGGAACTTCCACTTGAATTAATTCAGGATAAGGCAAGTAAAATGAGAATGAAACACACATCTAACATACCTACCTGTTACTTCATTTAAGTGCCTGCATACACAAGATATCATGACTTTCAAATCCTTTATATGACACACCCATATAATTCAGGCACTTTGGAAAACTTCATCAGCTTGTTAGCTCGTGAAGAATTTTTTGAAATGTATTGGCCAGAACTTCCTCAGTTTGAGATGTTTTTAAGTATATTTATGTTTTTAAAATGATTGCTAAAATGATGTGTTACAAAGGTCTATATTTTCTACCTAAGTTGCACTTAAGAAGCAGTTTTCACTAGATTTCATTTCCAAAACACAATGATGAAGAGGAATAGTTACTAAGTCAGTTCAAAATCTTTGTTATCATTTCCATTGAGAAAAAAGTCCTGAGACAAAAATGGGCAGTGATCATGAGACTGATGCAATACCAAAAAATACATTAATAAAATAAGTTACAGCAGAGATATTAATCTTGTTCTAAACAGAAATAATTTACTGAATCCCCAAATATATCTTAGCAACATATGATCAAAAGTAATAGATATGAATATTGAAAAAAACCAAAACCTGTAACAAGATTAAAGTAGAAGGTTTGTGAGATTGTAAGGCAAATCAGATTAGTTTGTTCAGGTTGATGTGTCTGATAATTATGAGATCGGCATCACAGGCAATTTTGTGAGCATTTGTATTATGGACATGCACTTTTGAACCTTTTTTTAACCTTTGTTTATTGTTGTGTTTTGTGTGGCATCCACTAAAAATGTGAACTGGACACTGTTGGATCAAGTTTTGAACTCTGTTAAAAAGGAAATGGCTTAAGACCAAAAGTATGGATCCTAATGTTTTCCAAACTTGAGATTACGCTTTTAAACAGAAATTAGACTTTGATCTAGTAAATACTTAATTGTTGCTTAACAGCCAGCTTACCAGTGGCCCAATTAAAGTTCCAAGATTGTTCATATTTTTCAGCTCAGATGTGCCTATATGGCTTGTATAGTTGGGGCCTTTGTAGCTGACTCTGACTTCAGAAATAAAACAAAAAATAGCATAGCTTTCAACAGTAGCATGAAGATCCCAATGTAGATGTTGGTTTTATAGCTTGGGCCCTATTCCACTTGGAACATATATTTTACTATCTATTCTACTTCTAAAGTTTTAGATAAATGATGATTTCGCTTGGCTATATTGAAGATTATGGAAAATGACAGAGAGATTGGAATATTGATTTATTTTTAAATGTTGTTTCCATTGTAGCTTTAAAGAACTCCAAATCACAAAGCATCCAGTAATTCTATTAAAAACTTTATGATGTCTCCTTATCCCATTGCTTCAAATATAAATTTTCCTTTGAGAAAACTGTAGCTGCTTTTTAATAAGAATATGTCAACTTGTGGTGCAATATGTCAGTTCTTTTAGGCCTATTTGGATTACTTTACTTTAGATGAGGGTTTTTTAAAGGAAATTTTAAAATATGAGCATGTTAATATAATAATATACCTGAGAGAGAAAGTTTAGATCCAGATTTCACTTTTTTTAATTGATCTGATGTTCCACTTCAGGATTATAGACAGAAATATTTATGCTAAAAGTATTCAAGAAATTGCTGCCTGATAGTGAATAAGGAAAATCTCTAATTGTATGTATGTGTCCATGCAGGAGGGAATAAATGGCCAAATGACTTCTTATCCCTTATTTCTAATTCTGTCCTCTCCCTCACAGCACAAGAGCTGAATCAGCCCTATACTCACCCATTAAGTATTAAGTATTTGTGGCTGGAAACAGCTATAATTGAACCACAGCCCTTTAGGGTATCACTTGCCTCTCCTTATTGAGCTCTTCTGTCTGACAGAGGGTTTTTTTCTTTTGGAGTGTGATCACAAAAAGACTCAGAGCTAGAGTATTAGCACTACCATCCCAGTGATTTTTTTTTTTTAAATACTGTGCAGAAAAGTGATTTTTTCTAAAAAAAAAAAAAAATCACTTTTTAGCTTCCACAGAGAACTAAGGTCCAAATATTTTTTTGTAGATCAATATCTGGCAGTACTGCTTATTATTGGCATCTGTCTATTGTTGCTAGAGAGCGCATAATTGTGATTTTAGTAAATCTTACCTTTTCATGACTTATAGAACCGTTATTGCACAGTCATCTCCAGCTTTCAGGTCCTGTGTTCCCTAAATGAATGTCATCTTATAAAACACGGTATATAACCACATGAAAATACACCTGCAAGAGCTAAAATTATCTTTAGGAAAACCAGAAATGAATCCTTTTCTATTGCAACTGACATAAGTTTTAGAGGCTGAATAGTACATTTTTAAAGTTATAAAACATTTGGAATTGCTTTCTGTCTCCACCGTCCATTTAAGATGCTTTTTTCTGTATCCAAAACAGTGAACAAAAGTAAATCAAACAGTATATTAAATGGCTGGAGAAGAGACTGAATATCATCTAGTATGCAGTACTGAGGAATTATAGCCAGAATTTGGCATATGGCTTACTTCTAATTCCCGTATGCATTATTTTGTTAACATATATATCCTACTGTCAGCATAATTCATTATGAATTAGAAAAGTGAAGGAAGCTCATCCAAAACTAAACGGGAAGAGTAGCAAGTCAGAAGGGAATCTGGATTGCTGACAAACTGGGACAAGTAATGACCATGTCATGGTCACTAATGCAGGTTGAAATAAGGTGCTTGTCCTCTCTTTAGGGGAGAGGGGGAACTGATGATAAGATCTGGAGCCAGAACAGTCTGTGCATCTCTTAAGTGGTTCAAATGCAGCAGAAACTGATTATAGAACTTCTCTATATATATTCTTAAAAGGAGAAAAGACCCTGAGGCAATTCAGTGAATCCTCAAAGTAAGCCTGACAATACATGACACTGTGCCTCACATTTAAGCCAGAGAGTCTCCTTCTAGTGGATAATGGGCCTGTTGGTTTTCTAGGCCTGTTCAGCCTTCCATGACCTCTCTGAAATCCTTTAGAAAAGTACTCAAGTACTAAAACATGAAGAGTTTCTATCTAATAGTCATATCCACATATTTTTCGGTGATCTTCTGCTCATCTATATTTAAGATCTGCTGTTGACCTCAGATTGCTTCTTTTTGCTACCTGAAATTAAACCAGAGCTTGACTTAGTAAGAACAAGAAGAGAAAAGAGAACATTTACCTGAAAGGTAATTTGGTGATATGAGTTGAACCATATCTGAGGTCACAATGAAGTATGGAGATTTGGGTTTTCTATTCCCAAAGCAAACCAGTAGAGATTCAGGTGGAGCCAGATGTCACACCTGAAGGTATGGATTATTTGCTCTACATGAGGTCAGAACTCCCAGATCATCATGCTGCTTGGCCTCATCTTGCTGCATCAAGGTCTGTATACACTATATCCATTAAACAATACGGATCACTAGTTAGCTGTGAACTTCAGCTGTGTTTGAGCCAATTCCGGCAGAATTTGAAAGTATTGCTATTTCTCAGAGAAAGTTGTTATTAATTTTGACTTTTGTTTTCTTTACATAAAAGATTTCATCAGAACTGTTTCTATTTGTTCTATACTCATTTGAAAGAAGATTGTATATATCATGAGAGAAGTGGACAACAGCATTTTTAAAAGTGTCTAAAGAAAGTACTCAGTTCTCACTGTGTCCTCTTGTGTTTTACCAAAGATCCTTACTCAAATGGAAAGGGGTACATTTTTTCTACATTCAGAAAATTCAAATGATAACTATATTCTGTCTCAAATGGGAGCTTGAACTTAAAGTTTAATGGAAACAGACTGCCATTTTTAACATTTAGCTACAGTATGGCACTTCATTCCCTTTTTTCTCTTGAGAAAAACAGTATTTAATTTTGGTACATATTTTTGTGTAGGTCTGACTGTTACAAACAAAGTCATACATAAACATGTAGAACCGCCATTATTTCATTGTTTTCCTAATCACAAAACTGCATTTCAGCTGCTTCTGATAGCTGTTATTATAAATTATACAGAACTTGAAAACTTCAGTTAATTGTGAAGAACTAGAAATAAAAAAATGCTTAATTTTAAACTTTGGATTTTTGTAAGCTGTAATCTTCTGTAGGAACTTTAGAGTTTGGTTTTTCAAAAAGAAAATTGAAGAATAATTGAAACATTAGGGTTTTCCAAAAATTTCTCAGTCATATTTAGATATGTGGTGAATTAAGATTCACCCATGGCTGACTGGAATTAGCCAATGCTCTGAGTAGCTGTAGCTAATTTAGACACTTAGTGTCTTGTTTCTTGTGATTTATAAAAAGGTCAGACTAGTCTGTTTGCATTGCATATCTAATGTCTTGAGATTTCTATAACATTTTGTTTTGTTTCTGGACTATCATTAACAATTTGGAGGAGGATAGCATTAAAGATATCAAAGATTTATTCCTCCATTTTTGTGGTTTGCTTATACTTCACCTTTATCTACCTTTTCTATGCTGCAGAGAAAGTCTCTGCAGCTCAAAATTTTACATCTTTAAACTACTTTTCCCTTTAAAAATATCATAACATCAACATTTATACATTTAGTGAAAGGTTTTGAAAAACCCCTGGCTGTTGCATTTCGGCTGCAGGAGAGTAGGATTATGGAGACATGGGTACAATCAACCTGCAGAGAGGCTGGGGTAGGTAAAGCCAAAATCCCGGCCAAAATGTTGAAAAATTATTAGACACCAACATAATGAGATTTTTAAAGTGTATTTTAAGACTTGCGGTCTCTTATTTTTAACTGTCCATACTCCTTGTATTGTGCATGTAAGTTAATAATGGCATTCCCAGATCTACTGCTACAGTGCTTTTGCCTTCATTCTCAACACGTTTGATGCTCTCTTCTGTATCACTTTTGTAGTCTACAGCCCACCTCTATATGACTGTAGCGACCTGCTTCTCATCCTTCCACCTAGATCCTGGGCTCACTCTCTTTCTGTTCTTGGATATCACCAGAAAATGGAAGACAATACCCTTTTCAAGATGGGGAAAAATCCACATGTTGTTTGTGCAAGACAGGAGCTGCTCCTTTTCTGTGGATGGAACTGGTTTGCTTAGGACTATTGAAGATGTTGCTGCTTCTATTACAACCACTAGTCAAATACAAAATGAAAAAATAGGCAATTGACTGAAGGCAGAGTTTTTCTGTTTCAAAGAGGTCTGAAACTGCATAGGAATTTGCAAGATAGGTTCCAGCGTTAGCCAACATCATGTCATTGAGTTACCAAGAAATTAGCAGGATGGGTAAAGCAATCACAGCAGGGAAACATCTTCACCATATATAAGCATTCTTAACATTTTACACAATAGCTCTACAACCAGTAGGGAAGCTTCTTTCTCCCTTTACCTTAGTTATTCTTCAGGTTACATTTGCCTGCCACTCTGGAAGGATTTAGAACAAGACCCATCATCTTCCCAGGGACTAAGGTGAGGCTGACTGGCTTGTGTCCTGGTTTCAGCTGGGATAGAGTTATTTTTCTTCCTAGTAGATGGTATAGTGCTGTGTTTTGGATTTAGTATGAAAATAATGTTGATAACACACTGATGTTTTAGTTGTTACTAAGTAGTGTTTATACCAGGTAAGGACTTCTCAGCTTCCCATGCTCTGCTAGGTGCACAAGAAGCTGGGACAGGGCACAGCCAGGACAGCTGACCCAGACTGGCCAAAGGGCTATTCCATACCATATGACGTCATGCTCAGTATATAAGCTGGGGGGGAGTTGGATGGGGGCAGCAATTGCTGCGCGGGGACGTGCTGGGCATCAGTCAGCGGGTGGTGAGCAATTGCATTGTGTATCACTTGTTTTGTATATTCTTTTATCATTATTATTATTATTTTTATTATTTTCTATTCTGCTGCTGTCCTATTAAACTATCTTTATCTCAACCCATGGGGTTTACTTTTTTTTCTCCATTCTCTCCCTATCCCACCAAGGGCAAAGAGAGGGTGAGCAAGTGGCTGTGTGGTGCTTAGTTGTTGACTGAGGTTAAACCACAACAGCTTGTAATTCCCCAGCTCCTTCTTCTTTCCCTTCTCGAAGATAGAAGTGACATTTTCTTTCCTCCAGTCCTCAGGCACCTCTCCCATTTGCCATGATTGTTCAAAGATCATTGAGAGTGGCCTTGCAATGACATCTGCCAGCTCAGTCATCACCCATGGATGCATCCCATCAGGTCCTGTGGACCTATGCACATCCAATTTGCTTAAGTAATCGCTGACTTGATCCTCTTCCACCACGGGTACGTCTTCCTTGCTCTAGATTTTCCCCCTATCTGTGGGACCTGGGATTCCTGAAGGCTGATCTCACTAGTAAAGTCTGAGGCAAAGAAGGCATTCAGTACCTCAGCCTTTTCCATGTCCTGTGTTACCAGCTCCCTTGTCTTGTTGAGCAAAGGGCCCGCATTTTCCCTTGTTGAACTTTTGTCTGCTATGTACTTGTGGAAGCCCCTCTTGTTGTCTTTGACATCACTGGTCAGATTCAATTCCATTTGGGTCTTGGCTTTCCTAACTTTGTCCCTAGATAATCAATGTGTCTATATTTCTCCCAGGTTACCTGTCCTTGCTCCCACCCTCTGTATATTTCCTCTTTGTGTTTGAGTTTGGCCAGGAGCTCGTTGTTAATCCATGCAGGCTCCTGGCATTTTTGCTCACTTCCTACTTGGTGGAATGGACTGCACTTGAGCTTGAACTAGGTGATCCTTGAATATCAATCAGCTTTCTTAGAAACCTCTTCCTTCTAGGACCCTATCCTTCAGGACTGTTCCAAGCAGATCTTTGAAGATACTAAAATCTGCTCTCCCGAAGTCCAGAGCTGCAATCTTGCTTTTTACCCTTCCCCCTTTCCTTAGAATCCTGACCTCCACCCTCTCATGGGCATTGCACCCAAGGCTGCCTTGGACCTTCACATCCCCTACAAGGCCCTCGCTGTTGGTGAGTATGAGGTCCCACAGAGCATGTCTCCTTGTCTCCTCTGTCACTTGGGGGAGGAAGTTGTCTTAGATGCACTCCATTAACCTCCTGGATTGCGTATGTCCTGCTGTGTTGTCCCTCCTGCAGCTATCAGGTGGGTGACTTCCCCCATGAAGACCAGGGCCTGTGAACGTGAAGCTGCTCCTATCTGTCTGTAGAAGGCCTCTCTTATTCCTGGTCAGGCAGCCTGTAGCAGACACCCACTATAATGTCCCCTTTACCTGTCCTCTCTTTAATCGTAACCCATAAACTCTCAGTTGGTTCCTCACCCATCCCCAGGCAGAACTCCATGCACTTTAGCTGCTCTCTTACATAAAGGGCAACTCCCCCTCCTCCTCTTCCCATCCTGTACTTCCTAAAAAGCCTGTATCCATTGCAAAACTGTGGTCATGGGAGCTGTCCCACCACATCTCCATGATCCCAACAAGATTGTAGCCCTGCAATTGCACAGGTTCAGAAAATAGGCATAGTAGTACACCTGGGGGCTTTTTTCTGTGCATCAGTTGGGCCTCCAATCAGACATATTAATCCATTTCATTACTTCCTTATTTCATTCTCTTATATTTTAGCACAAATCATCTCAGTACAGTCATTGAGACATACAATACACCTTTTCATTTCATCTCATTCAGTCTGTCTCCTCTTTTGTATTTTTTTCTATTAAGATTCATTCCTGTAGCTGTGACATTTTATGGATCTTCGTCCACTTATCAACACTTAAATGCACCACTGGGATAGGCCAAGTAGACCCTAATTATAAGGAGAGGTGTGACTATATTCCCGTTCCTTTTTATCTGTTAATGGTGTGCTACACTTGTCTTGTAAAAGCATATTTGATGCGGATTCAGCTTATCACACTTGAATTGGGGAAAATCTGTTGAAATTGTGTATGCTTGCTATTGATCTCAGATATCATGGTTTCACAATAAACATCTGAAAAAAAACCCATTAATCTCTCCTGGGAAAAAAAGAACCATCAGCTTTCCAAGGCAACTAAGCAACAACAGATTTGGGTTGTTTGGCTCATCTTCCATGTTTATTATACAGTTTAAGATATTGAACTATGTGATTAATGTTTTGCTAAAATATAATCTCCTAGGATTACCGTTCATTGTCAGTGCAGCAGAAAACATGATTATTCCTCTTAAGGAGTTACTAAAGGAATTATCTATATTTTAAAGAGAGTTAAATTACTCATTTCCTTAAAAGAATTTTTTTTTTCCAATTGCTTTTTATCTTTCTGCAGTTTTCTATTAGAAGGTAAAATAACATTATCTCTGTTAGGTACCACAATCCAGGACAATATTGCTGCACCTTGGATGTCATTAGGATTAAATATTCCTTCTCTTCTTATTTCGGTGAAAAATGTTACCTACTTGTGAAAACATAAATGCAAACTGGGTGTCACTTGGATTAATTAGATCTCTGCCTCTTTTCTTCCCTGTCTTAAAAAAAATCTGAATTAACATTTTAAACAAGGTTTACCAATATTAATCCAATGCACATTTTCAGAGAGAAAAAGCTGAGATAATGGTTAATAACTTCTTAACAACGGAGAAATCAAAATGATATGACAAGTTTTCCCTCCTAGTTTCTTGTGTAAATTCTAGCCAGCTAGATGTTTTGTTTTAATAACAGATGGAAATATGTTGGCACAAGCCAAAACATATATTATATATATTAGATGGTATAGTTAAAAGCACCAACTCTGGGAGATTTTTACAAATCATTTGGCTCAAAAAAGAGGTTTAAAAGGAATATTTCAGGATGTAGAATTCCATAACAGCAAGTCCCCGTCAGCTTCAGTGGATTCTGGATGCATGGCAAATTGACGTTTTATATATGTATATATGATGTATGTCTGTGTCCAATACACAGTATATGTATATATACAACACGTATACAGAGGATTTGCAGAAAGACTGAAAAGACATGCCAGCTATCTTGCTCACTGTAGTGCAATGCTAACTTTGAAGCTCCAAAATATCAGGAGACTTTGTTATGATCATTAATATAATTTTTCATCTTTTCGACATAATGCCACAGTATGGGTTAAATTCTCATCTCTATCCAAAAGATAGTCAATGCTAGTAAGTTGTGTCCTATCTATCCACACAGTGTAGTTATTTAATATAAAAACCAGTGATCCCTTAACAATTACTTAACAATCCCTTAACAATGACTTAACAATTACCAATCAAAAGATGAGAAAATAGAAAAGTGTGACACAAGAGTGAATTTGTTAAAGAAAGGGAGAGAAAGAGAGGTGCAAACCCATGAAGGCTATAGTTCAGGCGACAGTTCCAACCTTTTTTTTAAATTTCCCTACAGTGAAGGAACCTAGGCAGAAGCTTATGTGCTCTTCTGAATGTAGGTGGCCTTTGAACTGAGAGTCTGAACAAAGATTTCAGTTTGGTTGGGGAAAGGAAACCTATATTCTTTTGAAAACAAACTTTTGTGTGATGTACAAAGTTGTTTTGTCTAGTATATAAAACACACACACACATTTTTGCTTATGGTTTCAGTGAAGGTTTACACATCTTTTTGCTTTTGAAAATATTAGGGATGCAAAGGAACAAGATTGCTTAGAGCTGCCCTACACAAGGTATACATCAATTGATATCAATTAATTATGCTGTTTCAGATCACATAGTCCAAACTCTGTCTATTGTATTTCTAAGTGTGATATGCTTTAACATATCTATTGACATTCTTTGCAGACAAGTCAAAACAGTTCTTGAATCATATTTCAGGCTCAGTTTTGCACTTTTCAAGACTGCAATGGTTTATAGAAATATTTATTAGAAAGGAAAATATATAGTTAATGTGAAATTTACAGCAAGCAGTTATTCCTTGTATACTTTGTTTTTAAAAAACAAGCCATTTCTATTAATCTTCCACTGCTAGTATAGTGTATATTCTAACCTGGAAAAGAATGTGGTACTTACTTGTACTCTACATACAATAAATCATGTACCGCTTTGCTAATGAGAGCCTATATTACCAAAATTCTACCACAAACCTGAAGAAGAGACGAGGGTGACTTCCATATTTCAAATGGAGTTCAACCCATCTCTGGATGTGAAATTATTCTTGACAGGAACAGCTTTTATTACTCATAAAAATAATTTGGAAAATATAAAATACCTTAAAGCACAGTGTCTGTCACTGGAAAGGAACCAAATTGATCAAAATATATATCTTATACTATTATATTTAATATATATATAAAAATAATTCAAAATCCATGTATATACACAGGTGCTTTGAGCTTCCTTTTCAAGTTCCTTCCAGTACATTTTTTCCCACTGCAAAAGTACACAACTTAAAGGATTTTGTACTTTTAAAGTGTTGAGGAGACGGATTTAAAATTTGTATAGGTATTAATACTGAAATTCTTCTAAGACTGATTACCAGGTGATGTTAATTCATTATTTACTTATGAACTTCTTTCTTTAAAAATATTTCAGTGATAATAAAAAATGTTATTGCATTAATGCTTCTGTATCTGTGATACTAACTACTGTAACGTTTATGTCAAATACTAGTAATACATGCATCTTATCATGGATAGAAAAGACTGAATTAAATAGCAGCAGCATATCACTGAAGACTTCACTAACACAGAGATGCTGTATAATTAAATATCTCTGGTACAGAATGCATGTTTCATTGCATCTTGCATGAAATTCATGCATGAATGTTGAATTGGTGTTGATTCATTATCCAATGTATGAATGAGCAAACAAAGAGGCGTAGGAAACTTACTCAGCCTTTATCAACTTTTTAAAACAATTTATACACTCTCCATTAATAATGCTTGTTCTTAAAGTATACTGCATAGAGGAGTAATGATGGGGAAAATGCAAACAGTGTAGATGACCGGAGGCAGTAATTAGAGGTTGTCTTGGCCACAGAATTTTTGAAAAGTGACAGATAATGTATTTTAAAATAGTTAGGGGGGGTTTGCCCAAAATACTTGCCTTGACTTTAAGTAGATCAGAGTGTGTGTATGTCATTGTGTTCAGCATTTTTCAGCAGCAGATGATAAGATGAGCATGTGTAGATGTGCAGACATGCACAGGTTTCTCTAGAGAATGTTGCAATTTCCGTCTGTTGCATTGTGACCCCCTACCATCTCAGGCCATTTTCTATGACTTCTAATTGTACTTGAAAATAGGGACTACTGATGCATCCCTAGAATGTATTCTTTTGTAAAAAGGTAAATCTTTGGGAAGGGCAGGAAAGGAAGGTATTGAAGCAGAGACTGTTTCCATCTGTAGTCCTCCTCAACAGCTTCCCTGTGTATTTTCATATATAAATATGTGAGATTTGTATGTGTGATTACTTTTGCCTTGAAATTGTTCCACTGCTGGTTTGTTACCATTTCTGTGCATTCTACAGACAGCAATTTTGGGTTGGTTTTGTTGTTTTTTTTTTTTTCAGAGGTATGGTGTATGAAAATAGGGCAGGCAAACAGTGGAATAGATTGCACAGGGAGGTTGTGATGTTTCCATCCTTGGAGGTTTTCAAGCCCTGACTGGACAAAGCCCTGAGCAACCTGGTCTGAACTGCACTAGAGACTTTCTGAGGTCCCTTCCAACCACAGTGATTGTATGATTTTCTGAAAATGGGGGAGAGAGGTGGAGGAGCAAAGGGTGCATGTCTCTAATGAAACAGGATAATCACAGTATCAAGTACAACTGTTAGGAACAGGGGAGTTATGAGTGTTTTGTGCAATTAAGTATGTCTCTCAGTTTACCTATATGATGTTCCTTGATATATCAAAATGATATATAAGAATACCCAAAATTAAATCAAAAGATATGTAAGAAGGTTAATACAGGTGGTAGAGATAATTTCCCTGATGGAATGAATACCAAAAGGTCATTAGAAATGCTTCTGGTTCAAGACCTGATAGGCTGGAAACATTTATAATAAATCAAACTAAAGATCCAGGATTTGATGGTCAAAGGGCGTAACAGGGCCTTAAAGCTTGGCAGTGAGTGGAGGTAGAGGATGAGTAGTTGATTGAGATGCCCAAGTGCCACTGACTTTGAGACAACGAATATGCTTCAACAGTGCAGGCTGTCCCTCCCAACCCAGAGACTGAGGTCAGCAGGCTAACAGTAGCTTAATAAAGGCTGCTTAAAGAAAGATAAAGGTTTAGGAGCAATATACAGAAAACTTTTTTTTTTTTAATACATTTCCTCAGCTTGTCTTGTACCTTTTTAGGTGAAATAATAAAAATAATCTAGTTTGTAGAAAATGTCTGCTAATCATTTTAAACAGCTCACTGTATACTGTCTCTGAAAAAAAATTCATTTAATGTCAAGCTTCACTGAGCCTGTTCTACTGTCATAATTGGAGATAGAGGTAGCTTGTACCCCAGAAAGTCTCAGAGGTTGTAAGTCTGGATCTGCTCTTGAGAAAGGTAAGACCTATCACCTGAGTAGCTCATTGAGACAAATGAGTATTTTATCCTGTAATAACGTGAGTTAAGTCATGCATGCCAACTAAATTAATTTAACTGAAACACTGCTTTAAAGGTGTAGCTCTTCTAGTATTACGGCTTATTGAGAAACAGTGTATTCACAGGTACTGAGACAAGTTGAGATAAGCCTCAGACTTAGCTGAGGAGAGAGATTTAAAATTAAGAGATTGACGTGATCTTCAAATGCCCAAGCTATAATATATTGACTCCCTTGGGTGATGCTCCCCTTAGAACTGAAAAACATCCTTGTACTGATCCACCAGATCAAAAAAACAAGCTGTCATTTGTGGAAGCACTTCTGTGGTCCAGCTGAATATTTGCAGTATGGGGTTTTTTTTGGGGGGAGGGCAAAAAATGAAAGGAATCGGGTTAAATGTGAGAATAACTGCTCTTTCTGTTCTGCACTTGTGAAATTGTCTTACATTTGAAATAGTTTTGTAACTGTCCTGAAGAGGAGTTCCTGCCATTAGGAAATCTTACTGACACTTTATTTTCTTTGTCAAAGTATGCTGAACTTCCAAGAATGAAGAACACTCACTGTTACCCATCTTCTTGGGGGTGGATTGCTTGAGATCACCACATCTGTGTCAGGGGTTCATCAGAAGAATTGGAAATAAGAATTATCAGTTTTAGCATGGTAGATTTCGCCTGTACACTGGGAAAGGAACTGAAGAAGAGAACAGAAGGTTCTGCTTCTCTTGTTGCTGAGGGAAGTGTCACTTCTTCCTGTCCTCTTTTACATCCTTATGCCTAATGGTGTAGCAGATGGAGCATTGTTCAGGCCAGAACAGCTGGCTACACCTGAGGGAGGCTCTGCCTGGAACTCTTTTGGGAAGGGGCTAGTCTGCACAACATACTGGAGTCCTTTCCAGACCTGTTAAAAAAGACCTTTTAATATTGAAGGAAGTTAGAGCCTTCGGCTCTTTCAAACAGTATAAGGCTTAACTAGAGGTGAGCAAAGAACTACATGATTTTTTTCCTTAAAAAAAGAAACACTGGTCTTTAATGCAGACTTTCAGGGTTCTGTTTCCTTTTTAAAGTTCCTTAGTTCCACTGTGTTAACCTGGCAAAAATGTTAAGAAACCAGAAGACATTCGTAATGTTTGGGTGATTCCGCTGAAATCTGTATTGTCCAAAAATCAGGACTTGTTCTTTGTCACTCTGTGTGCTATAATACCCAGATGACCTTCTGATCAATGTATCAGACTGGGAGTCAGATACAGTTTTAAATGTGTCAAAAATTTCCTTTGAGACCCTACATGTGCAAGGTCTCTGTAGAATGGAGATAATCTAAAATTTTGCATGCATTTAGATCCTAAGACTGTTAGGGAAGTGTCGCGTTTTCAGATGTCTATGCATAGATGCTGGAATACTGAAACCCTGGCCTGGGTGGGGCCTAAACAAATAAGTATGAAATAATGACTTCTTTTAATGTAATGTAATAATAATTTGTAGGCCTTCCATTTATCAGTAAATGGATATTTTTTTCTGGGATGGAATTTGAGTCTTAAAGTCTATTGCACGAGATAATCTACTTTTTAAAATAGTTCACACGTAAAGGAGAAAAACTTTATTATTGTCTCAAATTACTAAAGACCAACTATTTTTGCACAATATGAAAACAACTTTTGAGTAGTTTCTGATAGTTTTCTTCTCATTTTTAGAGTGAAAAAGACAAAATTTTAATTAAATAAGAAATTTGGCAGGCAATTCCTTAGTCATTACTCTGCTCTGGTGCTTTCTGCTATTTATATAAAAAATGGCTTTGTACAATTATGAAATTCATTCCTAATAAATGACCCATACTTATGTAGGTTTAATAAACTCAAGCCTCTAGTGCATGGGAAGCAGTCAAAGGCTTTTGAAATAATTGTATTCTTCACTGCATTACAATAAGTTCCAGTATGCTAATGGATGAGCAGCCTAACCCTGTGATTTTTTGTGGTTATCCCAACAGACTTTTTTCATAGCCTAGTATAAATCAGGTTAGTTCTGTCACAGATAAAAATACTGTAATATAGGAAAATAAATATCTTATAATCTCTAATATTTTATGTCCGTGTGAAAATTCTTTATGAAATACAGAAATGAAGCCAATAAGGTTTAACAATTAACCAGTGGGATTCTGAATGAGGAGAACTACCTTCCCAAGAAGATTTTAAGATGCTTTATGCATATAAGGACATATCCATACTACAGCCTACCCCCTGGGTTTTGCAAGCATTATCTCAGAGCTTGACTCTCAGTGTGAACTAATTTGCTATTTTTACTATTTTAATACATAATCAGTGCTTATGGAAGTTTAACAGACCCATGGAGACCCATGGAGACCCATGGAGAAGAACATGTATATTATGTCATCTGAACTCCATGCTTGATGCATAAGCTGCTTCTGTTACCCGAAATAACTCTAATAAATCCAGCTCAGCATTTCTATACAGCACAGCATTTGATACTGTAGTTTTATCTTAAGTAGTCTGAGCTTTACTGAATAGGTTTCTTTTTCAGTCATCATGGCGGAGTCTCTCTCTTCTCAAAATTAGCTCAAAATTCTAGTGTAGCCACAATTATTCTTGTAAAAATGCAGCAAACAAGAAATGAAGTATCTCCATTTCTGACTGATTCCAAATTCCTCTTCCCTATGTCAGTGTTTACAAGAAGTGCTAATTTTCTCCGTCTTCTACCCCTTGTAGGATTATGGAAGCGGTTGTTGTAGAGATGTTCTATTTAAAAAAATCTGGTGCAAGAAAATGGCAGTCCTAATGTAGAGCATGTTAATGCTTCGGGAAAATGAGTTATGAATTACCTGATGATGCTCTGAGAGCTCAACAGTTACATATCTCACTATTAGTAGAATCAGGATTTCTCCTCTCTCGCTTACTGGGACACATTTATTGACTACATCATCTCTAAGTAAGTACAGTAGTTCTAAACTTTTTAGAATGCTGCAGCTCAGTGGATCCTTGCCCGTGCAGTCAGCTCAGCAGAGCCATGATCTTCTTCCAGAAGTCCAGGAGGCAGATTTTTCCAACATAGGAAATGCATACGGATTACACAGGGTGGTATGTTAGATTGTTCCTCTATGTATGGCTCCTTTCAAAACAGCAAGGCCTTTTTAGAAAATTGAAGAGCCAAAAGTTTTTCCTTTGTGATTTAAAAAAATTAAATAAAAATAGGGTGATAGATGAAGGGATGTTGTTCTGTATAAACCACACTGGAGTTTTCATTCAGGTATTGAGCTCTTACATATGAGGTAAATACAAATAATAACATTGTCAGTCATGGCTCTCCTGACTACCTGTAGGTGTTTACACTTTTATTCTTCTTGAAGTCTTGCAGGGAAAAATATACTTTCATCACCTACGGAGAGGTTTTAAATATATGTAATTTTTTTCTGAGTGTTGGAAATCTGTTTCTGCTGTTTGACTTTTTTTCCTCCAAGGACAAAAATATATGTTTTAAGAAACACTGAATAGGTAAATTCACTTCATCTAGAAGCTGAAGGTTGTGCAGTCATGTTTTGGCTTGATGGAGCATCTCAAAAAGTAAAAACCCAAAGAACAAACCCCTTCAAACCTTCCAGTTAATGTTTGCTTCCAGGTCTGATTAATCCTTAACCTTTCAGATTACTTTACATTAAGATTTTCAACTGCCTGGGAAGAGAACTTCATCTTCAGGGAACTACGTCTCTATTGTGTTATAAACTCCTTTAAGAAAGAAGCTCTAGTATGGTTCTTCTAGCCTGAGGTCCTCTGGTCCATGGATGTTTTCCTCCAGTCATTGGCCCCAGATTTGTGTATTTGTTAAGGGCAGGTGGAAAGGAGTGAGAGTATGAAACAAATCTAGTTTATTTATGTATGTATTTATTTATGTATTTTTTTTTGCTTAACTCTAACAAACATGATAATTTTGGATGGACTATATATTTAGGCTTTTTGTTATTAGTTTTATGCTATGTTCTGTCAAGTAAGATTACTGGATTAGGTGGAAGAGCAACTGAGCATGAAAAGTTACAGCAGAGAGGGTATAAAACTGCCATGACGTGTCATCCAGGCCTTAGGAGCAATGGGAAGGAGTTCCCAAGGCTCAGCAAGGAATGGGAATCATTCATTTACACTCAGAAGGCTGCTGAGTGATGGAAATTAAATCTGGAAGCAAGAACTCAGCTGCAATTCAATCTGGAAGCGAGAACAGCAAGGGGAGAGTTGCTTTTCCTAAGTCTTCACTGACAGTTGCTTTTTTGCATTCTCTCTGCTGCAGAGCAGTGCATAAATCCTTTTTATTTTCTGTTGTATTGCCCGGTGGCAAAAATCTTGAGTTCATGTAAAATTTATTATTCCAGATTATATTCTAGTAAAGAATTTTGACTGAAAAGCACTGAATTCTATGAGTCTATGATCAAGGTTTAGAAAAATCTGTCATAAAGCTCCTGACGACTTGAACACCTGTCACAGTGTTATTGCTAGATTTTAAATCCTGAAATTACAAATATTTTAGATAATAAAAACTAATGTTGTCCTCTAGCTTGTAGAACCCTGGTTTGAGATCTCTGTCCTGGTTTCAGCTGGGATAGAGTTAATTTTCTTCTTAGTAGCTGGTATAGTGCTGTGTTTTGGATTTAGTATGAGAATAATGTTGATAACACACTGATGTTTTAGTTGTTGCTAAGTAGTGCTTACACCAGTCAAGGACTTTTCAGCTTCCCATGCTCTGCATGGTGTACAAGAAGCTGGGAGGGGGCACAGCCAGGGGGCCTGACCCACATTGGCCACAGGGCTATTCCACACCATATGACGTCATGCTCAGTATATAACTGGGGCGAGTTGGCCGGGGGGGGAAGGGATTGCTGCTCGGGAACAGGCTGGGCATCAGTCAGGGGGTGGTGAGCAATTGTGTCGTATATCACTTGCTTGGTACATTATTATTGTATTATATTATTATTATTATTATTATTATTATTACTACCACTACTACTATCATTCTATTTTATTTTACTTCAATTATTAAACTGTTCTTATCTCAACCCAGGAGTTGTCTGACTTTCACCCTTCCAATTCTCTCCCCTACCCCACTGGGGGGGAGTGAGTGAGTGGCTGTGTGGTTCATAGTTGCTGGCTGGGGTTAAACCACGACAGTCCTTTTTGGCACCCAATGTGGGGCTCGAGGGTTTGAGATAATAACAGATTAATCAGAGTGTATTAAGGAATTTGTATCTGTTAACAGTTGCTGGTCATAATATTGATTCATCTGCTCTCGGTATTAGTCTACCTGATCTGCACCATGCTCTTGCTTTTGCAGTACATGTTAAAGATTGGTGTTGGGTATTGCAGTTTTCTGTGCTCTGCCGTGATTAGTGATGTTTTGCCTGGGAGATTTGTTATTAAAACACTGACCTTGAGCGCTATCTGGTATTTGGGTTCTGTACTGAAGCCATTACTGTACTTCGGGTACCACCTCATGGAGACAATTAGCAATTATACCTCTTCCTCTGAGAGGCTTTTTATGGAGGAAATACGGAATAGCACCTTCACTGCCGCCTTCTATAATGTTTCCTCCTTCATTACAACAACTTTTTTGTATCTTGAACATCCTTGGATAGTTAAGATACATCTATTGGTATTTCTTGGGTATATTGTTTCGGTTTTGTCTAGAGTTAATATGCATTTTAAGAATATCATCCAGAGATCTGCCCCAAGGCTGGATAATTATGAGTGGCAGGGTGTGTGGGAGAGTATGGGCAAATGCCTAGGACGGTGGGCCCCTCCAGTGTTTTGGAGTTTCACCCCTGAACAAGTGCAGAATCCTGAAAAATTAGTAGAACATTTGGAAAAAGTATGCTGTCATCCTGACAATTCTAGGGAGACACAAATCACTGCAATGTGCTGGGGCCTGGCCCATGCCTACCGAGCCGTATTAAACACTATTCAGAACCCTCAAGGGGAAGAGAAGGTCTCTGGATCTGACAACAAAACGACTGGCGTTGCAGCTATGCCAGCCCTGGCAACAGACACTACGGCTACGCCAGCCCCTGTGACGAGCGCTGCCGATACGCCAGTCCCTGTAACAGGTGCTGTGGCTACACCAGAGAACCAACCCGTGCCAGTATCAGTTGCCCCTATACAGAAGAAAAAATACACAAGAAAATCAACTCGTTTAGTAAGGGCTGATGATGAACCAGGGCCATCACAAGAACAGGAGGAGGAAGAGGCAGAACCCACAAATGAGATGGTAACAACCCGATCTCTGTCCCTGAGTGAGCTGCGAGATATGCGAAAAGATTTTAGTCGTCATCCAGGCGAGCACATCATCACTTGGCTGCTCCGATGCTGGGATAATGGGGCTAGTAGCCTGGAATTAGAGAGTAAGGAAGCCAAGCAGCTGGGATCCATTTCTAGGGAAGGGGGCATTGACAAAGCGATTGGAAAAGGGGCAAAAGTCCTCAGCCTCTGGAGGCGACTTCTGGCAGCTGTGAAGGAAAGGTATCCTTTCAAGGAAGATTTTTTATGTCAGCCAGGCAAGTGGACCACCATGGAGAGAGGTATCCAGTACCTGAGGGAATTAGCTGTGCTGGAGGTGATGCATAATGACTTGAACAATGAGCAGTTACCCAAAGATCCAGATGAAGTCCAGTGCACACGACCCATGTGGCGGAAGTTCGTGCGGAGCGCACCGTCATCATATGCAAACTCTTTGGCAACAATGACCTGGAAAGATGAAGAGGGACCAACGGTGGATGAATTGGCTGGCCAACTTCGACAATACGAAGAAAGTCTCTCTGCCTCCCTACGGGCCTGCGTCACGGCTGTGGAGAAACTGCCTGATGTGCTAGCTGAGAAATTATCCCGGGAGTTCCAGCGATTCAAAGAGGACATGTCCTACTCCTCACCTGTACGGACCAGTATCTCAGCCATCAGGAGTAAGCATCCCTCTCTTCAAGAGGGAAGATATAGTGAATACACACCACGGGCCACCCTGTGGTTTTATCTGCGTGACCACGGAGAGGACATGAGGAAGTGGGATGGAAAATCTACCTCGACCCTAGAGGCACGAGTACGTGAATTGCAAGGAAAAACAATTACAAAAGGTGGTTCTTCCAGGAAAATTGCTGCTCCAGTTTCCAGTGAGCAGTTCCCTAGACAGGATAAAAGGGCTGATTTTGCTTCCGATCTCAATAAAGGGGTTTTTGATTCGCATTTACAAGAAGTGAGTAACGAATGCTATGACCGGGACTAGAGGGGCCCTGCCTCCAGCCAGGTGGAGGAAAGGGACAACCGGGTGTACTGGACTGTGTGGATTCGATGGCCTGGCACATCAGACCCACAGGAGTATAAGGCTTTAGTAGACACCGGTGCACAGTGTACCCTAATGCCATCAAGCTATGAAGGGGCAGAACCCATCTGTATTTCTGGAGTGACAGGGGGATCCCAACAGCTGACTGTATTGGAGGCTGAAGTAAGCTTAACCGGGAAGGAGTGGCAGAAGCATCCCATTGTGACTGGCCCAGAGGCTCCATGCATCCTTGGCATAGATTACCTCAGGAGAGGGTATTTCAAGGACCCAAAAGGGTACCGGTGGGCTTTTGGTATAGCTGCCTTGGAGACGGAAGAAATTAAACAGCTGTCTACCCTGCCTGGTCTCTCGAAGGACCCCTCTGTTGTGGGGTTGCCGAGGGTCAAAGAACAACAGGTGCCAATCACTACCACAACAGTGCACCGGCGGCAATATCGCACCAACAGAGACTCCCTGATTCCCATCCATAAGCTGATTCGTCAACTGGAGAGCCAAGGAGTGATCAGCAAGACTCGCTCACCCTTTAACAGTCCCATATGGCCAGCGCGAAAGTCTAATGGAGAGTGGAGACTAACAGTAGACTATCGGGGCCTGAATGAAGTCACACCGCCACTGAGCGCTGCTGTGCCAGACATGCTAGAACTTCAATATGAACTGGAGTCAAAGGCAGCCAAATGGTATGCCACAATTGACATCGCTAATGCGTTTTTCTCAATTCCTTTGGCGGCAGAGTGCAGGCCACAATTTGCTTTCACTTGGAGGGGGGTCCAGTACACCTGGAATCGACTGCCCCAGGGGTGGAAACACAGCCCCACCATTTGCCATGGACTGATCCAGACTACATTGGAACAGGGTGGGGCTCCGGAACACCTGCAATACATTGATGACATCATCGTGTGGGGCAACAAAGCAGAAGAAGTTTTTGAGAAAGGGAAGCAAATAGTCCAAATCCTTCTGGAGGCTGGCTTTGCCATAAAACAAAGTAAGGTCAAGGGACCTGCACAGGAGATCCAGTTTTTAGGAGTAAAATGGCAAGATGGACGTCGTCAGATCCCAATGGATGTGATCAACAAAATAACAGCCATGTCTCCACCAACCAGCAAAAAGGAAACACAGGCTTTCTTGGGCGTTGTGGGTTTTTGGAGAATGCATATTCCAAATTACAGTCTGATCGTAAGCCCTCTCTATCAAGTGACCCGGAAGAAGAATGATTTTAAATGGGGCCCTGAGCAACGACAGGCCTTTGAACAAATTAAACAGGAGATAGTCCATGCAGTAGCCCTTGGGCCAGTCCGGGCAGGACAAGATGTAAAAAATGTGCTCTACGCTGCAGCCGGGGAGAATGGCCCTACCTGGAGCCTCTGGCAGAAAGCACCAGGGGAGATTTGAGGTCGACCCCTAGGGTTTTGGAGTCGGGGATACAGAGGATCTGAGGCTAGCTATACTCCAACTGAAAAAGAGATATTAGCAGCATATGAAGGGGTTCGAGCCGCTTCGGAAGTGGTTGGTACTTAAGCACAGCTCCTCTTGGCACCCCGACTGCCAGTGTTGGGCTGGATGTTCAAAGGGAGGGTCCCCTGTACATATCATGCAACTGATGCTACATGGAGTAAGTGGGTCGCACTGATCACACAACGGGCTCGAATAGGAAACCCCAGTCGCCCAGGAATCTTGGAAGTGATCATGGACTGGCCAGAAAGCAAAGATTTCGGAATATCACCAGAGGAGGAGGTGACGCGTGCTGAGGAGGCCCCACCATATAATAAACTATCAGAAAATGAGAAGCAATATGCCTTGTTCACTGATGGGTCCTGTCGCCTTGTGGGGAAACATCGGAGGTGGAAAGCTGCTGTATAGAGTCCTGTACGACAAGTTGCAGAAACTGCTGAAGGAGAAGGTGAATCGAGTCAGTTTGCAGAGGTGAAAGCCATCCAGCTGGCTTTAGATATGGCCGAACGAGAAAAGAGGCCAGTGCTCTATCTCTTTACCGACTCATGGATGGTGGCAAATGCCCTGTGGGGCTGGTTACAGCAATGGAAGCAGAGCAACTGGCAGCGCAGAGGCAAACCCATCTGGGCTGCCACATTGTGGCAAGATATTGCTGCCCGGATAGAGAACCTGGTTGTAAAAGTACGTCATGTAGATGCTCACGTACCCAAGAGTCGGGCCACTGAAGAACATCAAAACAATCAGCAGGTGTATCAGGCTGCTAAGATTGAAGTGGCTCAAGTGGACCTGGACTGGCAACATAAGGGTGAATTATTTCTAGCTTGGTGGGCCCATGACACCTCAGGCCATCAAGGAAGAGATGCAACATATAGATGGGCTCGTGATCGAGGGGTGGAGCTGACCATGGCTACTATTGCACAGGTTATCCATGAATGCGAAACATGTGCTGCAATCAAGCAAGCCAAGCGCTTCAAGCCTCTCTGGTATGGAGGACGATGGCTGAAATATACATACGGGGAGGCCTGGCAGATTGATTATATCACACTTCCACAAACCCGCCAAGGCAAGCGCCATGTGCTTACAATGGTGGAAGCAACCACCGGATGGCTGGAAACATATCCCGTGACCCATGCCACTGCCCGAAACACTATCCTGGGTCTTGAAAAGCAAGTCCTGTGGCGACATGGCACCCCAGAAAGAATTGAGTCAGATAACGGAACTCATTTCCGAAACAGCCTCATAGACACCTGGGCCAAAGAGCATGGCATTGAGTGGGTGTATCACATCCCCTATCATGCACCAGCCTCCGGGAAAATCGAACGATACAATGGACTGTTAAAGACTACACTAAAAGCAATGGGTGGTGGGACATTCAAACACTGGGATACACATTTAGCAAAGGCCACTTGGTTAGTCAACACTAGGGGATCTGCCAATCGAGCTGGCCCTGCCCAGTCAAGACTTATACGTACTGCAGAGGGGGATAAAGTCCCTGTAGTGCACCTAAAAAATATGACGGGGAAGACAGTCTGGGTTACTCCTGCTTCAGGCAGAGGTAAACCCATTCGTGGGATTGCTTTTGCTCAAGGACCTGGATGCACTTGGTGGGTGATGCGGGAGGATGGGGAAGTCCGATGTGTACCTCAAGGAGATTTGATTTTGGGTGAAAATAGCCAATGAACTGAATTGTATAATGTTAGTTGCTATATAATACTAGATGTCATCACTTCAATGATCACTATGTGCCATATCAAGGGTATACAGTAAGAATCACCCAAATTAATGAAGAAAAACTTTGAGGAAACTGAACAAAGTGCAGTGGTGATGGAACCAGAACTGACTTCAGCATACAACAATCCAACACCACACACCATCTCTCCTGCCCTGAAAGACTGTTATGACAGATGGACCCTAAAGTCATGAACTAAATGAACTCAACAAACATTTTAGAGGGATAGCCTATAGACTAGGGAAATTATATCTATATGTGTGTGTGTGTATATACATATATATATATAAAATATATCAAAAGACTGGAAAAGTGGTAATGATTAATTGGAATGTATTTGAAAGACCTGGGCATGACGTATATGGTATGGAATAAGGGGTGGATACTGTCCTGGTTTCAGCTGGGATAGAGTTAATTTTCTTCTTAGTAGCTGGTATAGTGCTGTGTTTTGGATTTAGTATGAGAATAATGTTGATAACACACTGATGTTTTAGTTGTTGCTAAGTAGTGCTTACACCAGTCAAGGACTTTTCAGCTTCCCATGCTCTGCATGGCGTACAAGAAGCTGGGAGGGGGCACAGCCAGGGGGCCTGACCCACATTGGCCACAGGGCTATTCCACACCATATGACGTCATGCTCAGTATATAACTGGGGCGAGTTGGCCGGGGGGGAAGGGATTGCTGCTCGGGAACAGGCTGGGCATCAGTCAGGGGGTGGTGAGCAATTGTGTCGTATATCACTTGCTTGGTACATTATTATTGTATTATATTATTATTATTATTATTATTATTATTATTATTATTATTATTATTATTATTATTATTATTACTACCACTACTACTATCATTCTATTTTATTTTACTTCAATTATTAAACTGTTCTTATCTCAACCCAGGAGTTGTCTGACTTTCACCCTTCCAATTCTCTCCCCCACCCCACTGGGGGGGAGTGAGTGAGCGGCTGTGTGGTTCATAGTTGCTGGCTGGGGTTAAACCACGACAATCTCCCAAAAACGTTTTAGCAATCTTTGGCAGACACAGTATAACAATAAACTGTGCCAAATGACAGTGTAAAGAAGTACGCTGTGCCTTTCTTTTGATACTAAAATTGGTTTTGTCAGTGCCACTCTTGTACAGGTTTCAGTACAGAATAAGGCACCAGTTTGTAAAGGTGGGGGACCCACGATGCTTTCCATTTTCAATTCTTGATTTAAAGTTTGATTAATCACTCCAAAAAGTAGTAGTATTGCTAGCTGTTGGCAATATATTGAGTGTACTTTGTTTACAAATATGTTGATCTATGTCATGATGTGCTAAAAGTAACCTGAAAATGAGCCTTTTCTTTCTAGCAAGTGGGTTATCACTTCCTTCCTCCCCACCCCTCCAAGAATGAGTGTCTTCATTTTCACAAGGCTTGATGCCTTAAAGTCACATAAAATCTTCTGCAGTTCAAAGGGAGTGAATAATTGTGTTTATGATGCATGAAACACAGGAAAAACAACCTGATCTTTGTCTCACAGCAGTATCAGCTGTAGAAGAGTTGATGGTATTATAGAATTATTTTTGAAATGTCTATACCCTAAGTGCTGAGTAGACCTGACTGGACATGCACACACAGCTGGTGTGTTGAGGAGGAAGAAGATTTTTTAAATAATACTGACTTTCTAATTTTCTTAGAATATATATAATTAATCTAAATAAAATTTCCCATGTATGTAAGCTGTATTAACAAAGCCTTACAGAATTAGCTTCCCCTTTTTCCCCTGTGACTAGGCATGTGGGGATGATTGCAGCTGAAGACTTCTCAGGGGTGGCTCAAGGAGACTTGATAGTATTTTCTTGAGTAAGAGAAGGAATCAGAGCTACAAGACCTCTGACAGTGATGACACAGGACTGGCAGCTCCTCAGCCCTTGTTTTCTGTTAGCCGCTCCTGAACAAAAAATGCTTTTTTATGTGAATGACCTCATCAAATAATTTCTCATGCCAACTATGTCATAATTTCGGTCAATATTAAGATGTTCATACTCTTGCAGGGAAAAGCCGCTCAATTCATGTAGTTTACACTAAATCAGGATTAAAGTAGTTTATTGATTTAGTAAAAACATACCATTAACCAGCAACAAGGAGCTATGCAACCATGATCACTATCAGCAATACAACAGATAAACAACCATTCTAGACACAAAATGTTAATGAACACCTACAGAGTTCCCAATACTGTTCTATAACTAAAACCCAAAAGATCTAATTCCCTCCACACTCACACAAATTCCACTTCCTCTTCAATGTGATCAGTTTTGTAGCAAGACCCTCTCACAACAGCTCTGTATTTTCCATCCAAAAACTGTTGACACTCACACTCTTATCTTACCAGTTGTTGTTATCCAACCCTTTTGCCAAGGGTGGGTCATTGGAGCAACCACCACACCACTTTCTGCTTAATACCGCATCTTCCTGAAATGGGTTAATTCATCTCCATCCCATTTTTTTTGCAGACTCTTTTCCTTTAGTAACAGGGTGTTAGCTATTTTTGCAGTTTTTTTGTTGCCTTTCTCCAGACTCTGTCTGTCTTTTCCTGTCAGTCTGTCCTTTTTTATATTTCTAATCAGTTTTTCTGGACAATTCTCAGAGCAACAGCAGCAGTGCAGTCATGGTGTTGGTCTTTAATGAGAGACCTTAAAAAAAAAAATTATTTATTATTGTATAGACTTCTCTGGTCACCATACAGAAGATGTGAGGGACAGAAGATTGAAAGGAAGATAAAGAGAGAATAAAAGTCTCTAAGGTGCTGACTTTTCACACAGAGCTGTGGGGAAATACAGTGTTCTTGTAGACATATTGACAGATCAGCAGAAGCAGTTCAGTGCAGTATTGAGCATTAAAGCCAAATTCCATTGAATTAGTACTAGACTTGCACATGCAGCCTATTAGGTCATCGGACACATCTCTAATATGAAAATAAAGCTCATGTTGCTGTGCAAAGTCCTAAATGTTTGGAGATTAGTAGTGTGTTGTGCTGAAAATTTGGTCAGTATTGTCTGTACAGCTCAAAGCTGAGATGTTTTTCAAAGCATGAGATCTCTTCTGGAATACTTGTTGATGTTTTTGTCACTTCCGATACAAAGAAAGAGACTTCTCAGGACTCAAAATTCACTTTTTCCTTAAAAAAAAAATCAGCATTATTTTAGTGTGCTTTTAATTGATTCTTATTGAGGGTTAAGGCAATTAATGAAGTCATATTTGCATTCATTCATGCAAGGTTATAAAGTGAAGCCATTATTATCCATCAATATGGTAGTTCAGAAAGAGAATGTGACAAATTTGCTGACAATGGAGGGCACTTCTGGTCACTGTCTAGTCCAATCGCCCTGCTCAAGCAGGATCAGCTAGGGTGGGCTGTCCAGGAATTAGTCCAGTTGGGTTTTTAATATCTCCAAGAATGGAGACTCTACGATCTTGCTGGGCAATCTGTTCCAGTGTTTGATTGCTTTTACAGTAAAAATGTGTTTTCTTATGTTCAGACAGAATTTCATGGGTTTCAATCCCATCAGATTTTTATGTACATAGATAAGATTCCTCTGAGCCTTCTCTTCTCCAGGCTGAACACTCCCAGCTCTCTTAGCTTCTCCTTGTGTGAGAGATGCTTCAGCCATCTTTTTGGCCCTGAAGAAGGGTAACTAATTTCCAAGAATCCACTATAAAATTTGTCTACTGATGGTCAAATTTTGTATATAAATTACATGGATTTTTTTCTGTCTTTTTCAACTAAACTTTACTTCATTTGAGGCCCTAGAAGCTTTGTCTTTTCCTTTAATTGATGGTGTATCAGCAGTGAAGAAGGAACAAAAATTATTCAGTATTTCTAACCATTAGCACTGGATCACAGGGGAGGTTGACTCTGTGGTCTGATGTTCACTGTCATCCAGATCTGTTTCCCTGACAGTTCACGTCACGGACAGTGTCCATATTGGCCATGGCTTCCCACTGATCCATACATCCAGGTATCTTTAATCAAATGCCAAACTTGAATGGGCTCAGGTCTTATCCCAGTGTGAGGCTGGATCATGGATGGGATATGAAAGGTATTTGTGTGTCTCAATTTATATGGAAACAGAGATGCAGCAATATGTCACAGGAAAAGCTAGCAACAAATCTTCAGTACTTTTAAGAGGAAAAATTATGCTCTTCTAAAAATAACATTCTTAATGTAACCTCTCAATATGCACTGTAGGCCATGCCATTTGGCTACCTCAAACCATTCACTTCCAAATACATTTTTGTGTTATACATTACATTATATTTTTCTATAAACATTTGCAGCCTATAATGTGCATCTTCCTTCACCTGCACCTCTTTTCTGCTGAGAATTATTATTCATGATTTTTTAAAGTACTATTTCTAATATTTGTGAACTCTACTATGATTTCTCTTATTTAAAAAACAATCATTCATAGTGTACTAGTCTTTCTCCCTTCAGATCTCTTCATAAAGCATAGCTTTTCCAGGGAGAGATTGATTTTAAGTAGAAGTACAAATAGTTCTCTCCTACAGAAACATTTATTTCTTGTTTATATTGGTTAGTTTTCCCCAAATCTTGATGATCATGGTGCATCATAGACTACTTTCACATATTTTGGTTGCAGTCTTTATTTCCATAAGGAGTTCATAGAAGAAAAAAAATATTATTTAGTCTTTTATTAGCTAATGATATAGTTGTAATGATGACTTCATAGATCTTTTGTATAAAGTGAGGTTCTGAAGACAGACCTTTATGTTTCTTTAGATCCTGGAAATTTGCACAAGTTGGTGTGTTCTCCAATGTAAGAAGCTTCCACTCAAATGTTTCATCCCTGAAATTTTAGCCATCAGAATTCATAAGCGTAAAAGGAGTCCTGGTCATTTCCTTTTCCCCCATTCCTTCTAAGTAGCCAGCTTATCTGGAAGTACAAATGTATCTCTGTTCTCCTTGAAGAGATATTTATTCCAGCAAGATCCTCCAGTAGTCTGATTCACAAAAACCCCACAATTTTCCTCCAAGCACTAATATTAGCCAATGTTGTCTAAAACATTGAAGCATTGAGTGGCTTTAATACTTGGAAGATAGTGCTGCTAAAATAATCTCATTGGTCCCAAGTTTGCTGGAGAGTATTTTAGGTTGATTCAACTGCTCATGGATATGTGGAACAAGAACATACTAGCCCCAGTGAAAATGTCTTTGCTGGTTGTACAGTTGACTAATCAGAGTTGGCATATCTCTTCCTTAGCATTTAATTGTTTTAAAAAACTTTAAAGGAAATTTTTTATGTATTTTTCACAAAATGAAAAGCATTTAGCTACAAATAGATATAAATACTTGGAAAAATCTTGATAAGAATAGGTTTTTTTTTTTTTTCTGACTGGGAGAAACTGTTTTTAACTTGAACTGTTAATTTCTGTTTTTATTGAAATCGACTAGCTTTCACAGAATTTTAAAAGGAAAATACTTGAAAGGCTTTTTGCCAGTTTAAAACATTTTACATTCTATAGAAACATTATAGGCTGTTATGTTTAAAGAACTTTGCATGGTGTTAGTGACATGATTATGTGGAGCGACTCCTGATATGTCCTAATATGGGAGTTGAAATATTTTATTTTAAATTCATTTGTAAAGAGCTTCCACAATATCAGTGAAGTCAATGGATTCTGCCTCCTGATTTAAAAGTCTTATTTGTTTTCTTTAAAGACTGTCTTTGCAGATTGTGGGTTGTAACGAATAGGTTGGAAATTTTGACAGATGGGTAAAATGTGTCAAACAGTTCATATGCTTGTACTGCTGACATGGCGTGCCATAATGAAAAAATACTAAAATGACAAATAATATTTTGAATGAAGTAAGTTTTACATTCTCAAATGAAATCCTTTTAACTGTCATCACTGTAAAATTAAAGAAGCCAGTTCAGAAGCAAAACAAATGTAAAAGTATTGATTTCCCACAAAACAGAAGGTGAGTTTCAACCTGCTATAACTTGTATATCAATCACTAGGGTGGGACTAAATGGTTATGTGTCTGTTAGTGGGTTTAGAGATTTTTATTATTTTTATTATTATTTATGAATTTATGTTTTCCTTTTTTTTTTTTTAAAAAAAAAAGATGTGCAAGAGATACAAACCTATTTCTTACACATCAGTTGCCTCACTGCCATAACTCAAAGGTATATGTGAAATGAATACTTTTCTATAGCTCACAGTTGGAAAGAACGCGGCCATCATTGGTGCAGGGGGATGGGGAAGAGTATAGCCAGAGCAGGACATAGAGGCCTAATTTCAGAGTCTGCAAAGATGGTGAAAGTGTGTGGGTAAGATCTTCTGCTTGGGGTGGCTGGTGAATTCACAGTCCTGGAGAAAATGGGGCTGCATCATAAGGCAAAGCATGAGGACAGTGTGTATATTATCAGAGCTGTAAAGTGATGTGTTGCTTCTGCTATGTGATCTTTCACAAGGCAGTCTTGATCAGGATGTGGCCTCCCTGAGATGACCCTTTTTTTGGGAAGCAATGATGGGTGTGAAGAAAAAATTCAGCCAGATACTAGATTTTTACCTTCCATCCTTTCTCTGTATCCCCATTGCAGGCAAATAGTAAAGAGTACACAGGAAAGCAAAATGATTTTTTTTGTAATGGAGAAGCCAGACCTGCTGTGCCCTGATGAGGACTGTATGTTGGGAGTGCAGAGACCTCCTGGAGTCATGTTTGTTGAGAGATCTGTCACGATCACTGTGCCTGAGATGAGCGTGCTGCCAGCCAAGGCAACTCAGCTATGTTCTCTCACTGACTCTACACCAGCTGCTTTGGCCCTGCCTGGCGGCACAGAGGAGCCAGTTGGTCTTCTCCTGCCTTTTTGTATTTGAAGCTACAGGTGTCATGGTCAAAGACAGGTGGTGGTGGTGAGGGCAGATAACTCAGTGTTTTTTAGGAAAACATGCCCTGTTCCAGACAGTGCATGTCAAAGCCCAGAAATGTGCTGAACCTATGTGTGCTGAGGCTGTCCTTGATGCACATGTATTACACGAGGTGATCAGTGACACCCTGGAGTATGGTCAGTGATGCCTTTCCTGATTCTATCATGCCTGGAAGTAAATACTAAATAAGACTTGTGTCAAAGCCATGCAGCTGGACATGGTGTGTCTCCTGAAAGGCTCGGACCTGTTGTGGATGTCCTGCAGGCTAAGTTGCCCATGAGTAAGGTAGTTGGATAAGGTTGTGCAGCTCCCTGTGGTGACCACAGCCTTGCCTAAGGTATATGTGCTAAGTGATTGTGAAATAAATCTGTGGGTGTTTGTAACAGCTGGATGGCTGAGTCTGCCTGCTCTTGGATGAAGATGGGGGGGTCAGAAATTGGTGTTCTGCTTCTTCTCGGAAATGGCACTTTCTGGCAGAAGGGGGGAACGACAGCTTTCACTCTGCACATAATTTCCTGGGGCTGAGATTTCTACCATCAGTGGATGGCAGTAATGTGTGTATAGAGCAGACAGTAACCTCAGAAATTTGCTCCTACTTAACAACAGTTTACTCATGCCTTAGCTAACAATGCAACATAGGCCCTGAGAGAAGACAAGGGCAATTTCAGAACTGATATATTTGGTATTCTCAAGGATGCTCATCCTCAGAATAGTATGGATTTACCTGGGACTGCCTGGGTTTTTTAAATCTGAATTATGAACAAAAATTGGGAATTCTAGCCTGTATCTAGCTAATTAGAACAATCTCTGCAGTTCTGCCATTACTGCCTTTTAAATAACTTAAAAAGGTCTGCCTTATTTGCTAGTATATTTTTTATGTTTGTATGTGTACTGTACTGGCTGTCTGTACAAGACATGAAAATGAAGCAACAGAAATATTTTAGAAGGAGATGCTTTAATAGAGAACTGCAAGGAATAAACATTTCTCAGTTGGAAGTTTAAATTTTAACTGTTCATTTATTTATAAAAAGGGAAAAAAGTAGAAGCAGTATATCCAAATAAATAAGTGGCCAGGATATAAACATGTAAAGAACTATTTAACAATCATAGAATCATAGGTTGGAAAAGACCTTTAAAATCATCATGTCCAACCGTTAACCTAGCGCTGCCAAGTCCACCACTAAACCATGCCCCTAAGCACTGCATCTACCCGTGTTTTAAATACCTCCAGAGATGGTGACTCCACCACTTCCCTGGGCAGCCTGTTTCAATGCTTGACTACCCTTTCAGTGAAGAAATTTTTCTTAATATCCAATCTAAACCTCCCCTGGTGCAACTTGGGGCCATTTCGTCTTATCCTATCACTTGTTTCTTGGGAGAAGAGACCAATACCCACCTCACTACAAGCTCCTTTCAGGTAGTTGTAGAGAGCAATAAGGTTTCCCCTCAGCCTCCTCTTCTCCAGACTAAACAACCCCAGCTCCCTCAGCTGCTCCTCATAGGACTTGTTCTCTAGACCCTTCACCAGCTTCATTGCTCTTCTTTGGACATGCTCTAGCACCTCAGTGTCCTTCTTGTAGTCAGGGGCCCAAAACTGAACACAGTATTCAACATAAGGTCTCACCAGTGCAGAGTACAGGGGGACAATCACTTTCCTAGTCCTGCTGGCTACACTGTTTCTGATGCAAGAAAACTAAGTGAGCCAACTAGTTGCTGTAGGATATTCCTCATAATAGAACCACAGCTGTTCAGGTGACTGAATAGTTCAAAGAATGCTACTGGGATTCTTCTTCTTCACATTAAATGCTTTAGGAGTTAGAGGTCTCTCAGTTAGTCCAAGGTGGAAAATTTCCTCAAAAAGCCTGTTTGATATGCTTTTATGTCTCACAATTAGACCCGTTGGTATCCATATAAATGGTGACTGTGTAAAGATTTGTTCAGGGGGAGTATGGTTTTCATTATTGAACATACATTGGATAAATTTTAAAATCCTTTCTCATACAAATAGTCCTCCACAAATAAAATAAATGCACTAACACCCTGCCAATGTTTCTACATATTTTCTTCAGAAAGTTGAGGAAGTGCTTATTAACAATGAATATTAGCTATGATTTGTTTTCAGCGTATCCCTATATAAAAAACTTGGTACAGTAATAATTTATTGATCCCAATTATTTGTCATGACAGAAAAAAATATATAAAGGAAATGGTGGATGTCAAAATAATGAAGGAATGAAGTTACTCAAAACATCTAGTGTTTATTACTGTTACAGTCTGTAGCACATTATCACTTTCTGAAGGGAACAAAAAGGATTTTTAGTCTTCTAATGCATTTCCAGGTTTTGTATTTCTTGGAACATATTACTTACATACTGTTTTGGGCTTTCACAATTTATTTCTCCACAGATTTTTTAAAATACTGTAATAATAAAAAAATATTGTTATCAGCTTGGCACCTCTAGAACGAAGTGTTCTAAAATTTTAGTCTATTTGAAAATATTTATTACAGTTCTGACAATGGGCAGGTTCATGATTCACAGATACAGCAAAACAAAATAAAAGCTACTGAACATCTTTCATTGCTAAAAGCCTGGTTTGAATTTCATAACTAGAATAAGATGCTAAAAGTTCTTAAACTGCCTCTGCAGATTTTTGAGCCAAATCTATAAAATAAAAGGTTGATTGAAGTCTCATGCTGAATGTAAAATTTTACAATCCATAATCAGTGTAAATTTAAGGAGTGGATAATCTGATTTTTTTTCTTCTTTCAGGAGGAATCAACTTCAAGACAAAATTCAGATTCATAAATTTGGTACAGTTATTTGTAAGAAAAATAATATACTTAAAACCCACTCTTGTCCTTTCTATGGCACATAGACTGTGGTTTCTTACTCGGCCCTGGGCTAGATATATATTGGGTTTGATCTAGACTGGTTTATAGACTCTTTTGCCTTTCCTTCATTGTGTGAATTTCAGTACCAAACTGAAATTTAGCTAATCCTGTGAAGTAAAAACACTGTTAACATAAACCCTTGCCTCGTCTTTCAGTTTTACCTAGAATAACACCAATACTCAAAGTGAGGGACTATGTTGCTGTATTTGAGTATTTTAGAACTATTTCCTTCATCCTCCAAATAAGAGGACATGTGTTTGGGACAAATTGATGGAGTATCACTGAGCATGGATTACCATTGAGCCATCTACTGTGACATGCTGATCTTTTTTTCTGCTTGTCTGTTTTTATTACAAAACTTTTCACTGAGTGACTAATTCAAATTCCATGTGATGTCTTGTCATTGTCTGTAGTGGACAATTATCTGCTTTTTATTAGGTCATCCTGAAGTAAAATCCAGGAAGGAGGAGAAACTATCTCAATGGTACTATGTCAACTTGCTGCTCCTTCACTTGTATGGTAGCTACATACTTAAAGCATATTCTGAACTTACGTAAAATGATGTATTTGATTGCAGGGGTTGCTCTTACATTGAGGACAGTGGCTTCACAACTCTTGTTAAGACTCAGAAAGATTTTATTTCCCTCTTTCACTAAGCACTGATAGCACACAATACTATTAATAAGCTTGGCATCATGCCATACCAGGAAGAGAAGGACACAACAAAACACAAAGCATGCTGTGCCTTCCTGCTGTGATCCCACCAGCTAAAAAGCTTGAGATCCACTTCTGTTTCACTGAAGTTCTCACTTTTCTATAAACAGCATCTTATCTGGTTTCCTGTTTATACAGATAACTGCTCAATATTAAAAGATTTTATTCTAAGAATGTTGATTATGTATGGGTTTCTAGGAAACTACTAGATGTTTCTAGGCAAAGGAGAGCACTTGAGGTTTAAGAAACATAGTTTAATGAAATACCTAACCATTTTTTCCCTGCCAGTATCTTATTTTAAACAGGTACATATTTCTGTGAATGAAAGCAATGAAATTGCATGCCTGCTTAAGTAGCTCATTGAACCAGGTTGAAATGAATAAGCAGAGTGATGTTGCTCTGCTTTGTTTCATGGAGAAGGCAGCTGTCTTTACTCTGCTCATCTGCATTTTTATACCCATTTTTATGATCTGCATTTGTGAATGCATCTCCTATTCTTAAAGCTTCATCAATAATTCTTGTAATAAACAATTCTGGGCACACATTAATCATTTTGTTACACTTGTTAAAGTCTTTATGTATCACTTTTCCATTTTGAAAGACACATTTCAATCCATGTGCATGTCATTTTGTGACAAGTCAAAACCTAAAAATAGATCACAGAAACCTATAAACACATTTTTCGTGGAATAGTTCATGTAGCAATAATTTTAACAGAAAGAATGCCTTCATACAGACCACAATCAGATTTTAAATAATTCATAACTAACTTCAGGAGATAATTTATCCACTTTGAACAAATTGGCTAGCTAGGCACATATATGATGCGACATGGAGAAAATTGTCCAGAAAGATGTATTTTTGATCAAATTAGTAGTTAACATTGATTAGTCTCTTACAATGATGACCGAAAGAAATGTGAGTGTCATTGTCAGGGACCTTCATTAAAGTGATCTATAGTTTCAATATTCATTATAATAAAATAATTTTTCTACAGTATATTCAGAAAAAAATTTTCTAAGTAAAAATACCTTTTGGTGATATATATTAATTAAATGGTGCCAGCATGCTCTAGCATTGTGTGCCTTGGTTTAAATATCCACATTCAATTCTATTTTTATCAACACTACAAAATGTTGTAGTTGTTTTTATTTTCCATAATTAAATTATGACTTCGGTGTCCTCTCTCTTAGTATTTCTATAGCATAGTGCCATCTTGAGGATGCTGCAAGCATCTGAAAGGACACAAGCCAAACACAGGCTCTGAAAGAGAACCAAAAGATTTTTGCTGCACTATGTTGTTGGTGTAGGACTCTAAAAATAGATGTGACTGAAATCTATGATTATCTAAACTACTAAGAGTATCACAGCTAATGGCATGTCTACAGAAACTACTACGAACTCTTGAATGTGGCAAGTTAGCTGTTATTTTTAATCCATGAATTCTAGAGTCCGTGCCAATTGAGAATCTCAGCTTTTCCTTTAAAAAGTACACTTCTCACTCCCCTAACTGAAGAAAAATACTGATATGATTCTAAAAGGCTTGGAAGCTTGAAAATAAAGTGTATTGCTTTAAAGACAATGTCACAATTTTGGGGAATCTTCGTCCTGATTTCCAGTAACTGGTAGATTTATAAAGATACTTTTTTTCTTCTCAGTGTGTAAAGGAGGAGCAAAAATGCAGCAACATTGTTTTAGTGGCATTCTTGTCATTTTGACCTTGACTTTTATTAGTAGTTAGCAGAAGCTCACAGCATAATTTGAGTTTTCAGGACTCTGCCTCACTGCCTCCTTCATTCCCAAAGCAAAACCAGCTGAATCTGCTGACAGTGTGTAGTAAGTGCATGGGCTATTATTTTCCTCAAACCATTTCAGGGTTTTGTGCCCTATCGTACAAACGTACAGAGAGAGCATTGCTCCATCGTCAAAAGCAAAACCTAGATTTTGCTGTATATTTTTCTGGGTAACATTAAGAAATGTTCCACTGCATGGAGCCTTCATGTAAGTCCTATGGATAGACATTTATCAGCATAGCTACCCGGAGAATAACATGGAGGCATACCCTGCATCTGAAGCGCTGGTTGAGAAGTTCCAGCCTGAAATGTTTAGTCCTGCTGCTGGTGGGTTTGCTGTTGAGTGAAGGGCTGAGATATGTACAGGATTTCAGAGATTTGCCCTTTAAGCAGCAGCTTTGGAGAATACTCTCCTGCCCTCTCTGGCTGCATCTGCTTCTTTTTCCTCTTAGTAGCTTAGTGATGTGGATTTGTGGCAGAAATTGCTACAGTGGCTCTGAGATCACATCCAGCTTGTGGAAGTGGAGAGGTAGGCAGTCTTACACATTAGAAGCTAAAGAGAGTAACAGGGCCCCAGAGGAGAAGGCAGGGTAGAGCGGGAGGAAGACCACTTCTGCTTCATCTTCAAGCCTCTCTTTATGTCATCTTTGTGCCACAGCCTCATTATTGACTTTCCTTAGCCTTTCTTGCCTCCTCTCTCCTCTCCTGAAACATTCTGTGCTGGTACTGTAAAAAATAATTTTGCTGTCCTAAAAGTTTTTGGAATGGTGAAATTATATAATTCCTTGAGCTGACTCTGGGATGATACTGACTCCATGATTTATACCTATTCCTGTACTGAAATAACCTCATCACTGTGGCACAAGAGAGGGTTACTGGATACTTGATCATGTTGGGAGCTTCTGCAGCAGTAAGAAGTTAAAAAAAACATGTGTTCAGATATGAGAAGTTAAAGACCAGAGTGTTAGCGTTATGAAGTTTTGGTATGAAGTTTTGATTGGAAAGAAATGGGGTTTCATGAAAATGTGTTGGATGACTGACAGTGATTTAGCTGCTGTTTTGTGATGAGTGACTTGGGGGAAGAGTTACAACAAAACCCATGTGTTAAAATGAAAAAGCTAATGAGCAGCAACTGCATGTTTAGAAACCAGAAGATACTTGTCTCACTGCATGTCCTATATCACAGGTAAACAACAAGAAAGCGGAATGTGTTGAAAAGCTTTGTGTTGATTCACTATCAACACAAGGTTGAGGGTGAGGATGCCCACCAGTTATGCAGGCATAATTTGTTCCTTAGAAATTACACAACGATAAAATTAAACATTAAAACTTATATAGAAATTTAAAAATATATATCCTTTTAATCTGCTCTGTAGTTCTAAAAATTGTGGTCATGCATAAAATAGAAACTATGTCTGGGGGAGAGGCAGGAGGCAGACATGGAAGAGAAAAAAGGAGCACTCAGGGGTTGTGGCAAGAAGAAAGGAACACTGACGACTGCCTACAAAACAGCTCAGAACAGAAGCATAGAATCATAGAATCATAGAATCATAGAATCATAGAATCATAAAATCATAGAAAGCTTTGGGATGGAAGGGACCTTTAAAGGTCATCTAGTCCAACACACCTGCAATTGGCAGGGACATCTACAACTAGATCAGGTTGCTCAGAGCCCCATCTAGCCTGTCCTTGAATGTTTCCAAGGATGGGGCATCTACCACCTCTCTGGGCAACCCGTTCCAGTGTTTCACCACCCTCATTGTAAAAAATTTCTTCCTTATATCTAGTCTGAATCTACCCTCCTTTAATTTAAAACCATTACCCCTTGTCCTATCGCTATTGGCCCTGCTGAAAAGTCTGTCCCCATCTTTCTTATAAGCCCCCTTTAAGTATTGAAAGGCTGCAATAAGGTCTCCCCGCAGGCTTCTCTTCTCCAGGCTGAACAACCCCAGCTCTTTCAGCCTTTCCTCATAACAGAGGTGTTCCATCCCTCTGATCATTTTTGTGGCCCTCATCTGGACCCTCTCCAATAGGTTCATGTCCTTCCTGAGCTGATGACCCCAGAGCTGGACACAGTAATCCAGGTGAGGTCTCACCAGAGCAGAGCAGAGGGGCAGAATCACCTCCCTCAACCTGCTGGCCATGCAACAGCTACTCCTGAATCCTGTTGTAGCTATATATAATAATCATCTGCTTAATATATACTACTATATACTACTATATATATCGCATATACTACTATATATACTACTATGTACTACTATATACTACTATATAATAATCATCTGCTTAATTTAAAATTATGACATATAATTTTCCTTTTAAAATTTTGAAAGCTATGGTACTTATAGATAAGGTTTTGGCTGGGATAGAGTTAATTTTCATCAGAGCTAGTATACGTCTATGTTTTGGATTTGTGCTGCAAACGGTGTAGATAGCACAGGGACGTTTTAGTTACTGCTGAGCAGTGCTTATACAGATTCAAGGACTTTTCTGCCTCTCACAACACCCCACTAGTGAGTAGACTGGGTGCGCACAAGAAGTTGGGAGGGAACGCAGCCAGGACAGCTGACCCCAACTGACCAAAGGGATATTCCATACCATGTGATGTCATGTTCAGCATATAAAGCTGGGGGAAGAAGAAAGAAAGGGGGGACATTTGGAGTTATGGCTTTTTGTCTTCCCAAGTCACCGTTATGCATGATGGAGCTCTGCTTTCCTGGAGATGGCTGAACACCTGCCTGACGATCGAAAGTAGTGAATGAATTCTTTGCTTCGCTTGCGTACACGTCTTTTGCTTTACCTGTTAATCTGTCTTTATCTCTGTCATGGTTTAACCCCAGCTGGCAACTAAGCACCACACAGCTGCTCGCTCACTCCCCCCACCCCAGTGGGATGGGGGAGAGAATTGGAAAGGTGAAAGTCAGAAAACTCATGAGTTGAGATAAGAAGAGTTTAATAATTGAAGTAAAATGAAATAGAATGGTAGTGGTAGTAGTAGTAGTAGTAGTAGTAGTAGTAGTAGTAGTAGTAGTAGTAGTAGTAATAATAATAATAATAATAATAATAATGTAATACAATAATAATATACAAAGCAAGTGATACATGATACAATTGCTCACCACCCACCGACAGATGCCCAGCCCGTTCCCAAGCAGCGATTGCTCCCCCCCCGGCCAACTCGCCCCAGTTTATATACTGAGCATGACATCATACGGTATGGAATAGCCCTTTGGCCAGTCTGGGTCAGCTGTCCTGGCTGTGCCCCCCCCTAGCTTCTTGTGCACCGGGCAGAGCATGGGAAGCTGAAAAGTCTTTGACTGGTGTAAGCACTACTTAGCACCAACTAAAACATCAGTGTGTTATTCTCATACTAAATCCAAAACACAGCACTATACCAGCTACTAAGAAGAAAATTAACTCTATCCCAGCTGAAACCAGGACAATCTCAACCCACAAATTTTCTCACTTTTTTTACTCTTCTCTTCCCCATCTCACTGAGGGGGAGTGAGCAAGTGGCTGTGTGGTGCTTAATTGCCAGTTGGGGTTAAACCACAACAGGTTTTCAAAAACCTTTGGATGTCAGAAAGAAAAAAAGTTTTATACTACATATGACTCTTAAAAGTGTCTATGAAATCCCCATTGAAACTGTCACATATATCATATATATCCAAAATGCAAAGATAAGTCAGAAAATTCTGCTAGATATAACTGAATAAGTTAGGGATCCGAACCACTTGGTCTTTGATGGGTGTTTTAGAATAACATTGTTTTAAGAAACAAAACAAACTAAACTCTCTTTTTATATGGAAGCAAATCTGTTTTCCTTTCTAATTTATAGAGCTATTTCAACTGTGATGTCACTATTTTCCCATTTTAGGAGATTATTCTGCAATATTAACAAATATTTAGTCAGATTAAATTAGAGTTTGTTCTCCAAAACAAATGAGAAATTGTTATAATTAAACAAGGTATTTGCAACCACAATTATTTAAAAATTACTTAGAAGTCTCTTATCAGGCATTATTAGAGAATTTGTATTAGGCATTTACCATACTGTGGTGACAGCATATGGTGATACATACTCTTCAACTCAATTGTTCTCCTTGTAACGCTTGAGAGTTGAAGTACAGTTTAAGTGCATATCAAAATATGATTAATGACAAAACATAGTATCGCAAAGAGTACTTAAGTCATTAGGTGGAAAATGGGAAACTGCCAGAGCAATTTCACAACTTACATGCTGAGCAACACTTAATTATGCACATATTCCCAATGCCTTTTGTTGATATAGTTACCAAAATTATACTAGCAACAGGTCAAGGAACCCATATTAAGCTCTGTGAATATTGATGTAATATATGGTCAATTTCTTAATCAGAAGAGAGAAGAATTTACTTACTTGCTGCACAGAAAGTAGTATCAAGTATAGAATGGCATGGCAATGTTAATTTTTGTGATTCCCCCTTCTCTGTCATTAATAGTGTGTTGAAAATCCTGGATGTCAAATTATTTTATGATGCCATTATATTTAAAAGACCTCACAGTTACCTTCAATGTGTTTTTCATTTTCTCGTCTTATTCTTCTGCAGCAATGAAATCAGAATGAGGAAATGCACTTCTATCTGAATGTTATTTATTTTCAGGAAATGATACTATATTCTGCACAGTATTGTGTTCCAACTGAATATACATACATAAATACATGTATAATAGGTGGTGGTGGGGTTGGTTTCGTTTTGATTTTGGGTTTGTATTTTTTTTTATCAGAGAATTAATGATTGCAGTGATGGAGTGTTTAAAAGACTAAAAAAACCAGGCCAGTTTCAAGCTGCAAAACAACACTTTATTAATCCATATTAATTAACTATTCACACCATAAACTGTTAGTTCTTACCTGTTATTAATCATTATCACCACATTAAACAGTTATCAAGCTTATACAAAATTACCTGTGAGTATATAATACCAGGGAGCTGATGCTGTTAACACTTACTGCTGTTGTCCTCCATGGTCTTAATCACCAAGGTCAAAGTGATCAGACTGGATATCTCTTGGTCAAGGGGAGGTGGAATCCAAGCAGGCACTTTCTTTCTTCCCCATCTTTCCTTCTCATCACTGATATTTTATACTGCTTAGCCACCTTCTAAAAAGAAAAGAGGTGATCTCGTCTAGTCCCAACATCATTTCTCCTATTTTGAAGATCAGAAACTGTTCTAGTTTTGCTAGGCATCTTTCTTGCTTATTCTGCAGTGTCTCTTTTGGTTCCATCAGGTATCTTGCCTGCTTGTATGCCATCCCTTGTTCTTATCTTGCAGATTTTACCACTTGCACATATTTTTCCATACCTCATTTGAGTGACTATAACATTAGCCTCTGTTTGCCCCTTAGAGATTATATTTCTGTCTATATTTATGGTTATCTGTGTTACAAAATGCTTACAAAGGAATATTCAACTAGTAGTTACAAGGTGACAAAATATTTATATACTGTTACTATTTATGCTATTTTTATGTATTTATATCTGGTTTCAAGGCACACAAATATTAATTTAACTTGCTTGGTGTGCTTCTACTTTATTGGTTTAAGAGGCTCTTTCACCTACATATGCTTGCTGAAATCTATATAGTTCATGGCTACCTCTCAGTGTTTTGAATATTTATGCAAGTAGACCTTCGGGACTAGGACTACAGGCTATTATTATAATTCAAAGAAGATTCAGAATAAAATCAGTTCTTGATGAAGATTTTTCTAGAGGAGTTTCTCCTATTTAGAAAAAATGTGGTGTGACATGAATCATGATTTGATAGTGTTTCTCAGATTTCAGAATGTGGGATATTTGCAAAATCCTATATGCAATAAACATATGAAAGTGGCTTGCAAGAAAACATTCACTGTGAATCAGAAACTCATGTTTCACTACTAATTTGTACCTCTCAACAATTATGAATGTCTAGTCTTCCTACTTGATGAGGTGTATTTTATAAATATTAATATTATTTACAAAGTAAAACCATGTCTTGTAATACAGAGAAGAAAAGGATCTTTGACAGTTGCTGAAAAAACAAAAAAATAATTGTTCCTACATTTCCTCTCTGCTTACATTACTGGCTGGTATCTGGGGCATTCCCTGCTGACTGACTTCTTCCCAGCCATATATTTTGAATTATCCAACAGCTCCTGCACTAGCACAGCCATGCTACTGATTAATGTGACTATAGACAGGACAAGGGGATCTCACTTCAATAATTATTAGTTTTTTGTGTAGTCTGGGAAGGTGGGTAATACTTGAATTAGCTTTTAGGAAAACTCAATGTCCAATGCTAGGAGCACGTCAAATTGTGTATGAACTTTAGCTCTAATTACGGAGTACTATATTAAAAAGAGGTGCTTATATTTACTTTTTTCACAGAATCAATGATAGCTTGTTACATTTAAAGCACTGCTTTGTATGAGACTGTGAAGAGCTAAGAAATATAGTGAATCAGATTCCATTTATAAATTTTCTAGATATGTTAGGTGATTCTAGAGTTCCTTGGTAACTGTAGAGCTGGATTCACCATAGCAGTCATCAACCTTATTTATGCTTGTAATTTTAAGTAAAGGTAAAGCAAGCAAAAACACCCAAATATTAGGAGCACAACTTGGCCCTCATTATTTTCCAGTTTACCCTTAATTCATGAATGTCAGTGGAGATTATATTTTCGTCAGGTCTAATCTTCACTAATCTCCAAGAAAAACACTATATTTCCTTCCACCAATATCCTTTGGTTCTCTTTTCTTACAGCCATAAGGACTATAGCTGTAAAGATTACTATAGTCATATTTGTCTCTTGCAAGGTCATAGTGCCAAGAGAAGGTCATGCAGACTCCTCCACAGGCATTTGAAGGGCAAATGTTAGAAAGATTAATACTAATTAGCTTTCTTTTATTTTCAAATGGATGAGATAATTCTCTACATGATACATTTGTGCAAGTCAAGGCAGTTTATTTGTTTATATAATTATTAAAAAGAAGGACACGGAACATGCTGTAGGCTGGAAACAGCAATTTTGTCATTCATGCTAATAGATGACTAGAAACATTTTTATGTTTCTAGAAGGCCACAGTTAAAAAAAAAAAAAAAAAAATAGTACCTTGCCAGTGAAAATAATTGCTTCAGTTGCTACTTAAGGAAAATTATGTAACAAATACAGAGCTTGACACATGCACAGTTTGAAACTTGCTTTCACAGATCATTGAAACTTTTCAAGCTAAAGTTTCCTTTTCTGAGTATGTCTCTTAGCAGTAAGTCTTCCAGAGGTTCATATACAGCAAAAATGAAACAGTTGCAAGCACAGTCAAAGAGCATATTTGCTCTAATTCTGTCCAGATTGATCTGTATAGCATTTTGGTATGCAATAGAGGCATTTTGCTTTGATATATAGCATTATTTTTGCCTTTCCACAAGAAAGGTTTGCATCATATCCTCAAGAATAGTTCATGCCTGTAAAGGACCGATAGAAAAATGTGGTTTTTGTCTCGACACTGCCGCTGTAGCGCCATCCAGCGTCGCGCTTCGAAAAGACCACCTTCTCCACAGCTTTAAGAAAAACAACCTCGTGCGCCTGCGCAGAGACTAAAGGCGTGAAAAGAGCCGAGGCGGGGGCAGCACATCCATGGCGAACTGCACGTACGCATTTGCGATCTGCGCATGCGTGAGAGACCCTATATAAGGAGCACACGTGGCCCTCCGCGCGGGCGGTCGTGGCGCGCAAGACCACTCCTTGCATTCCTGCACCCTCAAGGCCCCTCCCCCTCCTTCGGTCCCTGACGAAGCCTGAGGCCACCGAAGACCCAGCGGAAGATCATCGAACTCGAAGTGGTGGTGGTAAACTCCTCCTTCTCTTTCTCTCTCTCTCTCCCCTATTCTTTTCCTCTCCTCCCTCCATTCTCTTCTCCCCTCAAATAAAAGTAAAAGGTTGTATGACATCTGACCAATTCCAGCATCTTAATCTCGTCCTTGGGATCGTATTGAAACCTCCCCCAACATTGGATCGGGACAATGCTGTTTTGTGATGGAAAAATTTTATGTTCCCCTATTAGACAGATGTTTTAAAACATGCGATTTTTTGCCCTCATACAGTTTGAGAAAAAGAATTCAAAGACTCTGTGAAAACTTTTATTATCTGCCTGAAAAGGAGAATCACAGAATAGTTGAGGTTGGAAGAAACTTCTGGAGATTCACTAGTCCAATCTTCTGCTCAAGCAGAGCCAGCTAGAACACGTTGCACAGGACCACGTCCTGTTCGGTTTTGACTCTGTCCAATGATGGAGACTCCACAATCTCTCTGGGCATCCTGGTCCTGTGCTCAGTCACTCTCACAATACCAAAAAAAAAAAAAAAGTGTTTTCTTGTGTTTAGATGGATTTTCATATCTTTCAGTTTGCGCCCAGTGCCTGGCCAACATTGACAGGAGTCTGGCTTCACCTCTGTTCTCTCATATCAGGTATTTATACACATGGATAAGATTCCCCCTAAGCCTTCTCTTCTCCAGGTTCCTCATATGACAGGTGCTCCAATTCCTTAATCATCTTTGTGGATCCTTCACTGGATTCACTACAGTATGTCCATGTCTCTCTTGCACTGGGGAGCCTAGTCCTGGCCATAGCATTCCAGATGTGTTCTCACCAGTGCTGATAAGGGAAAGGATCAGTTCACTCAACTGGCTGACAATGCTCTGCCTAATGCAGCCCAGGATGTTGGTGGTCTTCTGTGCTATATGGGAATTTTGCTGGCTCATGATCAACGTGTCCATCCCCATGTCTTTTTCTGCAAGTCTGCTTTCCAGGCAGTCATTCCCCTGACTGTACTGTTACTGGTTATTTCTCCCCAGGTGCAGGACTTTGTGATAGCTTGTTCTCAGGCTACTTGAGAGTTTTACCTGTTTTTCTTACTGATGCAGTTAATGTTTGAAGGGGCATTTTATTTACAATATGGCTACTTTATCTCCATTTTTGGGGGGCAATTTCAGAAGATGTTAAGACATTAAAGTATTTGTTATGATAATTTTTTTATTTCCATTTCTTATTTGCTGGATATTTTCTATTGATTGATCCTATGGTCTTTTCAATTTGGGTATAGGAAAGAGGAAGTTCGTATCAGTTTTCATGACTGCATTGATTACAGAATTATTAGAGTGGTACTTGCAAGTAAAATCAGTGCAACTGAATTTTTTTTTCATCTCCAGATAATGCACTGCATAGGCTATTTCAGATTTTGATGCAGTATCATCAGAATTTTTAAAAATAGGTTTGTTTTTTTTCCAGTCATTGTGAGCAGCAAACCCCATGAACAACTCAAGGACATTCCAATAATTTAGAATTTCTGTGTTACAAGTTAATTATTTAGCTAGAATGTAGATATGACTGACTAATAGTCTTTGCACCAAGACATGATTTTGATTGAATAGGCTACTCTTGGCACTGTGCCAGCACAAATTTTCCCCTTTTTATTTCTTTTGCCAAAAGTGTAAAAACAAAACACTAATGAACATAAAACATATTGCTTGATGTTTTCCATGAGCTTTTAACACTGCCTTGGAAGGTAAAAGACAGTAATATCCATTTACCAAGGAACTTCATTTGTATTAAACTGTGCTTTGAAGATCAAGGGTAGTGGTAGACTTTAGCTCATGTTCATATTCAGCTCACATTTACAATGCAAAAAAAAACCAAACCAACCTACTGGAACTGAAAAAAGCATCAGTTCTGATTTTTTTGCAACATAACTGCTTCTTCAACATAGATAGATACTTGGTACTTGATATCAGATGGACACTTCGTAATAAAGACCTATACAGCAATTATCTGACCTAAACCCCACTGCTCTCAGAAGTTTTTTAAGGTTTTTCTGCCTTTGACCAATAAAGCTCTTCTGCATGTATGTAATAACATCAGACAGATATCTTAGGTATTCCAATCATTCCCCAGACATCTGTTTCTTTTTTTGTTTTTCTTTTTTTTAATGTTATGTTTGTAGAACATCATATGTAGAAGATGTCAACATGCTCCTGCTCCAGTCTTACTACACTAGGATACTATAATATTAATAATTCACTGTAGGAGACTGTTAGCTAGAGTATGGATCACAGATTTCTGAAAATTTTGTGATAGTTTTTTTTCATTAGGAAAGGTGAATTCATTAAAAAAAAAACAAACAAAAATGCTGAAAGCCATAGGTGTCAACCATATTTTGTTGTTGCTGTTTGTGTTTTTTTTGTGAGAGTGGTTTTCTGATTTATTGAGGGAATTCTGCCTGAACAGTTTTTCTCTGAAGTTTATAACTCTGAAGTTTATAAACTGAGCTAAAGTACACAGTAAAGAAAAACAAATCTGAATTCATGAAAAGCAGAACACGAGAAAAAGGACTGAATCCATTAAATTGTAGGAGATAGAATAGAAAAATGTCAACTAGATCAATGATACTCTGTAGGGAAAAACAACAACAATTACATCAGAAACATTGGAAGTATCAGTCTGGGGACAAAATAAAAAGGATATGACAGGATACTGGTCACATTCTAAAACAAGCATAGTGAATATGACAGTAGATCTGAGTAAAGAAAATAAACACGTATTTCTGTGACAACTGGAATAAAACATAATGATAGAGATATTCCTGCATCTACTATAGCAGTCTGTAAAGACTGTTCTGTAGAATAAATTTTGAGATAGGAAGAGGAATTAATTGCTATTCAGCTAACATCCTGGTCCAATGTCATTAAACACAATGTGACCCCAACAGCTAGAGATCTGCTTTGTTGTTTGCGACAGTCAATAAGATTTTATAGCATAAGATGACTCAATTTTATTCCAAGTACTTTGAGGGATCAACACAGCCTAAAAAGATGGCTGACTTTTATTGATTCTTACAATTTCCTGCTTTTGTGGATCTTTATTCCATAGGGAATATTGTCCTGGAAAGCAGATAGAAAAGACCTCAGATTTGCAAATAAAAATAAATTATTATGCACTATTTCCTTCATTTACACACAATCAAAGATGATACACTTCTACAATGAATGGCAAAAAGTAGAAAGCTAGCACATTATTTGATACTGGTGATGAGAAACAGACAGATATGAACATGGTACCTACAGGAAGAGACTTAAATGATGGTCTGAAATATGCTTGAGTTATTCACAAGATAGTCCATTGAGATGACGCTCTATGCATTTAGGATGACATGACCATTATTCTAAGAACTACCAGAAATATGAAAAAACTACTGTCCTAACACGTTTTAACAATGTATTATATCTTTCTTTTTTTTTTTTGGTTGGGAATATGTTCAGATTTAAATATTAAAAACTCATTACGTTTCCAAATAGACATTACAATAGTGAAAGGAAAAGAAAATCAGCGTTTACATGAAAAACTTAGCGTTTTGATAGAACAATTGGTGTGAGTTAATGACTAATGAATAATTAAACATCTCTGAGAACACTTCAATGGTCCATGACTTTGCCGTAGGCTGTTAAACTACAGTTCAGCCCTTAGCTAGCAAATGATTTAGAGGTGCTGATACAATATTATTAATGTCTTCAAACTTCTTTTTAAGACACAGATGTTCTTGGGAACTGTTGCTATATAAACCACTCCACAGTAAAACTAACTGTTGTAATTCATGATGTGCCTGACATACGTGAGGTTTGAGAAAAATCTGACTTAGCAAACACAGATGAAAGTTACATTTCCTGCTTAATATTATTTAGATCACAAACTTTCTGAAACAATTTGTTCAAAATATACACTTAATACATCATTGTTTTACTACTCTGATTGTTGATATGAAATTATTATTTAAATTCTAACGCCAGGATTGGCAAGAATTCATCTGAGGGTGGGCATGCCCAGGCCAATAAAACCCAAACAAGCAAAATCCAAAACCACTCTCCCAAAATATCAATTTCCTGCTGCCTTAATAGGTAAAGATTGCTGTCATCTGAGCACATATTTTGCCTCTATTCCCTAGTCTAAGCTTTTTATTTTTCAGCCATGTGTTCCCTCTAAAAGGTTTATTTTCTGTTCTGTTGCTCTCTGTAACTGTAATTTGGGTTGGGGTCTTTCATCTTTAAGTTTTAAATAAAATGTTGATTATTAAATAGCTGGCTTCTATTCTTTTTTTGATCCATTTATTCATGATTTGTTTGGAGTTACTTTTTTTTTATAAGCTAAGCGTTAAAGGAGTGCTTGGAACCTTTCTAGAAATTGATGAAAATAGAAGACTTGGCAACAGTGAGCTATAAATTCTACGTGCTCTCCTTGCATGTACATTGCAGAGTATCACAGAATCATAGAATCATTACGGTTGGAAAAGACCCTTAAGATCATCGAGTCCAACCATTAACCTAGCACTGCCAAGTCCACCACTAAACCATGTCCTCGAGCACCATGTCTAGTTCCATATCATTGAGTGTTCTTGGGAAAAGCCTCACCTTGCATACCTTCTACAGTATATTTTTACGTTGGGAGCAAGACTACAATAGATCGCAGTAAGTTCTTTTGTAGCCTCTTTAATAAAAGGAAGAGTCAGGGGAGTCGGAGGGCAGGGGGAAGAAAACGTAAAGCAATAGCTTACTTTGTGTGCTTGAAAAAGAAAGTTCTGACAGGCAGCCAAAGGTGTGAAATGGCTGAAATGGAAATCTTGGTTCATTCTTTGTTTATTGGTTTCACACCAATGCAACTGCACTAAAATCAATTATGTAGGAATGTAACTATGCACTAGCAGAACAGGTCCTTGGTAGAGAATATTTGCTGAATAGAGAACTGAATAATCTATAGCAGTTTTCAAGGATGGACAAATGAAGAAATAAAGGGCATACCTAAGCATGAGCTTCTAAAGTTCTTATGATCTAAGAGTCTGATAGCTTTTTGTTTAGGACAGGAGGTTTATGTGTAAAATGAATTTATGTAATTCTCTGTCAAAACTTGCTAGTCAGCTTGATACTCCAATTGCATAAATAAGAAGACGAACAAAAGAGTATTTACATTCCAATGTGTACATATCTTAAAAGATTACTTGATTTTCTGTGAATATCCTGACAAAATTATGGCACAGCTGTTGTTGCATGATGAGAATTACAGACAAAACATATTTCCTTCAGTGGGAGTTGAAATCAGTCATTATTTAGCAGAAAGAATTCAGTATCTCACTGATTTGTTCAGCTACACTTAATGGTACCCTTCTAACTTAAATCACTTTTATGCAATAAATCTATGGATTGAACCCCAGTGAGTACAAACTGAGCTAGTTCTTTTGAACTCAAAGATATTTAAGTTTATGCAAATAGAGAATCAGTCTGTGATTCATAAATTCAGTTTATATATGCAGGATGTACCTTCATTCATAAATAAAAATGCCTTTTAAGTAATTTCTAAGTTTCTCAAAGATTGTTGATCATTGAAATAATTTCTTAATTATTAGTCAGCCACAACAAGAAGGCAGACTGTGTTTTCTCAAATTGGTAATTGCAGATGCAAAGTGGGAAAAGTTAAAAGACTACAAAATCAAATGAAGTTTCACACAGATACTCTGCCTGTTGTGTCTCGCGCTACTATTTATAACTATCCATATAGTCAGTGCACATACCTTAATAACAGATAAATGGGAAACAGTTCAGCTTGCCTTGAGGAAGAAAATAGAGTACAAAAGATAGTAACCTGTAATTTTGGTATCATTGGCTCTACAGTCAAACATCCCTGCCTCACACTACACTTAGTGGAAAAAAACAGGACAGCTGAAGTAAGAATAATCACACAGAAAATGGAAGGAGGTAAAAATCCAATCCAAACTTCTATGTGGCTCAAGAATTTGAGAAGAAATTGCACAGCTTGTATCAGGTTTCGCACTGAACCAATTAAGAAATCAAGAACTGAAGTAAATAATATCCCCACTGAAAGAAGAACAGGATCTGCTTGGTTCCTATTTCTTTGCAGGCTTTATGTTATTCTTTATTAAATACCTGAGATTCAGAATTTTGTATGGTTTCTGAGAGAGGGAAACTAAACCTTAGGAACAGATCTCTGAAGTTATATGATTGTGATGAATTCCTCCAGCTCTCAGCAATCTTTGGGAAAAAACATAGAAGGACAGACAAAATAATCATCTCTACTATCTCTGTTCTTAGTTTCCATTGAAATTTGATGTTGTTTTCCTCCAGATCCTTTTTAATGAGCTCTAACTTTTGGCTTGGCTCTCATTGAAATGCACTTTTGATATTATTCTGGACTTTAATTAAACTTTTTTAAATTATTATTTTCATAGTGAACTCAACATTTGTTCGAAAGCCTGTTGAAAATAGAAGTTTTTCTTGCCTCTTTTGTTAATAACCTCGGTAGGTTTTAATTAAGGATTTTGAGGAATAGGGATGACAATAAAAATTAGTATTTAGACTATGAGCTGCAGTTCTGTTGAATCAGCATGTCCTCTAAATGTTCCAGCAAGGAGAGAGGATTAGGCTAAATTTCAGTTGCAGACTTGCATCTGTATTTGAGCATTGAACTTCTAGTTTTGTAAGTTTTATTTAGTCAGAAAAAGTTGCCTGAATAGCTATCGATTGAAAATAATTTTGATTTACATGAATAAGAATGTTATACCTCAAAAAATACTAGAATTATTTATGCATGGAAAAAACCACCAGAACCATGGAATGCAACATTTTATTATACTGAATATTTGGAAGATGCAGGTTTTAGTTTCTTTAATACAACATCTATATAATGTAATTATTACTGCTGTTTATTAGAATCACAGCTTTTTCACAAACTAGAGTGTAAATTCACCATGTGTTTCTCCTGCAGGTTAGTCAAGTGAATGCTGATAGATTTCATAGAATCATAGAATGTTTTGGGATGGAAGGGACCTTCAAAGGTCATCTAGTCCATCCCCCCTGCAATTGGCAGGGACATCTGCAACTAGATCAGGTTGCTCAGAGCCCCACCCAGCCTGTCCTTGAATGTTTCCAAGGATGGGGCATCTACCACCTCTCTGGGCAACCTGTTCCAGTGTTTCACCACCCTCATCGTGAAAAATTTCTTCCTTATATCTAGTCTGAATCTACCCTCCTTTAATTTAAAACCATTACCCCTTGTCCTATCGCTATTGGCCCTGCTGAAAAGTCTGTCCCCATCTTTCTTATAAGCCCCCTTTAAGTATTGAAAGGCTGCAATAAGGTCTCCCCGCAGGCTTCTCTTCTCCAGGCTGAGCAACCCCAGCTCTTTCAGCCTTTCCTCATAACAGAGGTGTTCCATCCCTCTGATCATTCTTGTGGCCCCCCTCTGGACCCACTCCAACAGGTCAATGTCTTGGGATGTTTACATTGAAATGAAGGTGATCAAACCAATTTAGAAAACAATGAACTTCTCCACTAATTCATGCAAGACCCAAGTGAAATTTGAACCTTTGTGAAGTTATGTTCTCTCTCATTTTCTAACAGTGCTTGAAAACCTTTGAAATCCCAGAGACTCCACAGAGCAATAAGAGTAGAGATGGCACGTCAGCAAGGGTGTGGCGCAGCAGTATACATGGCAGTTCACACAGAAGGGTGTGCAGGAAGGGCACTGAAGATCGACCAGGGAGCAATGGTCTCCATCTGGCAAAAAGCCATGGCCTCGCTAAACTCTGCACCCACCACAACTAACGCAGCTTCCCAGACAGAGCTCCAGCGAGAACACGCTGCCACCTAGTTGTCAGGCTGCAGGGTGTGCCCTACTATTACGCCAGTACCAGATGGCAGCAGTGAGCACACCTGTGGGAGGTGCGCCCAGGTAAAGGAGCTCCTCCACTTAGTGACAGAGCTCTAGGAGGAGGTGAGTAGGCTGAGGAGTACCAGGGAGTGCGAGAGATAGAGACTCTGGAATCGCACCCTACTTTCCCAGAGGCAGGCCCAGCAGGCAGACAGGACCCATGACACAGAAGATTCCCTATCCTTTCTCCACCCGGCTGAACATAGTGACTAAAGGGATAGGGGGCAATGGTGACAAGTTCCTGTCTGTCGCAGTAGGCATGTCTCCTCTCTGACTACCCCACTTTCCCAAGTGCCCTTGCAAAACAGGTATGAAGCTCTGCAAGTGGGACCAAACAATGACAGGGATGGTGGTACATCTGTCTCGGAGGTGTCACCAAGGTTAAGTCAGCCTACACCCAGCATCAAAACAGCTTCCACAAAGAAAAAAAGACGGGTCAGTGTCATAGGAGACTCTCTCCTGAGGGGAACAGAAGGCCCGATATGCAGATAGGACCCACTTCTTAGGGAAGTCTGCTGCCTCCCTGGGATCTGGGTTAAAGATGTGAAGAGAAAGCTTCCTGCCCTGGTACAGCCTTCAGATTACTACCCATTATTGCTTTTTCAGGTAGGCAGTGAGGAAGATGCAATTAGAAGTCCAAGGGCAATCAAGAGAGCCTTCAGGGCCTTGGGACAAGTGGTTAAGGGATCAGGAGCACAAGTAGTGTTCTCCTCTATCCTTCCAGTTGCAGGGAATGATGAGGAAAGATCCAGAAACAGCCAGCAGATCAATACCTGGCTTTGAGCCTGGTGTCTCCAGCAAGATTTCATGGCTTTTCATCATGGGTCAGTTTACAAGTCACCAGGTCTGCTGGCAACAGATGGGGTACACCTGTCTCAAAGGGGGAAAGGATCCTAGGACAGGAGTTAGCAGGGCTCATTGAAAGAGCCTTAAATTAGATATGAAGGGGGAAAGGGGTAAAACCAAGCTGGCTAGAGATAAACCTGGGGGCAGCACACCAACTGAGACTGCCGTCTCAGTGGAGGTAAGGGATGGAGAGCCATGCAGCGGTAAAGATGCAAGGGCTATGGATGTGTTAGAAACCACAGAAATGCCTAAGAATATTCATGTAGGAACTAGGGCTTCTCGCCCCAGAAAGGTGGCAGGAGCAATAGCCCAACTGAAGTGCATCTACACTTGATGATGGTGACGATAGGGTTCAGTGTTTATGGGTAAGAATGAGGGGGAAGGCCAACAAGGCATATATCCTGGTGGGAGTCTGTTATAGACCACCCAACCAGGATGAAGAGGTGGACGAAGTATTCCATAAGCAGCTGGGAGAAGTCTCACGATCGCTAGCCCTTGTTCTCGTGGGGGACTTCAACCTACCAGATGCCTGCTGGAAATACAATACAGCAGAGAGGAAAGAGTGTCAGAGGTTCCTGGAGTGTGTGGAAGATAACTTCCTGACACAGCTGATGAGGGAGCCAACTAGGGAAGGCACCCCGCTGGACTTGTTTGTGAACAGAGAAGACCTAGTGCGTGATGTGACAGTTGGAGGCCGTCTTGGGCATAGTAATCATGAAATGATAGAGTTTTCAGTTCTTGGAGAAGTAAGGAGGGGAGTCAGCAGAACTGCTGCCTTGGACTTCCAGAGGGCAGACTTTGACCTGTTCAGGAGCCTGGTTGGCAGAGTCCCTTGGGAGGCAGTCCCGAAGGGCAAAGGAGTCCAGGAAAGCTCCACATTCTTCAAGAAGGAAATCTCAAAGGCGCAGGAGCAGGCCGTCCCCATGTGCCAAAAGACGAGCCGGTGGGGCAGAAGACCAGCCTGTCTGAACAGAGAGCTTTGGCTGCAACTCAGGAATAAAAGGAGAATTTATGACCTTTGGGGGAAGGGGAAGGCAACTCAGGAGGACTACAAGGATGTCATGAGGTTATGCAGGGAGAGGACCGGAAGGGCCAAAGCCCAGATGGAACTTAAACTGGCTACTGCTGTAAAAGACAACACTAGATGTTTCTACAAATACATTAGCAACAAAAGGAGGGATAAGGAGAATCTCCATCCTTTATTGGATCCACAAGAAAACATAGTGACAAAGGATGAGGAAAAAGCTGAGGTACTTAATGCCTTGTATGCCTCAGTCTTTAATAGTTAGACCAGTTGTTCTCAGGATAGCCAGCCCCCTGAGCTGGAAGACAGAACGAAGCCCCCATAATCCAAGGGGAAATGGTTAGTGACCTACTACACCACTTATACACACGCAAGTCTATGGGGCCAAATGGGATCCACCCAAGGGTACTGAGGGAGCTGGCAGAAGTGCTCACCAAGCCACTTTCCATCATCTATCAGCAGTCCTGGCTAACCGGGGAGGTCCCAGTTCACTGGAAGCTAGCAAATGTGACACCCACTTATAAGAAGGGACAGAAGGAGGATCTGGGGAACTACAGGCCTGTCAGCCTGACCTTGGTGCCAGGGAAGGTTATGGAGCACATCATCCTGAGTGCCACCATGTGGCACGTACAGGACAACCAGGGTATCAGGCCCAGCCAGCATGGGTATATGAAAGGCTGGACCTGCTTGACTAACCTGATCTCCTTCTGTGACAAGGTGACCCACTTAGTGGATGAGGGAAAGGCTGTGGGTGTTGTCTACCTGGACTTTAGTAAAGCCTTTGACAAAGTTTCCTACAGCATTCTCCTGGAGAAACTGGCTGCTCATGGCTTCGATGGATGTGCTCTTTGCTGCATAAAATCTGTCTGGGTGGCTCTACAGAGGGATCTGGACAGACTGGATCGGTGGGCTGAGGCCAGCTGTATGAGGTTCAACAAGGCCAAGTGCCGGATCCTGCACTTGGGTCACAACAATCCCATGCAGTGCTACAGGCTTGGGGAAGAGTGCTGGAGAGCTGCCTGGCAGAAAAGGACCTGGGGGTGTTGGTCCACAGCCAGCTGAATATTAGCCAGCAGTATGCCCAGGTGGCCAAGAAGGCCAGTAGCATCCTGGACTGTATCAGAAATAGTGTGGCTAGCAGGACTAGGGAAGTGATAGTCCCCTTGTACTCGGTACTGGTGAGCATCTCAAATACTGTGTTCAGTTTTGGGCCCCTCACTACAAGAAATACATTGAGATCCTGGAGCATGTCCAAAGAAGGGCAACGAAGCTGGTGAAGGGTCTAGAAAACAGGAGGAGCAGCTGAGGGAGCTGGTGGTGTTTAGTTTGGAGAAGAGGCTGAGAGGAGATTTTTTCGCTCTCTACAATTACCTGAAAGGAGGTTGTAGCGAGGTGGGGGTCAGTCTCTTCTCCCTAGTAACAAGCAATAGGATGAGAGGAAATGGCCTCAAGTTGCACCAGGGGAGGTTTAGGTTGGATATTAGGAAAAACTTCTTCACTGAAAGGGTAGTCAGGCACTGGAACAGGCTGCCCAGGGAAGTGGCTGAGTCCCCATCCCTGCAAGTATTTAAAAGGCGTGTAGATGTGGTGCTTAGGAACATGGTTTAGTGGTGGACTTGGCATTGCTAGGTTAATAGTTGGACTTGATGATCTTAAAGGTCTTTTCCAACCTAAATGATTCTATGATTCTATAATCTTTCTAATCCCACAAAGCCAGATTTTTGTTACCCTGCAGCAAAGACAATCTTTCAGTACTAATAGCTATGTTGGTAACATGGGAATATCATATGCTATTTAACAAGAGTCAAAGTAGCACAAATTATGTATATTTAGTGGGGAACCCTGGGAGGCCAGTGATGCCAGATGTATGCATGGATCACTGAAGAAGTTATGAAGAAGAAAACGTCTAAAAAGAATGTACACACCACACTGCATTCAGCTGATGTTGCAGTGCTCTATAGCAACTGAAAATACTAATACCAGGAGATGTAAGGAACATGTGCAAGCACAGTGGCTAGTTGTATGCTGTGTGTGAAGGGCATATGACAAAGCAATAAAATGAGCCAAAAAAATTTCTTTACTTGGTAAAACTAAAATTTCTACCTCCTGTCGTAGCCAGTTCCTGAAATATATTTTTACAGTTACGTTTTTACTACTGAAGTCAAGCTTTTTCTGTCCTGCAGCTCTAATAAACACAGTGAATATAACTTGAAATAATAACAGGAGTTTTAAAATTTAGGTTTTAATATAATTTATCACAATTATGTTATATTTATTATAGTATAATGTGATGTATAAAGAATTATAATTAGTAGTTTAATAGTTTTTGTTTTATTAAAGTAATGAAAGAAATACTATTCTTCCTAGATATTGTTTTAGTGATACAATTATACATTCTTTTTAATATGCTGTTTTGTACCTCTAAAATATTAAAAATAATAGAAAATAGGTCACAGAGCAATTTGATCATGTAAATAATGTAATGACTTTAGCAGGGCTGAAAGAGGGAAGTGTACACATTAATTTTGTTTATGTGTATATAAGTGAGCAAATGATCAGGACATCAGTGATTACCATATATGTGTATATTTTAACCATTCCTGTGTAAAGATTGTGAGTTTAGACTACTGATGTCAGTAGAATCATCACTTCTCTTTCTGTTGTCTGTTTCAAAACATGGTCTTTGAACTGAAGACAATGCCTTCATTTGGTTTTGTATAGATCCTGTGACAGACACCAGGGGAAACATCTTGCTAATTTGCATTGCACTGAAACCCATCCATCTCAAGAGACTTGGCTTCAGTGTGTTTAATACTATTTATTCATCCATTAAAGTATGTGTACAACTCAAAACTCAAGGAAGCTTGCATTAGCAATTAATGAAAAAAATCAATGAGGTTTTTAGGTAGATTAAAAGTCTTCTAATGACAAGTCTCTGAAATGGCACACTTGGATTAATCATTAATAAGAGAGCTGCATTGCTGTTATCAGTTTGCAGTAATGTGCTCTTAATATGTAGTTAAAAAGAAATGGAAGAGAATAAATATTTCTTTTTACAAATGGATACTAGAAGAAATATTCAGAAAAAAATAGTGAATGCCATAATTATATAAACTATGTATTTTTCCTTTGTAAACTGTATACAATAAGACTATAATTTGTGTTCTGTTGTGGATTGAAGCTGAAATCTTCTGAACATTTTTGAAACCAGTGATACACAGTTGTTGAAATTTTCTGTTTCAGGAAGAGCTAGGTAAATGGGGCTAAGGGCTCATCTTCAAAATTCAAATACCTGTGCCTGATGCAGGAAGGGTTTTTTAGTCTGAAAACTCTGAATCTCACACTTATCAAAGACATACTATTCTATTAAGCAGTACTATCCTGTTTGGTAGTGTCGTGTTCACTGTTCAATGGAGGGTCTATATTGAATGCCTTCTTTTTAAAAGATGTCGTGTTGCTATTATAGTGCCTCGAAACTGAGATGCTAAATGCCACCAGGATTGGGGATACAGTTTCTCCAAGCAAGATTACACCAGCTCAGGTGTCTGCATTCTAAAATGTTCATTTGTAGTAGAATAGAATAGAATAGAATAGAATAGAATAGAATAGAATAGAATAGAATAGAACTATTTCAGTTGGAAGGGACCTACAACGATCATCTAGTCCAACTGCCTGACCACTTCAGGGCTGACCAAAAGTTAAAGCATCTTATTAAGGGCACTGTCCAAATGTCTCTTAAACATTGACAGGCATAGGGCATTGACTGCCTCTCCAGGAAGCCTGTTCCAGGGTTTGGCCACCCTCTCGGTAAAGAAATGATTCCTGATGTCCAGTTGAAACCTCCCTATGGGAGCTTTGACCCATTTCCATACATCCTGTCACTGGATACCCATGAGAAGAGATCAGCACCTCCTTCTCCACTTCCTCTCCTCAGGAAGCTATATAGAGCAATGAGGTTACACCCCTCAGCTTCCCTTTCTCCAAACTAGACAAGACGAAAGTCCTTAGCTGCTCCTCACAGGACATTCCTTCCAGCCCTTTCACCAGGTTTGTTGCCCTTCTGTGGACGCATTCAACTACCTATGGCACACAGTACTCAAGGTGAGGCCACACCAATGCTAAATACAGCAGGACAATCACCTCTCTTGACCGGCTGCTTATACTGTATTTGATGCACCCCAGGATGCAGTTTGCCCTCTTGGCTGCTAGAGCACAGTGCTGACTCATCTTGAGCCTGCTGCCAACCAGCACCGCCAGATTCCTTTCTGCAGGGCTGCTCTCCAGCCACTCCTCTCCCAGTCTATACTTGTGTCCAACGTCCTAGGTGCAGAATCCGGCATTTGGTCTTCTTAAATTTCATGCCATTGATTATTGCCCAATGCTCCAATCTATCCAGATCCCTTTGCAACGCCTATTGTCCCTCGAGACAGTCAACAGCACCTCCCAGTTTAGTATCATCAGTGAACTTGCTAGTGGCGCATTCAGCTCCTGCAGCCAAGAGGTGTAGTAGGTGTCTCCTGACTCCACTTTCACTGTTACACTAGCTTTAGCAATATAGCGGAAGTATTGGTACCTCCAGTAACAGATTTATACTGGGTGAGGCATCCTGAGACTGATTCTTTGTCCCTGCATACAACAGAGTCGATCACAGTCAAAAGCATGAATCCACTCTTTCTTTGAAAGGTAAATATTATAGACACAAAATCTGGAAGAAACAAAACATGTTCAAACATGAAGCCTAATCTTATCAAATCTCAGAAACACAAACTTTCACTTTTGTGTTACTTTGCAGTTTGAAGAGTATCTTTACCAATTATTACACATAAATAAGTTATTTATACAACATGCCACTGTTCCTTGAATCTTTGTAACATCACAAGAATAATGACTTACAATTACCTTTTTCTTATTTTATATTAAATAGCAAATGAAGCAAATATAATTTTCTCAAATACATAGGACTTTTAATTGGCATTTCACCAAAATGACATAAACCTTCAGCTCCTTTATAGCATTTTAAGTATTCCAGATAGAAATAGCTTTACTAAATATTTAAATTTTAGTTGTGAGGAATGAGAATAATACTAAGCTCTAATGTAAAAGTATCGTAAGGTATCCTAAACTATATATATACCAATTGCTAAACAGTGCACATGTAATGCACTGCAGTTGGTCATGCAATATTGGCTTCATGTGAAGTAAAATCTAAAATAATTTTAGGAATGACTTTAAAAATGTGTCACAATTTATGAGAATGAACATATTGATGTATCAGAGATCTTGGGATGAAAAAGTAAAATATTTTTTCTATGTTACTTGAATTTGTGAAAAAAATTGAATTATTCATGTAAATGACTGGGTCTATATGTGTAAATAAGAAAACAACTATCTTATTTATAACTCATAGTTATACTAAGTACAAAATACTTTTCCACTTACACTTTTTTTTTTTCCTTTGACTTATATAATGCCACTAATGATTACAGAATTAGACCTTAAAGAATTTAGGAAGTGTGCTAGAATGATAGCTAGAAGGATGACAAATCAATATTAATTGCTTTAGGATGTAGAGACATGTCTTGGAGATGTAACTTCTGATCCACCTTGGGACCACTAAGTTTTTAGTCAAAAACCTGCAACTGAGAATCCTATAGTGTTCTGTGTGGAGTCCACCTGTTTGGTCACAGTGCGGATGTAGCCAGAAGCATGCCTCATACTTTTTCTCTGTTACCTAATGAAAGTGGAAGTGAAATTTTCCCCCAAAACCAGTGTCAGACCAAATAGCATTGGATCCAGCCTGAAGCTGACCACTTGGGTCACCCTAATTAAAGGACTATTACTGTAAAAAACTTTGTAAGAATTTCATTTACTCATCTAAAAGCCCTCTTTAAGTTACATCAGCAGGTAATGGAAGAGCACAACTTTCCATCAAACTTCTTGTAGGACTGATTGAACAGCACCTGTAAAACTACTCCTGTAGAGGATGCAGCAAGGCAAAATTCTGTTTAAGTGCTGTCACCTTGCACAAGTGGTCTTTCTATGGTCCTTTCCAACTGAAACCATTCTATGATTCTATGTGAAAGATGTCCCTGCCCATGGGGGGGGGTGGGGTGGTTAGACTTAATGATTTTTAAAGGTCATTTCCAACTGAAACCATTCTATCATATATGTTTAGATTCTGGCATATCTGCCTTCAAGGAGGCATATAATCGGCCAGGTCTCAAGGGTCAGCTCAGTCTTCTGAGAAAATCCTTGTCCATGCTATGTTACTATGTTTCTGTTTGGTTTATGCTCTGGAAATGAGTAGAGCCATCTGAAATTTTATGTAAAGTCAGTGTTTCTCACTGTTCATACAGAAGGGACAACATTTTCAGTCCAACTTTTGGCTGAGAAGACTTGGTGAAAACAAGCCTGAATGAATGTATTGAAATGGCTCTTCTACTGATCTTCCAGTTACCAAGCTGAAGTATGAACCCTGAATGCAGTGTGATGGGAATGTGGAACTGGTGACGTACGAGGCAGTACAAACTCTTCTGTAACAAGCCCTGTTTTCTCGCACAGAATGTTTTTATGTACCTTTATTTGCCAGATGATTTAACAAAAACATAAAACAGTTACTCATCTTTAATGTGCAATTAAAGTAATTTATTTTTAACTGGAGATGTACCACTTCGAGTTTGTATGGCATAAGCACAAAAAAAAGGCCAGATTTTAAAAACATACATTTTTTTTTTCTATTATTATATTTTTGTTTGCACCGGTATTGGTTCTCAGTCACACTAGGCTATAATTCAACTATAGGATTCTGCTGTGTATTTGTGGCTTCTGAAGGTCAGCAAAAACCATTGCCTTCTCTCTCACCTGGCACCACATCATTTTCGTACATAAATAAATACAGAGCTTTTGTATCTGAGACTCCATGTGACTTGATACTAAGGAGTTGTGGAAGAGGAAGGAGAGCACACACGTCTTTTACAAATAGTGCAGCTTTGATGTTTTTTTTTTTCTTGTGGTCTAAATCATATACAATGAAATAATTCTGTATTTTTTATATTTGAACGATATACAACGAAGAAATTCATGTGATTAAGGTCTTCGGTTTTCAAGCTCTCAGCTGAAAAGAGAAAGGGAAAAAAATGTAGCTACAGATCTTGTATATTGATGCCCTGTTTATAAAAACCCTCTGAAATTTGTATTAGTCATACTTACAACTGAAGAGACATAGGAAGGAAATTGTATCCTGTCTATAGATTTCAGCCTCTGAGTGAGAAATACTCCAGCTAGATATTACTGTGGTACTTAACTTTATTGTGTTCTCCTTCAGAAATCTGTTTTAAATGATAATTGTGTTTGGCTTGTCAAGCAGCGTTAGTTCTGCAGTGTGGATACAGGCGAATATTGCCCTTGAGGTATCTGCACTTAGTGAATTAGATTAAAATATCTGGTTTTTAGCTTCTTTCTCAATCATAAGCATTTTAATTCAGGTAAACTCCTTCCCTTTAATCCAGTCAGTCTCTACCAAGTTCCTCATAATGGCATTTGAAAAGTAGCTACATTGAGTGACAGGAATAAAAATTCTTTGCTTTTTGCATACTAAAAATGCAAGAATTGCTGCCTTTTCATTACTTCTCAGGTACGTTGAGCAACAGGAAGAGCAGTATGTCATTTGTTAGGCCCCTACTGAAAACAGATTTCTGTCCAAAAAGTCATCCAAGAGTTCTTCAAAAAGCTACGCAATTCATATTACATTTTTTTTAGTGTTCTCTAACAAGACAGTACTATTTCCAATCAATCATATTGTAGTCAGATCGTAAGAGAGATCATGAAGATATCTGGTATGTATCTGTTTTCCAAGGGAACTGGGGAAGATGTAGTTATAAATGCTCTAATTAAGGGTTTTTTTCAGTGCATTGTATTTCACAATGTACATTTTGGAGTGCGTTTATCCATGACACCTAAAATCTATGTATAAATGCAATGAAATTATTAACAGGGCAGACACAATTATATTTTGATTACTGTTCCTACTGGTAAAAGGCAGCAGCATCCTCCACCAGGTAAGGATATGATAATCTTTGGTTTCAGGTATCGTTATCTGAAGTATAAAGGTTTCTGAATAGGTAGACTATGATATATTTGCTTTGTTCTTCTCAGGGCTGTTAATGGCAATGTTAAAGCATGATGCTTCTCTGATTACATTTCACTAACTGCCATGAAGACAGCCCTTGCTCATGCTAAACAGCATTTTCCTCTAAAGGTGGCTTCAATGTTATCAGTATGACTGCTACCTACCAAAGGGCTGGATTTTGATAGCCTATAATTTTCTATGCCACCAGATTATTACAAATGATATTTTGTTAGTTAAAATTTTTATTTTGTCTATGGTACTGGGTTTAGAAAACCCAACAACAATTCACTTAAAGAAGAAATATTTTTGTGTTTTTGAAATAAATATTGACATCCACTTTACTTCAAGATGATGTTTTTATAAGTTCTAAGAATAAACTTTGTTGTCATTGAAACTGACTTGGACGTCTGTAAAAGAGTAGGTTTCTAAAAAAAGGAATAATTCAAATTCTTGTACATCCTAAAGGCACCTAAATAACTCATGGAACAACACAAGATTGAAAGCAAGGCATTAAATGTTCATAGTAATAAGTTAGTTATTGTGTTGTTTCTAATAAAGCTAATACCGTTAGCATTTAACATTATGTTTTGGTTGCATCCCTCCCCCCGCCATGGTTTATCTCTTAAAAAATAGTATTTTACAGCAGAAATGTGTAAATTTTCTTCCTGCAAATGCTTGTCAAAGAACATGTGACATTACATTATGGGCTTTACATTAAACTAACAAATACAAAGTTTGTGAAAAGTAAAAGTAATGTATCATTATAATTTCTTTCTGATAGTGACTTGCATGGTATCTACATTTTTAAGTAGCCTGTCTTCTACAGAAGTGTGTGCAAGTCAGTTTATATGACTTATTGACTGTGATTCTTCCTGAAGTTCACAGTAATTACATTCAATCAGAGATTACAAATTCTAGCAAACTTTAGACCTTTCACCAGATCATTTTTGAAGAGAAGCACTTCAATTGGATTTTCCAAAGCAGTTGTTCCAAATCACTGGTACATATACAAGAACAGGACTGACAGACTTCTGTGTGGTTCTAGTTGAATAATAACAAAAAAAAGTTTTACAAATGCCCTGAGAAAAAAGCAGCAGTGACTTTGCTTTGATGAAGCTCACTGGTTCATGTTACTATTACTGACTAGTGTTCAGCCTGTTACAAGGGTATCTGTGAAAATGTGGACAGACCTACTCATATTGTCACAGATTTTAACATATTTCTTCATATCAAAATTTGAAACTAATTTATTCATTAGCTGAGATAAGTATATATAATTATGTATATACAGAGCAATGATATATATGTAGAGATCATATATTCTACTGTATAGAATATGGTAGATATGTGTGTACATATATGTGTAACAATACAGTCTAAAATGACCACATGCATAGCTCTGAAATACAAATGTCATGATAAGACCAAAGTGTCTGTTCAATTTAATTCTAAATTCAAAATTTTCCCCTGAACAGTTTAATCTGACTCCTCAAAATTAGTGCCACTAAAGTCCAGTTCTGCTTTCTTATGCCCTTGATATGTGAGCTTAGCTTTTAACAGTCATATATGAGAGGTCGGACTACCTAATTGCCTAATTTACACTTACACACACACAAAAGAAAAGAAAAATTATACTCTTTCTTCTTGGTAGTATGAAGTCAAAAACTTCCTAAAAAGCCTGAAATGTACCTTTTATTTTCCTTCTCTGTCAAAAATTCATAGATTGCAGGAGTGAATTAATTCAGGTATTTTTGTACACATTATATTCAAGGTAGTGTTCATTGAAGCTTGTAAGAGAAATGAAAAGGCCCTCACTGATAATTATAAGACTTTATGCAGTAGTGTCATATCTAACCTAAATCTTGCACATTCACTTTTTGTTACGGTTCAACATCCCAGATATATACAAAGTTATTTATTCCATCATTTTAAAGGACTGATGTTCTTTATCTATGTCGTGATAGTTTGCCTTTAACCAATCCATATCTGAAGCAATTAATTTCAGACTTCTTCTAATAAGAAGACACTTTTATGGTATTTTAAATTGCAGAAGGGTAAATACAACATCCAGAAAACACCCAGTGGTTACCTCTTTCAGTGCAGTTTGCCGAAAGCACTTCAGGTTTGTTAAAAGTTAATGTGCAGATCTGGCTCCTTCTAAAGTGAGTGCCCTCTTGGCCAAATTACTGCATCATGTTGACCTTGCTTTGGCAAGCTTACTCAGCATTTTCCTTGGGGCTACTTTGGAATATATTCAGTTGAAGGAAATATGTGAGTTGGTTTTGTTTCCTACTCAGGTTTTGGCCGGATTCTACAGTATTTGTTCTTTGCTCCTCAGCTACTCTGTAGCTGTGTCAAATTCACGTAAAGCCCCTAGTAATTAGCATTTCAGTTCATGATGGAATGTAGTAGGGAGACTTTTATAATCATAGGACAATAATTTAGTTTTAGGATATTTGGATGTTGCTTTTTTTTTTTACTCTTACTTATTGTTGCCAGATACCAGAACCAGATACTGGTTCTGAAAAGCCACCGAAAAATCAGAGGGTCATATACAAGGCATTGTTCCTGAAAGTAGGTTCAACTGTCTTGAAATTGTTATTCCTATATTAGTAGGGGATATTAATACTGTAATTATAGGTGGTCAGAATTTTTCAGTGAAACTCTTACTCATTGAGAATGCTACTTGGTAAAAATCAACAGATTTTGCTGTATCTGTTTGACAGAGAATGATAAAGAGATGAAGGGAAAGTTTCTACAACAACAATTAGCCCAAACTTGTCAATGCTGACTCATAGAAAAACAGCTTAAGCTCATGTAAATAGGTTGATCAGCACAATTCAACACTGTGTATTCACCATCAGGCTACAGGTTGTTCTGGGAGACTGGAGACAGGGAAATAAACAAATATAAATCTTTCAAACCAAAGTTATGCTGAAAGGCAATTTGATTTTGTTTTTAAAATATCCCAGGTTTCACCATACAAACATACTTATTCAGAATTGCTTTGGCTGATGTACCTAGAAATTCACTGAGGCAGAAGCCCGGTTCTGACAAAGATTGTGCTGGAAATAAGCTCTGAAAGATTTAGTTTGAAAGAAGAAGGGATACAAAACCAAGAAGAAATTAAAGTTACAGAGCAGTATCCTGGATGTTTATTGTCTTTTTAAAAGACATGGGTAGTCTTTTTTTGGTATTATTTTTAAATCACTTCTTTGATAGAACTTTAGGGGAGCTTTAAATGATTCAGTTCTTATTGGTCTTTATATTGGTTTTACCTCTCCTTTTCTCCCATGAGATCAACTTTACAGAAAACAAGCTTCTACTGTTCAGTACTTACAGCCCTTTATAGAGAACTACTGCATGATTGGATTTTTCCTCTATAAATACATATATTTGACTCGAAACTCATAAGGAGGATTTAACATCTTAGCAATATTTTCAAGTAAAGAGTCCTTAGAGAGCAATGGTGGTGGAAAGGATTTTCAGATTTGAATAGTGTGAAATATGAAATGTAAGCCTGCATTTGATGGATCTCTAATGGGAAAAAGTTCAGACCTTTCTACAGCACAGTGAAATGTTACAGCAATAGAGGTGAAACAGTTAGTGATGAACTAAGGAGGAGATAATGTAATAATCCTTGCAGAGTATATGCTCAGTTCTGTTGCATGAGAGGCTTGGAGTTAGCTAGCCAGAAGAGTAAGTAGCAAGGTGATAAGATCCCAGACTGAAAGAATTAACTTGTTGAAAATTACAATCTGAGAGGCTGCTGGAGGTTGTAGATCAAAACCATCTAACTCCTTAACAATATGGGCTTCATCGAGCCTGCTGTAAGTATGAGTTGGTAAGTATGTGAACATGTTAAGTTTGATTTTAAAATATGGAAAATTAAAAAAAGCTTTAATTACAAGGCATAAACATAAATTAAATGTGACGTTAATGATATAATCAGAAACGCTGCTCTGAAGTCTGTTGCTGGACTTTTAGCTCATTTAGATCACTGCATAAATTTATAAATGTACTTCATAAATATATTTTAATTTAAAGTTGCATCTGTCTTTTTTGCAGACATTCTGTTTTTGTTCTCGCTTCATATTTTAGCCAATATTTGACAATACTAAACAGTCTTCTGCTCCTATCTATATCATGACCATTAATATAATATTTTATTATGTACAATATAAAATTGTACAATACGTACTTATGTACAATATAATATTGTATTAGTATAATATTGTATTATGTACAATTGTCTGTACAAAAGACGTTTTACTTTTGCCCTCAGAAAATGTACTTTAACATTATTATTTTTCTTTTGAATTCCACTCTTTAAAAAAAAATCAGAGCGCAGATAAAATACTTGAAAAATTGCCTTTCCTACTATGTCTTTGAAGCCTTAGTTATTATTTGAATATATTTTCCTCTTAAATTTATCTTTCACTTGCTAATGGATCTAAGGAATAGAAAGTCAAAGAATATTTTATCTCATCATTCCCAAGGTGGCTAATATTTGGATTCATGAAGGTTTTCATGTGTAAACTTTTGTATGCCAGAGCTAATATAAGCACAGTCCTTTTTTTGAAATAAAACTTTTTTCTGAAATGTTTTGTCCGTTGAACTGCTAGACATTTTGAAAATATGACCCAAGCTTGAAATTATCTTGCTGTACCAAACAGAAATTTACCTTCCTCCTAATATTGTGCATCTGCTGTCTGCAGATATATTACTCTTTAATAGATTTCATATTTTTAATAGTCTTAACCTAGATTATCAGATTGTTTGACCATGCCCTTACACATCAGGAAAACATTTTAAAGATCACCATAATATAGTCAGTTGCTGCACTTTACTTTCTTTTTAATGTGAAATGTTAAATGTTTTGGAATGGTGACTTCCTGTTTGAAGTGGCTGTTTGTTTTGTTTTATTATACTTTGGGGTAGAGTTTCCCATACAATTAAGGAAAGATGGAGCATTGCCTGTGCATTTCTGGGAACAGTCAGCAAGCCAAGTGTGTCAGTCTTATTGAGTGCACAGATGTACTACTGGCTGCGGGGATATTTCAACCTGTCTGTTTGTTACAAGGGTTTGATCCTGAAATACACGGGTCATTATGGCCTTGTGTTGCTGGCAAAAAAGTCTCGACTCGGGGAATTTTAATTAATTTAATTTACTGCCAATTAACATAAACTTAAAAAGAAGTCTGCCATTTCTGTCCAGTGTACCTTGATGAGAATTTATCATAGATGTGTTTTCTTGTAGAAACAGCTAGCACTAAATCTTGATATGATACTTGTGGTCAGAGAAAAGTATAAACATCTTTCTTCTTAGACTTTAGTTGTGGGCTCCTCTTTTTATCTCTGGGGCCTCTTGGTGGATCATGAGCTACAAAACATGCAAAGCTTTGCCTTTTCTCTCTGTTCAGTGCTTTTGAACTAAATTATTATGAATAATAATAAAAATGTAATGGAGAGCTCTGTCATAGGAGGCCCAACACTTCTGAAGCTCACTGTCAGGTTGCTTCAGTTTGCATCTTATGGCTAGGCTAGAACTTAAAGTTAAGCTAAACTAAGACCACAATGCAAAAAAATCAATTGTATATTCACCTTTATTTAACTTCAGGAAGATACCCTCTTCTGAATTAAAATTTAATTCCTAAACAGTAAACTTTGCAGACTTGTGTAAAAGGGAGTTTATGCATTCTGTGGTATGACTATTTACCAGCTGCCTAAGCATTTTCAAGTGGTTTTTAAATGTTAGACTTGTGCAGGGTGCTATATTTTAAAACTGACTTGTATTTTCTAATGAAAGACCATACCAAAAGTCAATGTAATATAAACAACACATCTGGACATAATAAGAGGTTTTTGTTAATGGCCCTTCCTGCGTTAGCCCATTTTCCTTGACAGAAATATTCAGAATATACAGAGTGAAAAAGTAGAATAGATGTTTATAGACAGAAAAAATCCAGAAATCCAAGTTTAGCACCTAAACAGGTATGCTTACAAAAATGCACAGTTCTTTGCTCTGGAGAATCTAACTTAGAGGGATGCTGTGGAGAGGTTTAAGAAACTGTTGGGCTCTGCTTCTATGGATCTTCTTGGAAAATTGTCAGTTGTGTCTCCAAATACCAATACAACTAGGTGTCTTGACTGATAGGTTTAAAAAGTTTTGAGATATCTCATACTGATAAATTACACATCCAAAGATTAACTATATTCTGTTTTCCAGATCTCTCTTCAGTTCTGGCTCAAAACACCAGCTCAGATTTCTGCCTTTTGATATGATGACATGCAAGTTATTTAAGTTAAAATCCGACTCTATTAATTGAAGGGAATCTCAGTTAAATTTGACACTTTCTACCAATTGATGTTTCGATGGTTCACACAGATTACAACCACTTTATTATTTCAGTAAATCGTTCACTAAATGAACCATTTTAATATCAGATGCATTTAACTTGCTTTTTCGATTACTTTAATGCATATTTTATACCTAGCCAGGGTTATATATTACTAATTGCTTGACCCAGCTCTGCCAACTATATTATTATACACTGGAAGCATTTTGCTTTACTAAATTCTTTCCAATTTTATATAAGGTATGCTATGTGATGAAAATCACTAAAAGACAAATGTCAATGGAAATTTTAATACATTGACAGAAGGGAAAAGTAATGATTCAGGTCCTGAATATGCATTATTATCAGTGTCTAAATCATGTCAGCCAAAGCAAGTCTATCTTCAAGTCTTTTGCTGTAAAAGACTATAATACTTTATGATAGAACAGAATGTCAAAATCATAAGGAGATGGTTTGCAAGAATATAGTCATCATCTCATCCAGTCTTTAGAAATACTCTAACTAAATGCTAGGCTCTGTTTTTATAACTCAAACTTTCAATTTTTAAGGCATACAATATGTTTTTTCTGAAAAGAAATACAATCTGGAGGGTGCCTAAACTCTATGGATTTAGATAATATTCAACTAACCATTTCTTCCAAAAAGGAGAAAGCTTTGAAAAAACAATAATACTGATTATCTGGCACAAATGCTTTGATTTCATTTTGGGATAATACTTCTAGTTAGGATGTAATCTAAATCACTTAAAGGTCCGTGAAAAGTTAATAAAAAAATATTATGAAGCCTTTCACTTCTGGACAAACAGTAATTTGGATAATTCTGAAATGAACCTCTGGGACTGTTTTTCTAAGACATCTCCTAAAAGCCATCTTCAGGTCAATCTGGAGTGAAAAAGAAGTAGGAAAAGAATAAAATGATAGAACAACAACAACAATGAAAAAATCACTATTCATGTTGTCAGCATAATAACAAAATCACAGAGTAGTTGAGGTTGGAAGGGGCATCTGGAGATCACCTATGCCAGCATCCCTGCTCAAAGCAGAGTCAACTTAATTCCATTGTCCACAACTTTGTCCAGTCAGGTTTTAGATATCTCCAAGAATGGAGACTTCACAATCTCTCTGGGCAACCTGTTTTAGTTGTGTCATGGTTTAACCCGGCAGGCAGTTAAACACCACACAGCTGTTCGCTCACTCCCCCGCAGTGGGATGGGAGAGAGAATGGAAAAAAAAAGGTAAAACTCGTGGGTTGAGCTAAAGACAATTTAATAGGACAGAAAAGGAAGGGAAAATAATAATAATGATAAAAGAATACACAAAACAAGTGATGCACAATGCAATTGCTCACTGCCAGCCAACTGATGCCCAGCCAGTTCTCAAGCAGTGGATGTGCCCCCCGCGCTCCCGGCCAGCTCCCCCCAGTTTTTTGTTCAGCATGACGTCATATGGTATGGAATATCCCTTTGGCCAGTTTGGGTCAGCTGTCCCAGCCATGTCTCCTCCCAGCTTCTTGTGCACCTCCAGCCTCCTTGCTGGCAAGGTAGTATGAGAAGCTGAAAAGTCCTTCACTTAGTGTAAGCACTGCTCAGCAACAACTAAAACATCAGTATGTTATCAACATTATTCTCATTCTAAATCCAAAACGCAGCACTTATACTAGCTACTAGGAAGAAAATTAACTCTATCTCAGCCAAAACGAGGACAGTTGCTAGTTTTCAGTCATGCTCACAGCCTTGTCCAGCTGTGTTCTGAATATCTCCAAAGATGGATATTCCCCAACCTGTTTCAGCAACCTGTTCCAGCAACCTGTTCCAGTGCTTAACCACCTTCATGGTAAGATTTTTTTTTTCCTAATATCTAGTCTGATCTTGCCACTACACATCTCTGAGAAGAGTCTTTTCTATTCTCTCTTTCTCTAGAACCTCTCTTTTAAGGAGGGTTGCAGGAAGCAGCATAATGTCTTTTTAGCTTGCTTTCTTTTTATGACAGCTCTATTCCATATGTCTATTACACAGGTAGGTGCCTATGACATAGGCACATCTTGCTGGAGAAGAGAATAAATCAACTGGATTTTTGTAATAGGCATGCACTTGGTTGCACACATTGTTGATAGTGGTATCCAACAGATTGATAATGATGGTCTAAGGAATAAGAGAGGTAGAGTGGCAGAGAGAGAAACATTTTTTTAATGAAGTGTGGAAAAATGTTGAACCTATTAACACCTTATTCTTAATCAAAGACCATGAGCAAAATCTAGCTTATTTAAAGAATGAAGATTCATGAAGCAAACAGCTATGACTACCTTGTTGTCTGCTCTGCATTTTGCATGTAAGTCTATGTTAGGGTAACGGTGAACTGAGCTCCTCATTCTTGTTAACGAACCAGAAGTAAAATTCAGTCTTGCCTACCACCTTTCTGAATATATATAGCTGGGATAAGCAGATTCTAAAGTGTAAATAATGCAACATTTTTTTTCTTGAACCTTAACAATCATATGACAAAATTAAAGGTACTAGGACTACAATCTCTACAAAAATATAACAAGAATAGACATTCAATATAGTTAATTGAAGCAGAGTACTGTAGCAGACAATGCTTATATTTGGACAGTCATAGATTAAATAAAATTGTTTGGGTATGTAGCTAGCTCAGTGAGTGTTGGGTATCTTGCTCCTGTGGCAGTGAAATTCTATCTGAGTTGGTTGGGTTTTTTTCTTGTTTTGTTTTGGGGTTTTTTTCCCCTAGAATATTTCAGATTTACATGCTAACAGCAGCATTCCCAGTAGCAGCACCATTTGAAAAGGAAGTGTTTCTCCTCTCTGTCTGAGTTTCAGTGACTTTTGCTTCCTCTGTTTATTGGAATCTCATGGCTACTGAAATCTTTTAGTAGACTTCTGGGGTCTTTCAGACTCTCTCTTCAAGAGTGTAATACCTTCTCTAAAAGCATTTCTATATTCTAATCTCCAAATCAAAAAGGCAGCCTTTTTAAATACTAGGTGTCCTTGCTTCCATCTTTGTACAGGTCTTGCACTATACGACATTAGGGAACCGCCAGCAAAACCTTAGGTTTTGTGAGGGCCAGGAAAGGGTGCTGTCAAATATAAAACCTGAAAAAACTCTGTGGAGAGAAGTGGTGAAGTTGACTAGCCACTGATGTTAAGTGATATTCAGGCTTTATATTTAAGTTTACTTCACTCAGACTCTGATGTTCTTTCTTATTATTTACCAGACCAAAGAAATGCCTGGTAAACATGTAGAGAGCAAAGAAAGATAGAATCATAGAGTTATAGAATAATCTATGTTGGAAAAGACCTTTAAGATAATCGAGTCCAACCATAAACCTAACACTGCCAAGTCCACCACTAAACCATGTTCTTAAGCACCACATCTACACGCCTTTTAAATACCTGCAGGGAGGAGGACTCAACCACCTCCCTGGGCAGCCTGTTCCAGTGCCTGACTACCTTTTCAGTGAAGAAGTTTTTCCTAATATCCAACCTAAACCTCCCCTGGTGCAACTTGAGGACATTTCCTCTCATCCTATCACTTGTTACTAGGGAGAAGAGATCAACCCCCACCTTGCTACAACCTCCTTTCAGGTAGTTGTAGAGAGCAATAAGGTCTCCCCTGAACATCCTTTTCTCCAGGCTAAACAACCCCAGCTCCCTCAGCTGCTCTAGACCCTTCACCAGCTTCGTTGCTCCTCCGTGGACATGCTCCACCACCTCAACATCTTTCTTGTACTGAGGGGCCCAAAACTGAACGCTGTATTCGAGGTGAGGTCTCACCAGTGCCAAGTACAGGAGAACGATCACTTCCCTAGTCCTGCTGGCCACACTATTTCTGATGCAAGCCGGGATGCTATTGGCCTTCTTGGACACCTGGGCACATTGCTGGCTCATATTCAGCCGGCTGTCGGCCAACACTCCCAGGTCCTTTTCTGCCAGGCAGCTCTCCAGCCACTCTTCCCAAAGCCTGTAGCACTGCATGGGGTTGTTGTGACCCAAGTGCAGGATGCTGCACTGAGCCTTGTTGAACATCATATGATTGGCCTTGGCTCATCGATCCAGCCTGTCCAGATTCCTCTGTAGAGCCTTCCTGCCCTCCAGCAGATCAACACTCCCACCCAACTTGGTGCTGTCTGCAAATTTACTGAGGGTGCACTCGATCCCCTCATCCAGATCATTGATGAAGATATTAAACAGAACAGGCCCCAATACCGAGCCCTGGGGAACACCACTTGTGACTGGCTGCCAACTGGATTTAAATCCATTTACCACAACTGTTTGGACCTGGCCATCCAGCCAGTTTATTACCCAGCAAAGAATATGTCCATCCAAGCCACGAGCAGCCAATTTCTCCAGGAGAATGCTGTGGGAAACTGTGTCAAAGGCTTTGCTAAAGTCCAGGTAGACAACACCCACAGCCTTTCCCTCATCCACTAAGTGGGTCACCTTGTCACAGAAGGAGATCAGGTTAGTCAAGCAGGTCCAGCCTTTCATAAACCCATGCTGATTGGGCCCAATCACCTCATTCTCCTGTATGTGCCACGTGATGGCACTCAGGATGATGTGCTCCATAACCTTCCCTGGCACCAAGGTCAGGCTGACAGGCCTGTAGTTCCCCAGATCCTCCTTCTGGCCCTTCTTGTAGATGGGTATCACATTTGCTAACCTCCAGTTGACTGGGACTTCCCTGGTTAGCCAGGACTGCTGATAAATGCTAGAAAGGGGGTTGGTGAGCCCATCTGGCCCCATAAGACTTGTGTGTGTGTAAGTGGTGTAGCAGATCATTAACTGTTTCCCCTTGGATTATGCTAGTGTGTGTTACAAAGCACCTATTTTTAGGATAGCTAAAAGGAAAAAATTTTCTGTCTGGAGCAATCTTTGTAATGTTAAAGTCCATTCTCCATCAAAGTGTTGGAGTGTAGCGTTCGTTACATATCAAGGTTATACCGGCGGGTCTCCAGCCGACCCGGGATGGGGAAGGAACAGTCAGCACACACAGTGTGGGTGTTCAGCTTCAATGTTTATTGCGCAGTAGTTTACCTTTATACTCCCAGCAGTAGGCGTGTCATGTTATAAGGGGTGGAGACAAGGGAGGGTCGACCCTTAACTCTTTCCGTACAGTGCGTGATCTTCCGGTCGCCAGCCCTTATCTTTACTACATTTCCCCCTCCCTTAGCTCCAGTAGCTCTGGATGTCACTGGGGAAGCTGCGCGTAAAATAATCAATATGTGGTAAGACTTCTTAATATACGACTCATAGAACGCATAATTAAGCGTAACAGACAGGGTAATAGCACAACAAGGTCAAGAACAAGTAACAAGACTATGAGCCCGGTTATTAAAAGTTTGGGCGTTATTAACATTCCAGTTTTGTAAGCCTGGGATAGTGGAGCTCTGGTTTGACTTGTGGCAGCAACTGTCCTCCTTATCACTAGTGAAGTAGGGGGTGAACAATAGACAGGTAGAGGCTTGTCCAATAGCCGGCATATACAGACACGCATCCGTTACGTTCATGGATTTTGCCCAATCCAGCCAGTAGTTCGTCGCGGCTCCCTCATTGCTCCCCCACACCATCAGGATGCATAGGGAAATGGTAACCTGTCAAGATAAGACTCAATAAATTGATTAATGTTTGTACGGTTGAATATTTAGACTGGATACCCATTCTAGCGTCCCTTTCTCGGTTTGCACACACGCATACCCACGTCCCAGGCAACGGAGGGAATACGGGCCCCTCCATTCACGGGTTTGCAGGTCCTGTACTTGAACCAAAGGGTAAGGCCCTTCGTTCTCATCGAGCCGGAAATGTGCTGGGTTGCAGTCTGCGTTTTATAGGTGTTCCCTCAAATGGTATGATTTAAGGTAATTAGTGCCGTCGTCAACAGACGCTGTGCCCTAAATAAGGGAGGGTCAAGGGAGGGGGAACCCCTGTTTCTGGGCCTATATTCTCCCCCTCCCTTAGTCGGTTGAGTAACCCTTTTAATGTGCGATGTGTGCGTTCTACAATGCTTTGGCCCGTACTGTTGTAAGGAATGCCATGACTCAACTGAATATCCCAGCGCGCGCAAAAGTCCTTTGTCTTCTTGCTGACATATGCCGCTCCATTATCTGTTTTAATTTTTTGTGGGATGCCAAGTTGCGCCATACAGTCCTGCCAATGTAAAATAACTGCGAGAGCATTTTGTTTAGCATGCATAGTGGCTAAAATAACTCCACTGCAGGTATCAACTGTGACATGCAGATACTTACGTGGATTAAAGGGTTCATAAATCGTAACATCAGACTGCCATATTTGGTTGGGCTGCAACCCTCGAGGGTTTACCCCTGCCTCCCAGAGGGGACCTTTGGAACACACAGGATAAGCAGCAATCACAGAGCGAGCATCTTGCAAAGTAATACCAGTTTGCTTTCCCACTGCCCCAGGGGTAAGGGGTCCCTCTGGTAGCTCAGGTATCACTGACAGTGCCGGGGGAGCCCTACCACCCCCCCTAGATGTCGTCAGCCGTGACACCGGTTCTCCTTGTTCCTCAGATCTTTTCCTGCGCTCTGCTCTCTGTGTGTCCAGCACCCGTCAATCACTGGGATGCAACGGGGCGTCCTCAGAAGGTGATGGTGTCTTGCCCTCCTTTTCTCCTTCCCACCATCTTCCTTCACGTAGTTCGCAATACCGCTGGGATCCCACATCGGCCCCCGGGACCCAATCCAGCAACCTATCAGTCAGCTCCCTTTCCACACATTGTTGCAACTCGCCCCAGGGTTATTGAGTAGGTGGCGGATCCGCTGGTGCAGAAGGTGCCGAAGGTTCCGTGGGTGGCTGCTCTAGACTCCCCACTCGTAACGGGAACACCTTTCCCGACTCCTTTGTTCCCGCTGTGCCATAGCCTCCCTGCACCTCCCCTTCCTCCGTTGGCTCAGCCCCCAGTAACGACAGCCCTGTCTGTGCCCCACAGGCCACCCCTTCAACTCGAGTTCACACTGGAGTTCCAGCCTGTCCAGTACAGCAGTACAGAAAAACAGCAGAGATGCCGTGGCCATCTGCCAGCCCAGGCACATAGCCATTGCTGTTATCAAAATGTTCCCAGGCACAGCGGAGTAAGATGATAAGCAGTTCAGCAGTACAGCAAGCAGCGAAAGCAAAAAGCAGCCACTAACGAGCATTAGACTCTAATATACCGTAAGGCAAGCAAGCCCCGTGGCAAGCACAGAAACCTGCCGATTAATAGCTAAACAGCAATACCTGCTATAACTTCAATCTAGCACATTCCAATTAAATCTGTCGTTATCTCGAACCCTTTGTACCCTATATTGGGCGCCAAAAAAAACTGTCGTGGTTTAACCCCAGCTAGCAGCTAAGCACCACACAGCCGCTTGCTCACTCCCCCCTGGTGGGATGGGGGAGAGAATCGGAAGAGTAAAAGTGAGAAAACTCGTGGGCTGAGATAAAGACAGTTTAACGGGTAAAGCAGAAGCAGCGCACGCAAGCAAAGCAAAGCAAGGAATTCATTCACTACTTCCCATATGCAAGCAGGTGTTCAGCCATCCTCAGGAAAGCAGGGCTCCATCATGCGTAACGGTTACTTGGGAAGACAAACGCCATCACTCCAAACGTCCCCCCCTTCCTTCTTCTTCCCCCAGCTTTATATGCTGAGCATGATGTCATATGGTATGGCATAGCCCTTTGGCCAGTCTGGGTCAGCCCCCCTGGCTGTGCTCCCTCCCAGCCAGCCTGTGTCCCCTCCGAGACTAAACCTGTTGGCTTTTCGTTCCCAGGAACTTCATGCCCCATCAGCGCGCTACGTGCGGCAAGCCAGCACTGCTTTGCCGCAAACCCCTTCTTGAGCACCCTTTCTACTGTTCCCCAGGCGCGAAGCCGGTCACTGGCTCCTCCAACATTGCTTATGATCACTTCTGTCAGCTCGTTGCGTATTTTCCCCCAATTTGGGGTGTCCAAAAACTTCTGTGGGAGCGCCGAGCACTCCCCGGCGTAGCATCCATTGGATGCAGTCACCCGTGGGCCTTTTCCTTATCGCCCCATCCTCGCCCACCTCCGTCGCTACCGACTTTAGTACCTTTACGAGTTCTGCGAGCTCCATCGCTGCTACCTGCAGCCGATCACGTCAGGGTCACCACTATGTAGCGTTCGTTACATATCAAGGTTATACCGGCGGGTCTCCAGCCGACCCGGGATGGGGAAGGAACAGTCAGCACACACAGTGTGGGTGTTCAGCTTCAATGTTTATTGCGCAGTAGTTTACCTTTATACTCCCAGCAGTAGGCGTGTCATGTTATAAGGGGCGGAGACAAGGGAGGGTCGACCCTTAACTCTTTCCGTACAGCGCGTGATCTTCCGGTCGCCAGCCCTTATCTTTACTACATTGGAGGAGGTTAATTATGTCATTTTTCTTGCGAAAACATAGATGAATAAGGTTTGGAGCATAAGATTAACATCTAGTATATATTTCCATTAGGGTAACACCTAATTAAAATTTCTCAGCTAGTAGGTCCAGCATGAACAATAATGGTCATAAAACTTAACAGACAGGAAAGAAAATAGCAACAGTTTAAGTTGGAGGAAAAGAAGCTCTGTTGGTAAAATAGCTCTGCTAGTAAGGAATGCACATAACTTTATCTAAAATTACCTTAAAGGTGACAAGCTGCATAGTTTACATAACATTAGTATTCTTTTTTTATCATATAACATGTATTGGAAGTATGAACTAATTTAGTGTGTACTGCCATTTCTCACCTAATTTCTGTGGCTTGTACTTGTCTAATTCTAATGAAAGGATTCAACAGGTCACAGTAGATAATAATGTGTAAATGTATCACATATTTTATCTATGATGTAAATTTTCTGACTTCAGTTTTGTGTCAGCAAGTAATAATCAAACTCATGGTCAACCTGAATTTCACTGTGGACATGCCCTAACTTTCCTGTCAGAGATATTTTTTTCTCTGAAGCTTTGGAAAAACTGCATTTTGATCACACATTTGACATATTCCTTAAGAAAAAATGTTTGGTTTTTCCAACTTCTCCACACCCTTCATTTCAAACACAACAGTCAGTTTGCTTTTTCTTCTTTCTTTTTTCAAATGCTGGGGAGTTTTTATTATATTAGATAATCATCACCTTCTCTGGAAAGTGATGCTTCCTTCCTCTCAGACGAGAAGCCTTTTCTTAATACCCGTAAACTTCCAAATTTTAGATTGTGTCAAAGGACACAATCAGATGACAACAAAAGTATTTTTTGTCTGGAATATGAGACCTGATTGGGAGCAGCTATTCTTTTTTTTAATTCTTGGTCTGTTATATTAGCAAGTGTTCCTCCAATATAATTTTTTACGTGTGTTTTGTACTTCACATGAATCATAAAGTAAAAATGTCTATCATTCCAGTCTTCTAATATCTCAAATAAATACAACCTAAGATTAACACCCCTCCCCCCACACACACAAAAAAAACCACAAAAACCAAACAGATTTTATTAGTTGGCTAGGTTATTGAGAACTTGTAGGATTTTCCAATTTTCTTTTTCATGGTTTCCTTTTCAATGAAAACTATTAAACAAACAAACAAACAAACCTTTATTAGTAATTAAAGGTTTTCAACTCACTTTTAATTTCATATACTACTGCTTTTGGGTAATTTTGGACATTATTCTAAAAACAGTATCCATATTCATTGTAAAGGCAAAGCAGAAGCCTGTTGGACCCAGAGAAGTAAAAGCACACTAAGCAAGATGCAGTTAAGACACACCTTAATCTCAGGCATACCCAGGGTGCTTACACTAGAATAACATAACCATTAGCAGTTTATAAGGAGTTTGTAACTTTGTAACAATAATAACAGTGTTTCATAATATATGTCTAAGTGGTGTATAGCTATAAATCTAATAATTTACATACAGAATAGAATAGAATAGAATAGAATAGAATAGAATAGAATAGAATAGAATAGAAGAATAGAAAAATAGAATACAATCAGTTTCAATGATTGTTTTTTCTTCAGTTTTCAGCTTTGGGCTGAAACTCAATAACTTTAACTTATTAATGAGATTTATCAAATTTGACACAATAACATTTTGCATTGCTATTTCATTTTAATCTCAAGGTATGTTGTTCGTGTTCAATTTTTTTCTAATACTTTGGAAATGGTTTCTTTTATTTTGGAACTCTGTCACTGTCCGTGTATTCACTTTTTTTTTCCAGAAGTGCTCCATCATGATCCTGCAACCACTGAAACCAATGAGAGTTTTACTATCAGTATCAAGCAGAGAAATATTAGGCTGATGCCAAGTTAATCTGAAAGTGACCCTATTTAAAAGTATGGCTTGGTCTATCTCATTGTTGTAACACCTTAGTTTACACCAGCAGAATTCAAAAGCAACTATTTGATGTTAGCTAGACCTTCTTACTGCAAGTCTATAATCTTCAACCTAGTTAATCATAACTCTACAAAGATATTTAACAGTTTTGCTAACATTGAGGGCATAAAGGAAGTTCATCAGAAAACTCCCACTAGTAAAATTAAAGTGCATGGGAAAGCATCTGAGCACATCAGAGACTTAATTCTATAATCTTATCAATTTCTTGGGTTTTTATAATAGAATATTCAAAGTTTGGCAAATACATCTAAATGTAATTATTTTAATACGTAGTCTCGTAATTATTTTGCCTTTCGTGTGTATTGTTTTCAAGCAGTAATGGATCTCATATTTCTGAGACATACAATTCTTTAAATGCTCATCAGAGTTAACATTATAAACACAGTTTTGGATAGATTTTGCAAAAAAAGTTAGTACTGTCTTTCTGCCTCTCCCACTGCATTTGAATAGTTGTATTAACCTTAATAGCGGTCACGCTTGGCTAATGCTTTTAAATGCTCTCACTAAAATTATTGTGGTTGGGTTGCACAGAATTTTTTGTCAAATTTACATAATATCCTTCATGTTTCATGTAATGACTCTGAAATCCTAACATTGATACTGGCAAGCAATTCCTAAAACAGTCCCTTAGTCATCTTAATATGGTTGTGCTCAAAATGTTGGCAACAATTGAAAACAAATAGTGTTTAACTGAGAAAAGAGCCAGTTGATAACTACTTAAATACAGACGCTTAAGAAATTATGATGTTATCAGATATAAATGAATGTTCATAGTTAACTTGGATAATGAATTAGGGCACTTGGTATGTCTTAATCTTAATCTTCAATGGAAACTAACCAGGACAGGTGAAAAATTCTTGGAGAAAAAGTAAACTACTGCACAGTCAGTGAGCGGCCTGTATCACAGCACTTCATTAAGAGGCTGGTGGGAAATATAGCATGTGACTGTATAGTTAAAGGTGTCGTTAAAGGACATGCACAAATGGTGTGGGAAGGTTATGGAAACAACAGTAACAGTGGTGTTTCTGAGCACTGAATGCCTGAGTCTGTAAATCTAAAAATTATGCTGTTTAATTCACATCATTAATTTTTGAAAGTTAATTGTGCGAGGAGAGACAGACCCTCTAAGGTGACTTGTATGTGTACAATGATTAGATACAATTGCACAGGTATCAGATATCTGTGATAAGAAATTAAGAGCCAGGAGGACTACAGGCATTAGATTCTGTAGCAAGTTTTAAGATGGGGCAATGCATGCGAGTGGTAGCACACAATGAGAAAAAGACACTTTTCTAAGAGCACATTTGCCACTGTTTGAGAGATCTTTAAAACCCTGAACTGAAAAAGACATTACGGTGGTGGGGAAAGGCACTGTTAAATAATCTCATCGAACCCATTTCTATTAAGTAAGTATTGACCATATGTAACTATTGTCATCTAAATTGCAGACATGGAGTGATGCAAGACCTGTCCCACTCCGTAGCTCTAGGTGGTTGTTGCATGGATTGTAAAGTCAGCACAGTAGGAATTTGCACACAAGTGAAAACAGAGAGAAACACCCACCTTCTTTCTTCCCCAGCCCCCCGAAAATGTAATTTGGGATTCTCAGACCTCTCTCCAGTTGATGGAAAGGAGTGTGAAAGAATAGCTGGACATTGAATTGCTCCTTCAAAGGGATAAATGCTACAGAAAAATAGTGGAAGGACAGTGCGTGTGAGGCAGGGTGCCTGTGTGGGACTGCTGAGCTTCTGGACGTTGGAGGTGATGGCCAAGCAGAGTTAACAGTCTGCTCACAATACCACTGAAGCCATCTGCCAGTATTGCAAAGGGGCTTTGCCTGTGTGATGTTGATGAAATAGTAACCACACAAAGTTCTGTTGGGTATTTCAGGATTAAGTGCTTCTTAGTAAACAACACCAATACATAGATTTCTTTCTGTGCTGGAGAAGTCCTTTTCCGTATACAGACAGGAACAAGTTGTATGCTAAACTGGTGTATGCTTGAGACAATGCACGTCTTTGAGGGCTGTGGAAGAATGGTTAGCATAAGCGTATACCATGAATAGGGATTACAGACAGGAACCAGCTAATGCCATATGAATTCTGGGTAATTTAAAGGAGTGGTTATTCAGCAAAGTAACCCTCTTCATCATATGTATATCGAAAGAACCCTTTTTTTTTTTTTTTTGCAAGAAGTAGAATTTAAACAAGGATTATTTATATCTGTTTTACCTTCAAAAAATCAGTCCATCAGAGAGGATAGAGAATTGAAATTGGGAAGACTATAGCACCCCAGTGTCCCCAGTGGCTTTTCATAGCATGAATTGTGTACATTACCATTCTGCATTAGAAATTGTGGAACTGAAGCATCCATCTTGACAACCTTTATTCTGTAGAGAAGAAAATAATAGACTGGGAGTATGTCATTAACCTAAATACTGAGGTGTTTTCATGTATGTAGAAACCTAGCTTCCCTAGCACAATTTTTAACTTAATGCCATATAGAGTTTAAATATTTTATAGAAAAGATATACAGTAACTGTTTATGGTACCTTATTTTTTTACTTTCTACTATTTCACATTTTACTTCTAAAACCTGCATTTCTTTAATCTCAGTTCAACAGTATCCTTCCCATTTTTTAATTACTGTTAATTTTGCACTTATAATTACAGAAGAAGAAATCAAAGGTATTAACAAGAAATATCTTCAGGAGAATAAACCTTGATTTTTGTCTACCTGTATCATTGTATTAAATTGTGATCAATAACACTAAATCCTTTTGTGAATTTTTTTTTTGTCTGTAGTGCTTATTCACTCTTTCACTCATGATGTATAAATTAGTGTGACAGAACTAATAATTCAAAAAATATCTTGTAAAAATCTTTTGTCTTATGAATGTTTTATTTTCACAAATAAAGGAATGGCCTCAATGAAACAGATGGTTAGAAAAGCAATCCTGACAGTATTCTCAAATAATAAATACAGCAGCCCCCTGTGTTCTTAGTAGCATGCTGAAAATGTTACTTAGACTTAGAACAAATGGATAAACACATGGCAAGATAAATAAGAAAATACCTGACTGGTATCCATGTGACACCAAGATGAGAGATTACCAGCACAAGCTGGGGGAGATCATATATGGGGGAGTTCCTCTGAAGACATGGGAGGTGATCCATCGGAGGACTGAACCACTGGTCAGCGAGACCCACTGACTTGACAGAGCCACCAACTGCAACAAAAAAAAAAGAAGAATCATAGAATTGTTCAGATTGGAAAAGGCCTTTAAGATCATCATGTCCAACTGTTAACCTAGCGCTTCCAAGTTCACCACTAAACCATGTCCTCAAGCACCACAGCTACATGCATTTTAAATACCTGCAGGGATGGGGACTCAGCCACTTCACTGGGCAGCCTGTTCCAGTGCCTGGCTACCTTTTCAGTGAAGAAGTTTTTCCTAATATCCAACCTAAACCTCCCTTGGTCCAGCTTGAGGCCATTTTCTCTCATCCTATCACTTGTTACTTGGGAGAAGAAATCAACCCCCACCTCGCTACAACCTCCTTTCAGGTAGTTGTAGAGAGCAATAAGGTCTCCCCTGAACATCCTTTTCTCCAGGCTAAACAACGCCAGCTCCCTCAGCCGATCCTCATAAGACTTGTGCTCCAGACCCCTCACCAGCTTCATTGCCCTTCTTTTTACATGCTCCACCACCTCAATGTCTTTCTTGTACTGAGGGGCTGAAAACTGAACACAGTATTCAGGGTGAGGTCTCACCAGTATGGAGTACAGGGAGACGATCACTTCCCTAGTCCTGCTGGCCACACTATTTCTGATGCAAGCCAGGATGCTATTGGCTTTCTTGGCCATCTGGGCACATTGCTGGCTCATATTCAGCTGGCTGTCGGCCAACACTCCCAGGTCCTTTTCTGCCAGGCAGCTTTCCAGCCACTCTTCCCTGTTGCATTGCATGGATTTGTGTAGAGAACTGCAGGTGCAAAACAACGAGATATCTCAAACAGCCTGGACGCTAAAACCACAATGCAGACCGACGGTCTCTAGGACCCAGGACCGGACAGTACCCTGGAGCGAGGGTGAGGGAGGGAGTCCTGTGGAGTCCAGGCGGCCTTGCCTCAGCCCCATTCCCTCGGTCTGTGAAACATTTTATTCCCCCCCACACCTACTGCCTGGGGGATAGTCCTGGTATCACTCCTCTTGGTTTGACTGGTTGCTGATGTAATTTTCCAATTAGCAAAACTACTAACCACTTGTGCCTTGGGAAAGGAATTTGGGAGGGAGCTAAAAGATGTGGAAAACTAACGGCTATAACGTTGAAGAAGAGCTAACAAGCCAACAAAAGTGAACATCTTGGCACCAAAGGCTGGACGGTGGCCAGAGAAGACAAAACTGCAGAAAGTAGGTGAAAGGTAAATGTGGCGGGGGGAGATCACGACCACTGACTCAATTCAGGACTGAAAAGATTTGCCCCCCCATACCTGAAAGGAGCATGCATGTTAATTTACATAACAAGCGAGGCTAATTTAAATACAGTAAACCAATAGTGTATGAAATGTTAATCACTAACCAATAACTGTAAATTTAGGCGGGTTTATACTAATCATGTAGTCTGATAAATGTGCTGTAGTTTGTAGTTTGTAGTGTGCGTGTGTGTACTCGTGTGTGTGCCGGTACTCGTGTTTATGTTCATGCTCATGTTCGTGTGTGCATGATTTATGGAATTATTATCACTGAGCATCCTGCGCAGAACCAACATCTCTATAAGAACCTTCACTTCTCCTCACTCTTCTTCTTTCCTCACCAAATACCCTTGTTGGCAGGACCAATGCTGTATCCAGGACTTGTGATTCTCTTTTTCTTCTCTCTCTCTTGCTTTCAGTTTTCCTAAGGTGATTAAGTTGTTAAAGTTGTTAAATTGAAGTAAAGTACTGCATGGCCTACCTTGACTTTCCATAAAACCGCATAGCTGGGGTGAATATAACCATGAGAGGGTTGGTGGGTATCGAATATTTGTACTCAATATTTGTCTCTATAGAAACTTTCCAATAAAGCTGGTATTTGTGTACGGACCTTGAGCGTTGGCCCACCTTAATCCACACTGAGAGGATTTGCGAATCTTTGTCACTCCTCCCCCCTCCTCCCCTGGTGGGACGTGACAGGTTGTTGTGACCCAAGTGCAGGATGCTGCACTGAGCCTTGTTGAACTTCATATGATTGTCCTTAGCTCATCGACCCAGCCTGTCCAGATCCCTCTGTAGAGCCTTCCTACCCTCCAGCAGATCAACACTCCCACCCAACTTGGTGCTGTCTTACCCTTACTGAGGGTGCACTCAATCCTCTCATCCAGATCATTGATGAAGATATTAAACAGAACAGGCCCCAATACCGAGCCCTGGGGAACACCACTTGTGACCAGCTGCCAACTGGATTTAACTCCATTTACCACCACAGTTCCCTGGGCCCGGCCATCCAGCCAGTTTATTACCCAGCAAAGAGTACACCCATCCAAGCCATGAGCAGCCAATTTCTCCAGGAGAATGCTGTGGGAAATGGAGTCAAGGCTTTGCTAAAGTCCAGGTAACAACATCCAATCACAAAATAGTTGAGGTTGGAAAGGACCTTAAGAAGTCATTTGTTCCAATCCTCCTGCTCAAGCAGTGCCACCTAGATCACTTGACCAGGACCACATCCAGATGGCTTTTGAATATCTCCAAGGATGGAGACTCCACAACCTCCCTGGGCAACCTGTGCCAGTCCTTTGTCACCTCACAGTAAAAAAGTGTTTCCTGATATTCAGATGGAGCCTCCTGTGTTTCACTTTGGTCTATTGCCTCTGGTCCTGTCACTGGGCACCGCTGAAAAGAGCCTGGCTGTGTTCTCTTTGCACCCTTCCTTCAGGAGTTTGTCTCCATTAATAATATAACCCCCAAGCCTCCTCTTTTCCAGGCTAAACAGTCCCAGCTCTCTCAGCCTTTCATCATAGGAGACATGCTCCAGTCCCTTTGTCATGTTTGTGGCCATTGGTTGAACTCTCCCCAGTATGTCCATGTCTCTCTTGTACTGGGGAGCCCTGAACTGGACACAGCTCTCCAGGTGTGACCTTACCAGTGCTGAGTAGAGCAGAAGGGTTCCCTCCCTCAGCCTTCTGGCAACACTCCTGCTAATGCAGCCCAGAATGCCACCAGCCGCCTTTGCTGCAAGGGCACATTGCTGGGTCATGGTCAAACTGTTGTCCACCAGAACTGCCCAGGTCCTTTTCTGCCAAGGTGCTTTCCAGCTAGCAATGACCCCCAGTATGTCCTGGTGCCTGGGGTTGTTCCTCCCCAGGTGCAGGGCTTTGGGCTTCCCCTTGTTGAAATTCATGAGATTCCTGTCACCCCATTTCTCCAGCCTGCCAAGGTCCCTCTGGATGGCAGCATGTCTCTCTCTGGGATATCAGCCACTCCTCCCAGTTTTCTGTTATCAAAATTTAAGTTTTTCTTCTATGGCAGTTCCTTCATGCTGCTGAAGGATTTTGTACTCTGTACAAAGCTGGAGATGTATTACTGAGCACAGTGGATATAAGGTTGTCAAAATCTATTTTAAATAGTATTCTGTACTTTATAAAAGATAACCACTTGTATGTTTCTCATGTTAGTTTGTACTCAGAATCCTTTACTTGTGGTTTTTTTTTTTTTTTTGGCAGTCATATACAACACTGCAGGTCTGTAAAAACCAGACATAGCCTTGATATATATTTCATTGCTCTCCCAATTTAGTAAGAACTTGAATGTACTGGAAACACTGAATCTTCTTTTTTGTTAGTGTTTGGGTTTAGCAATTAATTTCTTTTTTCAGACTTATAAAGTATAGTGCCTCACAGAAATAAATAAATGTCATTTATTTTTTATTTAAAAGCTAAAAAGGAAGGAGTAATTTCCTTAATGAAAATGCTTATTTTGTTTTCATCTTGATTCTATATCATTCTGCTTCATGAGATAACAGTGCTAATGTTTAAAAAACAGTCTACTTACCTGGATACAGCTAAGTGATTAGAAATTTGGTAATAATTTTCTCCAAATGTTACCTATCTGTCTCTTTAAATAAAAGCAAGTTATTTGCAGTCAGTTATGAATTATGATATCACCTGGATGCTTTTATAATATTTCACATATACAGCAGATAGTCACATATACAGCAGAAGGTTTTCTATCCTTGTAGAAAGTTTCAGATGAGCTTGAGGCAAGTCTTCCACAAGGGGGCCCAATATTTCAAACTCAGCCTTGTCAATTATCATTTGACAAACTGCCCAGCAGAGACTAATGCCACAGAATTAGCAGGAATTTAGCTTTCTCTTAGGAAAATTATTTTTATTAACATTGTGAGTCTTCCACCATATTGCTTAGATATGTCCATATAGCTTTTCTGACTCTATGTTTATTTACTGGAAATAGTTCCAGAGTATGTGTTAAACTAATATTGTTTCTAATTTGTATGTTTACATCACAATCAAAAAAAAATAAGGACACTTTTAATTAGATCTCAGAAACATCTGTAGTTGCCATTCTCAGATATAATACAAATATGTTCCATCACCTCTGTAGATAAAACCTTTATATAGCTGAAAGAATGTTATGGTATTGCAGAATCTAATGTCCAAAAAATGCTAGAAGCAGACCTTTCCATTTTGTTCATTGATTTAATATTGTTATGCTTCTAAAACCACTTTAAGACAAATTTGAAAGCAAATACCTTGCTCCCTCATCATGTAAGCATTGAAGAAGATATTTTAAAAGACTCTTTCTGAATTGACTGCTTCATTCTCAAATTCATTGTCATTATCTTCAAAATGCTAAATTCCTTGAACTGCTGTTGGAAATAAAATGTCAACTAAAGCAGTCCTATGTCTCCAGTTTGAATTTTTTTACTGAGAGATAAAACACAAATGACAGTGTAATAATTTCAGTTTGTTTTGCTATGATTAATGAAAGGGTGTAAGTCATGTGGGTGGCTTCTTAAACCCACTTGATGCAGCGTATTACTATTAATCCAACAGAGCTGCTCCCCATTTTCTGTAATGCAATGGGAGGTAAAATCATACCTCTAACATACTCTGGCTGTACAGAAGTGAATGTAAGTAATATTTTTTCAGCTTCCTATGGTTTAGAATATTATCCTTCAACCCTTAGATGGTCTTGCTGGAAGTTAGAAGTGCAGAAACATCTGAAAATGAAAAATTATGGAATGGAAGAGTAAGCTAAATTGTTTTGAAGACTAAAAAGTAATGATTAAAAAGAAAGTCCTAAAACTCTGCTTCACTTTTGTAAAAAAACTGATGTTACTTTTATTTTATTTATTGTCTTCTTCCTTATAAAGTTATTTGAAAAATTAAAATATGTAGAAAAAGTTCCTTGTTTCTGGTCAAAGCAGGGAATCATGGTCTCTGCACTAGAAAAATTCATACATGGGCTTAATTTAAACATAACTTCAAAATGCCGTTTATAATTTTTGAGACTCTGTGTGCATTTTGTTAGAAATACAAATATTTTGTGCATTTTCTGTATACCTTGAAGTAATTTTTACAAAACAGCCTGTCTTAATAAGAGTTTATTTTTAAAAAAATATGCCTCACAGCATATTTACTTCCCATGTATAACAACCATCTCTAAAATGCTTACAGCTGAGGTTTTGTAACAGCAAATGGATTTGTAACAGCAAAAGCAAACAATGAATTTGATATGATATTAAAATGTCTGTTTGAAGAAATATGGTTCCTGAAAATACCTGCTTGTTTCAGCTGTAAGTAGATGCTGAAACCACCATCACTGTCAGAAGCACTGGGACACAGGATCATGCATTTTATTGTTTCTTGGTAACAGAACCTGTGCTAGCCTTTCAACAACTACAATTTTGTCTAGCACTTGTGATGGACTACCTGCATATGGGCATGTAAGTTACTCGGTCTCCTTCACACAGTGATACATGTCTTCCTTAATGGCTAGAATATTTTTTGGCAGTGTAAGTGATTTACAAAGGCTTTTTCAGATCTATTAAGAGAGATTACTGTAGACTGAAAAATGTGTACCACAGTAACAGTCTTGGACGTGGTGGTAACATGGTACAGAGAAGTTTCCTCAGCAGGTGCTGGAGCAGCTCTCCTTGCCAGGGTAGAGGCTTTGACACAGATGGAGATTCAGGTGGTGGATGCAGGCCTCCAAGTCCCAGTCTGCAGGGAGTGCCTGCATCCTGTCTCTGACAGAGATGTCCCTCTGCCCTGCAGAAGCTGTGCCACTAAGTGGAGGAGTCACAGGAACTGCGAGCAGGCTGCACAGCATCAGAGAAGATGAAAGGGAGACAGACAGAATCTTCTCTGAGACTCAATAACTTGAAGCTTGGGTCCTGATGAGATGCATCCCAGAGTCCTGACGGAATTGGCTGATGTAGTTGCCAAGCCACTCTCCGTGATAGTTGAAAAGTCATGGCAGTCAGGTGAAGTCCCTGGGGACTGGAAAAAGGGAAATATTGCAGCCATTTTTAAAAAGGGTAAAAAGGAGGACCCTGGGAACTACCAACCTGTCAGCCTCACCTCTCTGCCTGGGGAGATCATGGAACAGATCCTCCTAGAAGCTCTGCTAAGGCACACGGAGGACAGGGAGGTGATTCGAGGCAGCCAGCATGGCTTCACGCAGGGCAAGTCCTGCCTGACCACCCTAGTGGCCTTCTGTGATGGAGTGACTGCATCAGTGAACGAGGGAAGAGCTATGGATGTCATCTATCTGGACTTCTGTAAGGCCTTTGACACAGTCTCCCACATATCTTCCTCTCTAAATTGGCAGGGTATGGATTTGATGGGCGGACTGTTTGGTGGATAAGGAATTGGCTGGATGGTCGCATCCAGAGGGTAGTGGTCAATGGCTCGATGTCCAGATGGAGACGAGTGAGAAGTGGTGTCCCTCAGGAGTCCGTACTGGGGCCAGTGCTGTTCAATATCTTCGTCAATGACATAGAGAGCGGGATCAAGTGCACCCTCAGCAAGTCTGCAGATGACACCAGGCTGAGTGGTGCAGCTGACACACCTGAGGGATGGGATGCCATCCAGAGGGACTGGACAAGCTTGAGAAGTGGGCCTGTGTGAACCTTATGAGGTTCAACAAGGCCAAGTGCAAGGTCCTGCACCCAGGTCGGGGCAACCTCTGGTATCAATACAGGCTGGGGGATGAAGGGACTGAGAGCAGCCCTGCAGAGGAGGACTTGGGGGTATTGATAGACAAAAAGCTGGACGTGAGCCCACAATGTGCTCTTGCAGCCCAGAAAGCTAACCGTATCCTGAGCCGCGTCAAAAGAAGTGTGGCCAGCAGGTCGAGGGAGGTGATTCTGCCCCTCTACTCTGCTCTGGTGAGACCCCAGCTGGAGTACGGCATCCAGCTCTGGGGTCCTCAGCACAGAAAGGACATGGACCTGTTGGAGCGGGTCCAGAGGAGGGCCACAAAAATGATCAGAGGAAAAAAAAATGATCAGATCCTCTGCTATGAGGAAAGGCTGAAAGAGCTGGGGTTGTTCAGCCTGGAGAAAAGAAGGCTTCAGGGACACCTTATTGCATTCTTTCAGTACTTAAAGGGGGCCTACAGGAAAGATGAGGATAGTCTTTTTAGCAAGATCTGTTGTGACAGGACAAGGCGTAATGGTTTTAAACTAAAGGAGGGTAGATTCAGACTAGATATAAGGAAGAAATTTATTACGATGAGGGTAGTGAAACACTGGAACGGGTTGCCCAGAGAGGTGGCAGACGTCCCATCCTTGGAAACATTCAAGGACAGGCTGGGTGGGGCTCTGAGCAACCTGATCTAGTTGTAGATGTCCCTGCCAATGGCAGGTGTGTTGGACTAGATGACCTTTAAAGGTCCCTTCCATCCCAAAGCGTTCTAGGATTCCAGGATTCTAGGATTCCAGGATTCTATGAAGATCCCTGGACCCCATCTGCACTAGAGAAGCAGGCAGTGTCCACCTCTGGCATCTGAATTTTATCTCTTTGTGTGGGAAACCCATCCAAATGAGTCAATGGGAAAGGCTCTCCAGAGCACTTTAAAAGCAGTGGAAGGTTACTGCATAAGGCATGTGGGACACACTATGAAATGCAGGTAAAGAATATTTTGGGAAGACTTCCTATAGGATGTTTAGAAGAGGAACAAAAGGTTATGAAAGGGAGGAATCATATCAAGTAGTCTGGGGAGGAAAAAGGGGATAAAAAGTCTGGTCGCATATAAACAATTTGCAGTTCAGTATGCTTGCCTGGCCATGCCCTGTGCCTGTTCACTACAGGCTCTCCTGCCTTGTCATTAAATCCTGTTTCTAACTATTTTCCTGTGTATGGAGAGCTACATGCCAGCAAGCAGGGGAGGAGCCAAGGGTCATAGAAGCCCATATGTCTGTGATGCCAGCACCCAGAAAGACCAGACTATGTTAAAATTTATGTGCCAGCAACTAAAGTGAGGACCACATGCCATATGACCTACCTGTCTGTGGTGCCAGCAATGGTAATGAGCGTGGGTCTGTATGTCAACATGTGATTATGGTCAGACTTGCTGTTGAGCAGAGTAGGTGGTTTGGGAAGACATATCACTGGAGGTGTTTGTTACCAGAGGAATCAGGTAGGCCAACTGCAAGAGAGACTGTGGGGTCAGGGGATCAAGTGAGAGACCCTCTTATATGTGTCTGTGGAGGACGGTGATGTGTGTGTCCATGAGTAAAGGGGTCTGTACCAGCAGATGGACTGGGACTGTGGGCTGCTGCAGCTCACGTGCCCAGGTGCCAGCAGCTGGGGAAACTGAGTATCCAGGGCCCATTACTGGATGGACTGTGTGTCTAAGCCCAGTTACTAGAGGGATGTGAATTGCATATATGTGTACGCTTCCCACTGATAGACCTTTATCCTGATCAGTTAGAGAGGGGAACAAGATGAGGGCATTGGTGTTGCTTGTCTTTGTATGAGTGTTTAGTCTTTCTATCTATGTTGGTCTGTGTGGCTGTGTGTACACATGTATTTTTTTTCAGCAACTGAAGAGTTTCTCAGAGAGAGAGGCTCCCTTTTAGATAAAAATTAAGTCTTTTTATATCATAGAGATATAAGAGAGCATAGGAAACCACCACTTCCAGCAGCCAATAGGTGTTGTTAATTTCTATTTTCCACCTGTAATAGCTAATAGATGATAATATTTTCTGTTCTTTCAGACCAGTTTTTTTTTCCCAGACTGTTTCCACTCTTTCAGACAATAAGTTGCTGTTACAGTTTCTTGGTTTTGCACTTAATTGATGTATCTTGGGATGTCTCCAGTTTCCAGGTACACCAGCTGTACCTCAAAGAGGCCAGCTGTACTTTTCAAGGGTGTTTCTGGTTCCTAAGCCTAATTCCCAGACTGACAGGCATTTTCTTTTGTTCAGCGATTTCCCCCTTCTGACCAGACCACCTTTCTGGCTGCTGCTATCAATTGCATAAATGTGTTTTTGTGTGCCTATTTTGGAATTCATGTTCAACCTCGCTATTGGTTTCATCTTAGGGGTAAGGGGTTCTGGCAGCCATACTTCTACCAGGCAATCAGATGCAGCAACTGCTTAAAAGTCTATCGTCCTGGAGCTGGTTGACAGCAAAGTTGAACAACATAAAATGTGTACCTAAAGCTGTGAACCTCTTTAAAAGAGTTGTATACCTGGTTGCATTTCCAACAACAAAAGGTCAGATACATTTCACAACTTGTAGTGAAGGAGAACTTAGAGATAGTTTGCCGAATAATTCAGCAGGGTGCTGTACATCTTTTTGTTCACTCATAATGAAAGAAGAGATGATTGTATGCTATTCATAGAAAGTAAGACATGTACAGTTCGCTTAATGAGTTGTGCTCTGTAGGGTCATAAACAATTTATGTTCATTGCAACCATAGGAAAGAAAATTCAGTGCAATCATCTTGGTCTCTTTGTAGTGGCTCCCTTCACACTGATGTATAATAAAATAATTCTGAAATCCTTAAATTAATATCACTCCATTCATTGGATTCATTGTTCTAGCAGTAGTCTGGAGAGCTGGGGAGAATGACTCCAATAGCAGTTTTTGTAAAGTGTGTTGTGGGGTAGCTGCTTGAAGGTGGGAATAAGAACAACCTCATCATCTGCAGATGAGTTTGATGAGAGCAAAGTTTTACTTTCCGCTGAGGAAGAGGAGAGAGGTGACCATATGGGTCAGCTGCTGCAGCTGCAATGACTGCTGTCAGGATAGAGGACTGGTGCAGCTGACTTTAGAAGCATGAGTTGGCTGCAAGGAGTCAGGGCAAGAAGGGAATGATGGTAGCAGGTGCATGAGGACCCCAAACCTTCGTTTTCTTGTTGTTTAGTTGCATACAACCCTGTAGCCTGAAGACTGAAACTGTTAATCTCTTTACATCCAGCAGTCTTCCTTCATGTTCTTGGCACGTTCCATCTTTTCAATCTGTTTCGCAATTATTCCTATATGATGATGGTATATTATCTCCAAGAAAAATGTATTCTGATGAATAAAGAAATGAAAGTGTGAATGCTTAGTAAGAGACTACATTTTAGGTCTTATTTTAGTAGCATCATTCGTGACTGTTCACTGTTTATTAGCACTGCATAAAAGTCCATCACAACACCTTCTTTTTAAATAGAGTTATGCTGTTTTGGCAGGGCTGCTATGTGACTATTTCCTATGTAGTTTAAGGCATAAAATGTGTAGAAAAGCTTTATTCCTGTTGTGGTTTAACTCCAGTCAGCAACTAAGCACCACAGAGCCACTCGCTCAGCCTTCCCCCACCCTCATGGGATGGGGGAGAGAATCAGGAAAAAAAAGTGGAACCCGTGGGTTGAGATAAATGCAGTTTAATAGGACAACAGAGGAAGAAATAAATAATGATAATGACAAAAGAATATACAAAACAAGTGATGCACAATGCAATTGCTCACCACCCACTGGCTGATGCCCAGCCCGTCCCCGAGCAGTGATCACTGCCCCCCAGCCAAGTCCCCCCAGCTCTATATACTGAGCATGACATCATATGGTATGGAATAGCCCTTTGACCAGTCTGGGTCAGCAGTCCTGGCTATGATCCCTCCCAGCTTCTTGTGCACCTCCCAGAGCATGGGAAGCTGAGAAGTCCTTAACTAGTATAAACACTATTTAGTAACAACTAAAACATCAGTGTGTTATCAACATTATTGTCATACTAAATCCAAAACACAGCAATATACCAGCTACTAGGAAGAAAATTAACTCTATCCCAGCCAAAATCAGGTCAATTCCATGTAATGAAAGTCTGATTCTTTTAAATGAGAGAGATTTTAGGGGATAGATTAGTAATCTGACCACAATAGCTATTTGTAATTCTGCTGTATTATCACTAGTGCACAGGTGAGTGTACTGAGGTCACTTTTAGTACTGTCTTTGTCTGATGAAGCACTTCAAATTCCAGTTAGTGAGACCTTGTTCAAACAATATGTAGCGCTGAGGTAACACATCCAGTGTCAAGTTGTTCAGGGTATTTTTTTGAAAACAAGTATTCTGCTATAGTGTCCAATGTCAGAGCACAAAAATCATGTATCAAATTTTCAAATCCCTTACTAGCTCTTAATGCAATAAATTTACCTTTTGTGGAGCAATAATTACGAGTTAGAGTTACAGAAGTTTGCTAAAGTCTTACTCTCTTCTTCCAGGAAAATTAAGTGAGTGGATCTCTCTTTAATAGATCATTTTGCTATCTGTCTGACTTCTCACAGAAAGTCAGCAGCAAGTGTCCAACAGGTCAGTTCTATCAATGTGAGTAAGCTGCTATGTGCCTAAATTTAAGAAATATCCACTTTTCCTAAATGAAGATGAAACAGACTATCTCCTTGATTTGGCCTCATAATTTCATACATTTTTTAAAATAAGTGTAAAATAAAAAAACCTACATCCCTTGAATTACAGGATTTCTACTTCCTAACTATCAGAAAATAAATTGTCAGGTAAGTAAAAACAGATCCAGAGGGAAGATATAATTCCTACCTATGTAAGCAAGTGTCGCTTGGCTTCCTGACTTCCCAGCTAGTGCTTTCCTTTCCCAATATGACTGTTATCGAAATCGGGAATAAACCTCTTAACACCAATGTAGCATTAAGAAGCAGGCATTCTCTTTATTGCAGCGCTGGATGCACAGGGGGGATAGTTCCACCTAACATGCATGCTGTATGTTACATCAGTCAAAGCTTATATCCCTGTTACATACATATGCATTGGATTTCCCAGAATTGCTACACATATTCGTTCTATTTCCTGGAACTAATTATCATATTTGCATAGTCTTTACACATACGGCCTGAGTCTCCGAGGGCTTCCACAGCAGGCAGCAGGGAGGGGGGGGTGGGGGGAGGGCGAGGGAGGGAGGGGTCTTCGATGGTCCCTGGTGGTTGTTGCAATGGGTTTATCTGCATTCCCCCAGCACATGCCAGTCACAGTTGGAAAGTCACATTCTCGGGTGTGTTCTTGTCTGAAGCTCCTGATAACATTACGAAAACCAAGGGTACTGAAAAATAAACTATTCTCTATTATTTGAAATTCTGTTGATGTCATTTTTGGAAAACTAACTTCACCAGGCTTCGGAGCACATGGTTAAAATTTTATGGTGGAGTAGCACCTGTGATGCCTCTGTGCCTCTTATCATCTGTATAAACCCCACCCAAATCTGACATGTTTAATCCTTAAAAAAACTATGATTTCCATACCATCACAAAAAACTTTTAGATTTTAAGAAATGAGTGCTCACTACACAGATATATATTTCAGTCAAGGACTGAAAAGGCTGCACCCAGCAACTGCATCTCAAATGCTATGAGCATGGTAGCGAAGACAAAAACAGAAAGATTACCTCTTTTGCCATGTACCTTACTTCGTTTTTAACATGGAAAATATGATTTTAAAAGTTACCTAATGTGAATGCAAAGGTGATAATAACTGGGGAAGGAAGAGGAAAGGAGACAAGCAAAGGAAAGTGCAGAAATGGAAAGATGAGGTTATGTCAAGAAATCTAACAGGAGGGAGAAGCTGGTCCAGTAGCTGGTTGGCTGGGGACAAGAAAAAAATGTTTTAAGATGAAGATGCAAAAGGAAAAGGTAGCTAGTACTTGGGATTCTGGCATGTAGAGTATAAAGGGCAGAAATGTTTTAATTTTGGAGTGTAACTTTTGACTTTGCAACATTGGTAGTACATATGTAACTTAGGATTTACTTGTGTGTTCAGAATCTCTTTCGTGATGCAAGAAAATCTGCTCTTTCTTTTCATTTGTTCAGTACTAAGGAGAAAAAGCAAGAATCCAGAGGGAAAAGTATGGATATAATAATGGTAAAATTATCAGACTATTAAAATTAATGGCAACTTTCCTAGAAAAAGTATTTAATTCTCTTCCCAGCAATAAATTACTGCAAACTCTCCAATTTTCAAACAACCCTCTCAGTAAAGTATTTGTAAAGAATTACTTTAATTAATTTTTATTACATCCCCTTAGGTTTAGTTTTTACTGAGTTATTAGAGAAAATGTTAAAGTTTACATTCATGTAGGTTTATTTGCTATTGAATATGTTTAATTAAGTTTGAAAAATGACAGATTTTTCAATTCCTTGTGGATAAATATTGAGATACATAGAATGTATATCAGTAAGACCAGTTATAGTCTGTAGTGTATTTTTCATACTGGAAATGTATGCTAAATCTTTTCTTTTCACTCTATAAAGAGCCTCATTCTTTTTTTTTTTAGCAATTATACTTGCTTTGGCTGTTCAGCAGACAGTATGCATAGATCATGAAAACACTGAATGTGGGCAAATAAGTTCAGCTTGTTTGAAACAAATTTTTCTGTTTGCATCATGAACCTGAACTCACTTTAGAGTTCTGGTAGTTCTTAGAAGTAAATTATTATACACAATCACGTGTTCCTGCACTAAAATTTAAAGCCTTGAAAAAATAAGACAGTGAAAGAAAAGCCAGGGTCAATGTGAGGGAGCTTTTGTTAGATTATACAGAAATGATTAAAAAGTACTTAATTTCAGAACTTCCCAACAAGAACACTCGGAGGATTTCCACTTTTGCCTGCATGGTACATAGAAACAGGGAGGAAACTGACCAGTTCTGTATATCGTTGTCCTCTTTCACTATCACTCTTTAGATAATATTTCTTCTGACTTCCTCACAATGCTCTTTTACGCTAAAATGTAAATTTTAACTAAACTTCCAGATGTTACAACGACTAGTTGCTGTAAAAGGTGAGGTAATTCTTTGGTGATAGGTCAGGAACAGATGCAGCTCTGAGATCTTACTGGGGAGAGTTTTATTTGCTAGTAGGAGAAACTCTTCCAGGAACAGAAGAGTCTCCCTTTGACTCTAAGACTCTGCCTCAAGAGAACAAGTGTATTGGGCTGAATGTGTTAGTGACAGAAGATTAGTTTTCAAGCTTTAGTACATCGCTATTAACCTAAATGTTCCTGTCTGTCTTCCAATTTATAAAATTTTTGAGTAGTACAATTTGCAATCACTGTTTTTGGCACTAAACTTTAGCAAGACAAGGTTTATTTACTAAGAATTAAGTCTTCATTTAAAGGAGAGCAGCAGAAGTTGGATTCAGCAAGGGATCCAGGCCGAGGCACAGTGTGAATTGGTTAGAATTTTTCCAAACATATGAGATTTTGTCCCTCATAATTTCTGCAGTTTGGAGTTCAAACTGTAAATATTAGTACTGGAAATATTAATTTTTGTCAAATATTGTAACCTTTTCCCACCCAGGAAGGAACAACCATGGTAAAGAAAATGACAATTTGCCTGAAGTTTCCTTTTCAAGCTACTTTGTTTCTTCAAACATCAAGTTCTCCTTTGGACAATCCACTAGTCGAAGATCACTGGAAAAGTTGGCTTAAGATTTTTGCACAAGTTCATTAACTTAATAAGCCTTATTTCTATGTATATAAAGTAGAAAAACAACATTAAAGACTCAGTCTAATATTTATCATATATTTGTTATCTTAATAGTAAGATGTCTGACACAAGTGTATTATCAGTTACATGTTTTGACTCGGCTCAGGCCTTTGTGAGACAGGAAACCAGCGCTGCTAAGTATTATCAAACAGATTGTACAAACACCACAGGACCATATGAAAACATTGTACAGGGCCTTCCACATGCATTTGAAATGAAGTTGTCTTGTATGCAATTGTTCTGATGTAGAAACAGAAATATTATTGACTCCAGCATCTGCATTTGTGCTCAATTGAGTAAACAGCAAAATAGCTTTGGTCACCTCAGAATAGAGCTCAAGTTGTGAAAGTAATCACTCATCACAAAAATCAACCATTTTAAACAAATGTAGCCTTCTTGTAGTGCTCCAGCAGCACATTTTCGCAGTTTGCATTGAACTTGATATGAATGTAAGGTCACAGTATATTCTTGAGGGTTCAAGAGACCAGCATTTTATCCATCTTGGCCAATTTTTCAACAACATGGTCAACAAAGGAAGTCCAGAATGCCTTTCCATTTTTCTCTTGTACATTGGTTTGCCCTAGTTCACAGAGAATTTTACAGCAAGAATGTAATCAGTGAAGTCTTCTGCTCATTAGTGCTATGTCTCGCATGGACCTACAGTGCACTGTTTCCTTTTTTCTGTTCCTCTAAAGCCCCTGCAGCGTTAGAAGCTGGTGTTCATTGAATTGCTGCAGAGGCATCAGACAGGAGCCTCACTGGGGGAGTGAATAGTCTCTTGGTTATTCCTTCTCAGCAATGGTAGAGAGGAACACAGGCCTTTTTCTTAAAGCAGAGACCTGGGGTGAGAAGGAAACCAGGTTCATCAAAATAGAGAAAAAGTTTCATCCCTGCATGAAAAACTGGGGATAAACTAAGGAACGTTCCATCACACAAATCAGATTACCTTGTAGCTATTTCCTAACTCACTATTTTTTATTTTGATATGAAACTCAACAATGACTTGGAATCCTGTTGCAGTGTGTACATATTTAAGAGTCCTTGTTGATAACGTCCATGGCTCAAAACTTTTTCATCCAGAAGTTTGGGGGGGCTTTCTTCTATGTGTGTGCTGTGAGGATGTTGGGAAAGTTGTGTGTTACTTTGTTACACCAAGCATCCACTTTCTAAATTTGTTTTGCAGATAAATAAAGAATGGAATTTGTTATATGGAAAATACAATAGATTTTTATCACCAATGCTTCATAAACAGCTAATTGGGGATAATTTTTTCTAGTATATTAATTAACAATGAAAATGAAGACATTTACCAAGCTAGAAAGTAGATGACTGAACTTGATGCAAGACCCTATGCATCAACAGAGTTTTCTTTCTGTGCTGAGTGGAGTTCAACCCATATAGAGAGCTGATACAAAATCAGTGCACGACTTACTTTCTGAAAATAAGACTTAAATGTGTAGACAAGCCTGTGTGGGTATTTTGCTATGACATTTTAGTCACCTCATACAATACTGTGCAATGTCTGGTTATTTGTAGGATATGTACTTATTGTTAAAAAAAAAAAAACAGACAAAAAACCCAAAAGAAAACAAACAAAAAAAAGATAACCCTAAGGATAATCTAACTTTCTAAAGTACAGGCAAGCAAACTAAAAAACTGAATTCCATAATAATGCTATTAACAAAATAAAATTCTGTTGCTGAGAAAGTTAAAAATCTATGAGGGTACAACCCCCATTAATTCAGTTTGAAAATACATGTAACATGTTTAGCAGCTCAAACTACCAAAATTTAGAAACTGTGAAACTCGAACATGACATAGTAATGTCATGTGAGTTGATATTATGCTAATCTCCTGACTTGCTGTTTTGGATTGCTTCAGTAACATAGTAAAATAGTACAGAAACATTGAAAGCAAAATTGTAGAAACTTCAATACAGAGAAAGTACTGGAAACTTGGTTGCAATAAAAGTTCTTTTTATTGTGATTGATATTAGTAATACCAAATGTTTTTGTAATAGCTTGTTTTGGTGCAGTTGTTCTGGATACATAAACTATATTTTCTACAGGAGGACCTTCCTGCTCCTCTTCTGGAAGATGCCATGATTTTTTTGAGAATGATCCTTTCCTGAAGCTACAGACATGTATTAGAATATTTCATTGTTTTAGATCTATGGTGATGGAGTCCAAAATAATAAATCTCTTGTCTGCTGCCAGTAGCACCACAAAAGCAAACAAACAAATAAAAAGGCCTGGGGTTTCTGAAAGAAGTTTCTTATGAAATTAAAAGTGCCAAAAAGCAAAGGAAAGGATTTGTCCCCCTTCAGTCCTTGAACCAGAGTCCATGCTGTGCTTTGGGTTTGCTCCTGCAGACTTACTCACAGAAGCTGGGTAGCTAATTAATTTCATTACAGCCATCTTTAATGCTGTCCTCAATGTCTTCTGCTTCTGCCAATAGGAGAAGTTCTCATTAGCTGGAAGTGATAACAGCAATTTAGGAGGACTTTCTGCAATTAAAAATAAATTATTTTATTTATATTCTTTCAGTCTTATTGCCAAGGAAAGAAACATGCACAACATGTGGTAAGATTGAGCACTTAAGTTACATTCAGTATTATTTAAGGGAAGATCTATGAAATAACTACACAGTTCACCAAGCAGATGAATATAAATAGTACTTCCAATGCTTTATGTTGGCATTTAACTAACATAAGCTGTCAAAAACAGCTGAGTTAGCAAAGAAATAAAGCAAACATTATTCTAAGTCTGAATTACAGTGCCAGTGGAATTCTTAAATTCTTGCTCTGTGAGAGCGATTCTTGCCCTTTTTTATATATGAAAAAAAATACTTCCCTTAGAGTTTCTAGAAAGAAGACAGAAGCTGAAACAAACAACAACTAAAAAAAGCGCAGTTTGAAATGTATGGGGTTTGGAGGGGGTTTTTTTAAGAAAATTTACAGTATTTTGGGTGTGTAAACATCTAAATCTTCTCACACAAAACTTACAATTTCATTTCATTCAGCTGTGGGGAATGCTTAGTTTGAAAACATGCCGCTTAAGCTGCAAGGAATCTCTTAACCTCTTTATGTCATCTAGTTTAATTTCTGCTCGAAGAATTTTTCTTTCAGGGGCTGTACCCTCAGTGCACTGATAGACCATAATTGCCATGACCAGCTTGTCCTGGGACCCCTACTCCTCCCTGTGTCCCAGGGGCTCCATTTCAGCTTAGATTCCAAATACCCACCCTCACCTGAATGATATTTGCAAGAAAGCCTGTTCCAAGCCCCGCACCTTGCTGATTCTCACTTCTTGGCTAGGCACCCCTCAAACCTGACTCGTCATCTTACATTTGTTGGATGATGAGTTGACTGTCAAGGGAACCTGTTACTCTCACCAGCCCTGCTCTGCTTGCCTCAGTAGGGTACAGAAGGACTACACCCTTTTTGGAGATGGTCCTGCCCCTTACTGGTGTTGTAATCACCCTTAACTCCTGGCAGCCCTACTCTTGCTGCTCCATAACACTCAAGAAGCTAAATTTTACTTTAGTGCCTTATGAGAATTTCAGAAAATTATCTTTTTGTGCTTTTCATGGCTTTCAGTAGTAGACTTAGTTCTTTAGAATAAACAGGAGATAGCTTGATTTTTTTCACTGGACTGAAATCAGGTTTTGTAGTACATGGATTTCTGTGCTATGACTTTTTTTACCTCCATGTTGTGCTTGTGGAATAAAGATTCTTTATCATATGGTCTTAGTTTAGGAGTGTGAGTATTTATTCAGCTTTTCTGTTTGTCTTAAATTCTTGGCAGGAAACACAGGTGCACATACAAATGAACAGAAACACAATATAAATCTGATGACTGTATGAGATTTCAAAAGGCTAAGCAATTTTTAGACATATTGTGAAACCTATAGGAAAGTTATTGCAAATATGAGTTTCTTACTTCTCTGTAAGCCATTCATGTCTTATCAATGCAATAAAAAAATAAAAAAATCTGTATTTTGATGTTCAGCAACGGAATAGTGGAACAAAGACTGGCACTGCAGAGCATTTCGGTAACATGAGCATACATTTTATTTGTAGAGCATTGTCTTCCTTGATTATAACACTCATAATAAATCTTATAGAATGAATCATAGAATGGTTTGGGGTGGAAGAGACCTTTAAAGATCATCTATTTTCAACCACTCTGTTGTGAGTTGGGACATCTTTCACTGGGTCAGGTTGCTCAAAGCCCCATCCAACCTGACCTTGAATACTTCCAGGGGTGGCGCATCCAGAACTTCTCTGGGCAATCTGTTCCAGTGCCTCACCACCCTGATTGCAAAAAAATTCTTTCTTATATAGAATCTAAATCTACCATCTTTCCATTTTAAAATGTTGCCTTTTGTCCTGTCACTACAGGCCCTAATAAAAGTCTCTCTTTATCTTTCTTGTACGTGCCTTTTAAGTGTCGAAAGGCTGCAGTAAGATCTCCCCAGAGCCTTCCCTTCTCCAGGCTAAACAACACCGACTCTCTCAGCCTTTCTTCATGGGGGAGGTGTTCCAGCCCTCTGATCGTTTTCATGGCCATCCTCTATACCCTCTCCAACAGGTCCATGTCTTTCTTTTGCTGGGATCCCCAGAGCTGGACGCAGTACTCCAGGTGGGGTCTCACCAGAGCAGAGTTGAGGGGCAGAATCACCTCCCTTGACCTGCTGACCATGCTTATTTTCATGAAGCCAAGGATAGGATGGGCTCTTGGGGCTGCAACTACACATTGCTAGTTCATGTCCAGTTTTTCGTCCAACAGTACCCCCAAGTCCTTCTCTGCAGGGCTGCTCTCAATCCATTCATCCCCAGTCTGCACTGATACTGGGGATTGCCCTGACCTAGGTGCAGGACCTTGCACTTGGCCTTGTTGAACCTCATAAGGTTCACACAGGCCCACTTCTCAAGCTTGTCCAGGTCCTTCTGAATGGCATCCTATCCCTCAAGAGAAACAACTGCACCACTCAGCTTGGTGTCATCTGCAAAATCGCTGAGGGTGCACTCAATCCTAAATTATATTTCTTGAATAAATTTCTTGAGATATGAATAAATAAGAAGAAAGCATTTTCAAAAATGCTTTTACTCATAAATGAGTACATTTTCTGCCTTAATACCACTTTGCTTTTCAGTCAAGAAGGAGAAAATGTGAATCTTAACAATTAGTCAAGCTAGTGGCACTTGCTTGTTGAATAATAAACTCCTGGACTGCACTAGGAGTACAGTTTTTCCTTTCCTTTTGTCAAACTTAGCCTTAAACTTAATTGCATATTATAATTTCCCGTCCTCTGAAACAGCTAAATTGCTCCTGCAAATTCCTTTGTATTTCTCTCTATTTTGTGAAAAAGCATTCTTGAAAAACTCATTATTTCTGATGCTACAATTACAATCTTTTTTTTGTTTTGTTTTGTTTCTATTTGTTAATGGCTAAATACCTTATGCTCGGTTTAGGGTTGTTTTTTCTTTTTATTTATTGTTGTTTTCCTTTTAAAGACTAAGTGCTGTATGCAACATTCAAAAAGACCTTTCTTGTTGTATGTATTGATACTTTCAAACAAAGATGGAGCACTGCAATGACAATACACCTTATTCAAAACCTGGTGATTCAGTTGAAGGTTAATGGCTAGCATTGCAGGAATGCCAGTGTACAAGCTATAATTAGGAGTGTCTGATGGCAGCTCACACTATAATATAAACAGAAAATATCTGCATGCTCATAGTAATGACAGTCTCTGTCTCTCTCCATACCATTTTTTTGGTGGTTTAATAGCATGTTTATCACTAAATCTTAGGTAAAGGGAAAAATAAGTTTTAGTTGCAGTTACGTAAATTGAGGACATGGCATGTTTAGCATTTCAGGTGGTAGTGGAAAGGAGATTCCGCTAGCACCTAAAATGCTACACATGCACTTTGCTCTTAACAATATTTTGCCTTGCTAAGGTGGGGAATTTGAAGGATGTATATTTTTGATAGAGGTATTTGCACATTTCAGAATAGAAATATGTACAGGCAAAACTCTTCATTCCTTTGGTAGCTAATATGAGATAATGCATTTATGGGTGAACTTCCTTTTCTCCTCCTGGTAGCGGGTTTTACTTTTGTCCTTGTGCTTGTAAACAATCTTCAGAGGAAGGAACAGGACTCAGGTCTCCTCCTCGCAAGTAGCGTTCTAATCAATACTGTATATCTGTGCTATCTTTTTCTGGCTCAATGATCCTTGACTTTTCTTTTGTAAATTTGCATACCTTCCTGGCAAAAATGAAGAAAGCATGACCACAGAGCAGCCTACAATCTGGTGATTATGGCATCCTGAGAAAGTACAACATTATGGAAAACTGAGGGCACTTTGGGATCATATGTCCATAATGCAGAGGGATGTTCAAGTCGTGAGTTGCTGGGGACAAAACTACTTGTCTCTGGTTATATTTTTAAAGAATGAGCTTCTGCCAGGCAATAAGTTAGGATATGATGTCAGAGTCAAGATTCAAGGCAGCAAGAGTTCATGAAGATAGCTCAGTATGTGGACTTATGCAACTTGTGGTTCTCATCATGAATTGGAAAAAGAGCTTAAAGCCTCATTGAATACTGGATTCCTGAGGACCGGCACATTAGATTAGCCTTTTAGCAAGCACTGTGAAGCCTCAGACTCACAATGTCATGTGTACACTGTGCTAGTGTATTGTTAAGCTCAAATTCTTCACATTACCTTCTTTTCCTCCTCTATTTACTTACAGTTCTAAATCACCTTTTATGACTTGGGTTTTTTTAATTTTCTTTACTGGGCTAACTCAAGTAAATTTTAGGCCACCCTCCCTTTATCAGTTTACATCAGTTTACCCTCCCTTTACATTCTGTGATTTTGGGGCTACAGCTGTCCTTAATATTCAGTCCTTTTGTTTTTCACATCAACCTTTTTGCTTTCTCCTGTACCTTCTTGTGTGGCGTCACTTCAGCACTTCCCATTTCCACTCAGCTTTGACCATTAGTGCAGATATGGATTCCAGGTATTTTGGTGCGTTTAGATTATAATAGATTCCCTGTCATCTTCTTATTTTAATCCTTCAGCTGTTCAATACATTTCATTTCACTAACTAGCTTTTCTAATTTCTCAGTCTTTCTTACTGAGTTGGTCAATTTGACCAATGTATCCTTTTCTTACTAGCCAGATTCTCAACATTTATCAAATGATTGAATATCATCCTTGCTTTTTGGCTTTGGAGATATGTGATGAATAAATTTCTAACTGTAACTTTTACGTCTTACCACTGTTCATGTTCATAGAGCTGTCACTAGTTGCATTATATGTACCTATTATTGTGGCTGCACCTCATCATTCCCCACTTATAACAAAAAATTAATAAAATAACTGCTTTTACCAGATTTCTGTATATGTAAAGCCAGGACTTCAGCTGATATAAGTTAGAATATATATCTTTAACAGCATTGTGCCAATTTGCTCCAACTGCAACAGAAATAGCAAACTTAAAGCTAAGAGGGAAATTACTTGGAATTCAGGTTCATTGTGTTAATTTGTGTGGGAGAATTGCTGCCTGTACTGTTTTCAAATCTTTGTTTAATTTTTTGTAGTGTAAACAGAAAGGTTTGAAATCAGGGATTTGATCTAGGGAGAGAAACCAGGGGTTTTATCCTTGATTCAGTGGCTGTTGACTGTTATACACATACCTCAGGGACAAAAAAATGGACTGAGGTGAAATGCAGAAATTACTTAGTATAATGTTGAAATAATAAGTGTAGTCAATTCTCACAATACTATGAAGTGCATTGCTGTAAGTGCTATAAATACAGGTCTATGAATGCTTCTTTTGTTGTGCGTGCATCCTTTTTCAAATGAACTGCCAACACAGCTTGTAATGCAACAAAAGTTAAACACAGAACTGTCCATCACAAAATGTAGATTTTATTTTAAAGAACAATGATCCCATTTGAAAATACACTTCAAAACCACTTTCTCTATGTCACAGAAAAGCACAAAGGCATTTAATTGTCTCTTTTCTTCATAATTTAATCCCAGAATGTAATGAGAACTCATGATTTTTTTTTGGTACTGTAGTAAGGAACTATTCAAGGGAAAACCCTGCCAGAAATGACTTTGTGTATAACTCCTACCCTGACTCAGTCTGCAGCTCAATCCTGCCTATCACATCTTGTTGAAGTTTTACAGAGGCTTTCTGTCTTAATCTAACATTTTACTGTTTTAAGCTAATGTCTTAAAGTCTTAGTCTTCATGTCTTAATCTTATGTTTTAAGCTTGAAACTTAATCTTTGGTTGAACTTTATTTCTAGAAATGCAGTAGAGTTTCCAGTCATCATACAGTCATGAAAATGACTCATATTTTATTTTTTCCTTATGTCTCTGCCACTAACAAAACTGGTAGCAGCACATAGTTAATGGCTAAGTGGTGGAGTACTACTGAATTCACATTGTGTTCCTTTGTCCAACTGTATCTTTCTCTCTCACTTGACCCAGTCGTAAAATAAAAATGGTTAGGTAATTGAATGTTTGTTCTGTTTTGAAAATTAACTCTATAATGGTTAGAAACACAGAATAATTTGTTTTTATGTTCTGCCTGCTTTTTATTATACTGGCTCTCTCAACAAGGCAACATGCACTTATGGGCAACTTCATATGGTCTTTAGCAGGTTTCAGAGACATACCTACAGAACTCCATCTACTCATCTTAAAAAATAAGGTGATGACCTAATTACAGGCTACAATATCTATATGGAGACAGTCCTAGTAATAGAAGATTAATAAAAGAGCAGAAAAAATTATGGATTTAACTAAATTTCATAGATCAAAGATGAAAAAAACTAATTCAGAACTGAAATCAGAAGCAAATTTCTACGAGTGAAAGCAATCATTGTTTAAGAAGCCTTCATCTGTGGTGAAGGATACATGCTGAAATACTGTTTCATACTTAATCTGTTACACAGCCTTATCTGTTAATACTTTTCCCTGGCATTGACATGGGCAATTCCAATGACAGGTGTTACTATGAATAGGTCACCATTTCTGGCATGGTAAAATTATTTGTCTGAAAATTTTCTGCTAACAAATAATAAAGATGAACTTTTTCAGAGGGTATTGTTTTCTTCATTTGCATATATTGGTTTAGGCATACTTGGGGAAAATTAAAGCACGCTTGTCACATTACAAAGCTCATTTTTTTCTACCAGATGAACTGCAACAAAGTTCTGTAACCTGTTCCTTTGCACTGTTTGGGAGTAGGAAAGAAAAAGGCACAGACATTTATTACAACACATTTGAGGTGGTGTTGTTCTTAACCTTTTACAAATAGATTATAAAATGCTCTTCTAAAACAAGTGTAACATATAATTAATCTTGAATTTTCAAAATAATTATTATTTTAAAACTCTTTTACAGTTGATTTTATAAACTAAAGAGCTCCAAACCACAATTACCTACCCTATTGCTTTATAAAAGTACAAAACTTGCTTAAATCCTTCCTACGGTGGTTAGAATATTCTATGGATTACAATAGTTATAGTACTGCTTACAACAGTAGCTTTGCCTAATATAGGTACAACAGATGGCTTTCTACTTATTTAAGTGTGACTAGGCTTTTCCTAACTAATACAAATCAAAGTCGATCATTAATGTTTTTGAAATACAAATGTTATTTTTAATTAATGGAGCAGGAAGACTGCTGAGTTTGATACCTTCATCCATGAGGAACATGTCCTTACCAGAAAATAATAGCTTTGAAACATTTTGTTCTGGGTTATTTTGAACCATGTTATGGTCTGACTTAGCAGATGATATTAGAAGACCGAATGCAAACAGACATCTGTGAACACAACGTATAATATTGTCTGTGTGTCAAATACATCCTATTATATTATCGATCATTAGCTAACTATATATGACAATATAAACAGTACAGTTAAACCTTAGCTAGATGTGGCAGTCGACAACAGATCAAAGGAAAAACACTGATCTGCAAATGCTTTATTATATCAATTTCTGTGAAACAATACAAAGTGTTTAAGTAACCCTCATGTCTTAAGGAATCATAATTTTGTTTAGAAAAGGTAAAAATGGATGGGATTTATTACACAGTTTACTTCAGTCCAGAACATCTCACTGAGAATAATTTTTTGTCACTTCTTTTTTCCTACTTCCAAAATTTTTGTGGGCTGAGTGCTTTAGTCCTTTTGAAAACAAAGGCTCCTGTGATGCACTTACCACTTTTCATCACAGTCTTTAAAGTAAGGTGAATTGAAAGCTTTGCTCTGAGACACAAGTGAAATCTAGTAGCTGCTTTTTCTGAGCTGTCTGTAGTGATTTTCAGTCTGCTCAAACTTGAAATTCAGAAGTGCAATATTATTAAAGTGATAGAAGGTAACAAAAAGAAAAGTTTTGTACAAATCTTCTGTACATAAAATCTGCAGTTTAATAGGGCTTTAATTTTACCCTAAATATGACTCACTTTTTATAATAGCCATCAGTATTTTTTTTGTCTAAATATAATTCTGTACAATAGAGTGAGATATTTTCGAAGTCTCTTGTCTGAAAGCTATGTTATGAATCCAAATAGTCATTGTTATTTGTTTTATTATACGATATTAATGATAAGAACATCTGTCTTCAAATACAGGGGTGAATTAATATCGATCTGCTTGTCTCTAATGAGAAAGGACATCGAATGAGTTCAGTGCAGCGACAAGCAAGCTTATGATGTGGTAAAACTGGTAATTCTGAACATATTAAAGGTATCAAGGGTATGAGACGCTCCTGAGAACTGGGTCTGCAGATAATTCTACTCATTTTCTGTAATGACTTAATGGCCTTTTGAATATGTTATGCATTTTCACACCAGCCTTGATCAAAAGATTTGAGGTCAGGTACGTTTGACTTCTGTAATTACAGGATGCGATAGAAAGGTCACTTAAAAATCGTGACTATGTTATCCAGTAAAACCCTGGAAAAAACAGGAAAAACAACACTGGTATTATGTTCAGTGTATACTTTATTTAGTACAGAGAAAACCACAAAAGAACTGCAAGTAGCAGTTGTGAAGAATATAACTGTATCATCACAATTAACTACAAATTCTAAATAGCTTGTCCTGTCCTTTCCTTTTCAAATACAGTTGCACAGCTTGGCAGAAGCAGTGTGAAAAAGTCCAAATATCTAAGGGAATTGCTAATGAATACAGTACAAAATATGCCTTTTATACAATGAACATATTTTATATACTTGAACTATCATGTATTGTTCAAACACTTCCTAACCACAATGGCTAACACAACTAGTATATAAAACATAGTGACTACACATGACACTTTCATCTATCATATTAACAATTATTAACAGTTATATTATCATGTTATGTTAGTCAAAAACAGTTATCACAACCAGCATAAACACTTTAATTTTAAAATGCTGTATTTTTTTCCTTTTTTAAGAACAAAAAAGATTGTTAGAGTTTCTCTGGTTAATAGAGAAGTTTGTACATATAAACGTATATTCAAGACCATTGAATTACAGCTTCAAAGGCTGAATTTTTTTCCTTTATCCCAAATTAAAAACTCTTAATGGGGAGGCAAGGTGAAATATAGAAAAAACATTGCAGAATAATTTCTATACTTGATAGAATAGAAGACTAGTGTGTTTAGGCTAAAACCCTTAAAAAGTCATTTGGGGACTTTTCTGATTTGTAGTTTCATGGTTGGACTGAACAAGTACTGAGCACGTACAGATACCTCTGACATCAAGTAGACCTCACTTCTTCTGAAGATCTAGCCTGATTCATAGGCATTTAAAGAATGAAAACGAGGAGCATTTTAGCGTTACTCTTGAAAGTACTGCTGCTGGTGTTAAACTCAGAAAAATACAGTCTGAAGCATCTCTCCTGTTCTGTCTTCTGCACTGCATAATGCTTGTGTTCACAGGGATGTTTTAATGGGAATAATTTTCAAGCGAAACAATATCTCAGCTACTGAACCATGTTATCCTTGAAGAACCATTGTTATTATTTAAAAATAAAAGCTGCTTCCTTTGATTTTTTTTTTGACTGTAAACTGTTTTCACAAATGGATTTGAAGCTTTTGAACCATTCTTTGCCTCTCATATCAGAATTATCATCCTAAACTCATAAATTTGTGTCTTAAAATATCATCTTTTCACCCTTAATTTACAGGGGGAGGACAGTAAGGGCCAAAAACCTTCTTGAAGGAGAATTGCAGTAATATTAGTGTATGAGATTTTAAGTTCCATAAGTTTTGAAATAATCTCATCATATCATAGAGGGCTTTAACTCAGTTGTCACTGGAGGCCAATATCTTGCTGAAAGTCAAGGTAATGTTTTCTCTTTCCTTACTAGCTATTCTTCTCAGATAGCATATAAGCACATGAATTATGAAGGTATCATAGAAAGTCAGATTCAGCAACATGAAATATACATGGAAAACAACATGTAGTAGTGATAACATTTGCAAAAAAACAAGTATATGACATGGGCTTATGCACTTCAATGAAGCACTTTACTTTTACCAAAAGTAAATTGGGTATATAAACACCAGGTATCTTTGAAAATGATATTTGATGTTTGGTTACCAGATACCAGACCTTAGTATCTTAGCTCTTGTCAGCTGCATCCCAGAATGGTTTTGACATATGATGAAGCTTAAAACTTATATTTTGCTTTGCACGCATAATTGTTTTCTGTTGCTCATCTAACAAGTTACATTTTACCTCTTTGCACTCTGTGACTGTATGTTTAGAATTTTCCACCACTTAAGGACTTCTAAAGTGCATATTCTATATCTCACACCAGCCTGGGTGTGGAGATTTGAAAAAATTCTTTTATGAACATTTTTTTAATAAAGTTTATTTTAATTCAAAAACAGTTAAGTTAGAAAACTCCCAGTCACTCTTAACTGCTGTTGCTTTAGGTTCATAATTTGAAATGTGACTATCACTACAAAGGTAAGGAAGCAAGATGGTTAATGTACTGAGATTTAAAATGCAGCTGCAGAAAACGCTTCTTAAGATTTTTAACACAAGACTGATATTCTGACCCACCATATTTTAGATACATGGTAGAAATAAGCACTATGAAAATTATACTGTTGTTCAATATTATATCACATCATACTTTATAAAAGCTTCATAGGATCTGCTATGACATACAGTATACTTTAAAGGTATATTAAGAAAAAGAAACAAAACTTGGCTAATTCTGAGCTTTAATGCAAATCCATAATTGTGTGATCTGTCTTATCATTCATGCATATTTTATATTGTAATTGTTCTGGAAGCAATGCTATGAATGCATGTGAGGAAATGGGCTCAAGTTGTGCCAGGGGAGATTTAGATTAGATATTAGGAAAAATTTCTTCACAGAGAGAGTGGTTAGGCATTGGAACAGACTGCCCAGGGAAGTGGTACGATCACAGTCCCTGCAAGTATTCAAAAAATGTGTGGATGTAGTGCTTAGGGACATGGTTTAGAGGTGGAGCAGGCAGTTAGGTTAACAGGTTGGACTCAATGATCTCAGAGGTCCTTTCCAACCTTAATGATTCTATGATTCTATGATTCTATGACTTACTTACAATTTGATGAGATACTAATGGGTACTCTTCTAGAAGGCTGGTTTACAACAACTAATACATGAGAATAACATGTGTGTTCAGTTTTTGAAGACTGACAGTGGGGTCAGGAAATAGGAAAGAAAAAAAAAAGGAGATGGAATTATGGTATTTCAGCTGAATATGAGCCAGCAGCACGCTCAGATGGCCAAGAAGGCCAATAGCACCCTGGCTTGCATCAGAAATACTGTTGCCAGCAGGACTAAGGAAGTCGGTGTTGCCCTGTACTTGGCACTAATGAGGCTGCACCTTGAATACTGTGCTCACTTTTTGGCCCCTCACTTCAAGAAGGACAGTGAGATGCTGGAGGCATGTCCAAAGACGGGCAACGGAGCTGGTGAAGAGTCTAGAGCACAAGTCTTATGAAGAGTGGCTGAGGAAACTGGGGTTGTTTAGCCTGGAGAAAAGGAGGCTCAGGGGAGACGCTATCACTTTCTACAACTACCTGAAAGGAGGTTGTAGCGAGGTGGGGGGTCCGTCCCTTTTCCCAGATAGCTAGTGATAGGACTAGAGGAAACGGCCTCAAGTTGCACCAGGGAAGGTTTAGGTTGGCTATTAGGAAAAATTGCTTCACCCGAAGGGTTATCAAGCATTGAAACAGGCTGCCCAGGGAAGTGGTTGAGTCCCCATCCCTGGAGGTATTTAAAAGAAGTATAGATGTGGTGCTTAGGAACATGGTTTAGTGGTGGACTTGGCAGTGTTAGCTTAATGGTTGGACTTGATGATCTTAAGGGTCTTTTCCAACCTAAACGATTCTATGATTCTATGCTTCTACTGAACATCTAGTTATGTTGCGCAAGGCTTTCTGTAATTTGTCCTTCATTACTTTATTACAGGCAAAATCACCCACCCTGAACTCCATTATGTATCTTTTTTTCTATTCACCACTGTATATTTTATGTGTATTTCATGCAAGGAAATATAAGTAAGTTGATGGCATTAGAATGCACAAAGGTTTTTTCACTCATGACACCAAATCTAAAATCAGTTCTAACTTTAATAGATTAATTCATTAAAAGAAAAAGCAGCAATAAAACAAAGGCATTTCTCCCCAGGACAAGGCCACAAAGCAATTATTGAGTCTCTTCTGCATATTTGACGAACCTCAACTTTTGTTCATCTAAATTTCTCTCACTTTATTAATTTTAAGGGTAGACTTTCAGATTAGTGGTCAGTAAGCAAACATGTCTGAAAAATAGGTGCTTTCAGTAATTTATGAGTCCAGATTATGGACCTATGATTTTTCTAGTTTGGTATGACATATTTGGTAATCCCTAGGTTAGGGCTTGTCCCTAAATGGCTGATGAAAAAGAGTGAAGAAAGCATAATTCTATCTCCTTTCAAGAGGAAAAGGAAGCCCCTTTATTTCCATAGCCCAGTAAATATGTTTTTTTGCCATAACTAGTTGATAGTAGGCTGTGCATTGACATGTGTTGATCTGACATTCATCATTTAACTTGGTTTCACTGTTGTCCAGTGGTCAACTAATTATTGCCTGACTTGGTTTAGCTCTGTGAATACCAGATGTGGTAAAAGTCTGACAAACCTCGTAAGTCGCTGTGTAACAAAAAATAGACCTTTGTGTTAAATGAGGCGGGGAGAGGCTAGTTCTAAGAAAACTTAAAAATAGCCCCAGGTGGAGCCCAAGACTGTGGAAGAAATATGTTCACCATGCTTCTTCCTGAAAACAACTCAGAGTACTGATAACTTCTCATAAAACTTTGACCTCCATTTTGCTTGAGGAATAGTCAGACTCAACCTTAATATTCCATGGGATGTTGGAAGCACGAACATAACACCATAAAGAAGAAAGAAGTTTTAGGGTGATTTGTGTAATGAAATTAATATTATTACTGTGTGTTTTCTATCTTAGTTAAATAATTCTGACTATAACATTGTAATATATTAATAGGCTTGATGAAAAAATTTAGTTCTACTTATTTTTTTTATAGTAAGATTTTCAAATATAACAGTGTAGGCACAGATGACAAGATCAGTCATAAAGATTCTAGCATAACTTGGTGTTCAGTTTGCCATTTCTGGATGCCTTTGATTAATCAGTCTCTATTTAAATCTAAACGACAGGTAAAGCAGTTTCAAGGGTTCTGAAGATAAATATGTCTAAAAAACACAGGCTCTCTGTGGGTTATGTTTAGCCATATACAATGCTATCGTTAATTATTAGATTCATCACTGCCAAAGCAGTTTCGAATGGTGAATTTTTGTTATTGTTGCCCTATTTAAGATCAGAATAGTTTTCAGGAGTGTCAGCTCTCCAGAGAAAGATGGATTTCCATGAAACAGAGAAAAAACGAGCTTAACAGTCAGCTTGGTTTCTTACCACTTTGACAGCAAAGTGGTTTTCCCATTAAAATCTCTTGGTTTGTGCATGTGAATTCACAGAATGACAGAATTACAGAAAGATTGAGGTTAGAAGGGACCTCAAGAGGTCACCTGGTCCAACCACCCTGCTCAAGCAGGGCCACCCAGACCCTGTTGCCCAGGACTGTGTGAAGACAGCTTTTGAATATCTCCAAGGAGGAACACTGCACAACCTGTGCCAGTGTTCAGTCAACCTCAGAATAAAAAAGTGTTTCCTGATGTTCAGAAGGAACTTCCAGTTTTTCAGTTTGTGCCCATTGCCCCTAGTCCTGCCAGCGGGCACCGCTGAAAAGAGCCTGGCTCTGTTCTCTTAACACCCTTCCTTCAGGAATTTGTCTCCATTAATAATATACCCCCTGAGCCTCCTCTTCTCCAGGCTAAAAAATCCCAGCTCTCTCAGCTCTTCCCATAGAAGACATGCTCCAGTTCCTTCATCATCTTCATTGCCCTTCATTGAACTGTCTCCAGTATGTCCATGTTTCTCTTGTACTGGAGAGCCCTGAATAGGTCACAGCACTCCAGATGTGACCTCACCAGTGCTAAGTAGAGCAGAAGGAACCTCTCCCTCAGCCTTCTGGCAACACTCCTAATGCAGCCCAGGATATCATTCACCTTCTTAGCTGCAAGTCGTGCTAGGTCACGGTCAACCTGGTGTCCACCAGGACCCCCCAGGTCCTTTTCTGCCATGGTGCTTTCCAGCTGGTCAGCACCCAGCATATAGTGGTGCTTGGGGTTGTTCCTCGCCAGATGCAGGGCTGTGGGTTTCCACTTGTTGAACTTCATGAGATTCCTTTCAGCCCATTTCTCCAGCCTGCCAAGGTGCCTCTGGATGACAGCACGATCCTCTGGCATATCAGCCAGTCATCCCAGGTTTGTGTCATGTGCAAACTTGCTGAGGGTAAAGCATCTGCCTCATCATCCAGATCATTAATGAAGATGTTACACGGGACTAGACCTAGCACCCCCTGCGGTACACTGCTAGTTACTGACCTCCAACTAGACTTTGTGCTACTGATCACCACCCTCTGGGCAGAGTCATTCGGTCAGTTTTCTATCCTCCTCACTCTCTGCTCATCCTGCCCAGACTTTAACAGCTTCTCTAGGAGGATCTTCTGGGAGACTGTGTCAAAAGCCTTACTGAAGTCCAGGTAGACAACATCCACTGCTTTCCCCACATTCACCAGGGCAGTCATTGTAGAAGTTTATCAAGTTGTTCAAGCACGACCTCTTCTTCATGAATCCATGCTGACTACTCCTGATGATTTTCTTGTTCGTGAATGTTTAAGTTGATTCGGTTCCTTGTTATTTCAACAGTACTATTGCTGTCTTCAACAGGAGCAGGATCAGATCCTAACAGAACTGTCTAGTCTGGTACAAACTGTTACTTTTGGATATATGCTTATCATTAATTTTGCTGGAAGGATAAATTCTACCAAAAAAACCTCTCAAATGTACCCTTTGCTTAGGTTCTCCACTACCTTGTGGCATAATTTTAATTTGACATACATGTAGTCATCCTTATTTGTTATCCAAACCAATAAAGTTGCAAGGGTAAACAAGTATGCAGAAAGTAAGAAGTGTGATGACCAGAGTTACTGCAAGGAAAGTAGGCTCTGCGTTCTTCTACCAAATGTCAAACTAATGTACCGTTGTGAATCTTTTGGGTCATGTGTCCTTAACCTTTTTTGGATAAAATGACACAGAATTATTTGCATAAGTGTTATGTGAAGCTTTCATATACCTATCTTCTTTTTCATTACTTGTTTAATATTTTTATAATCAAGTACTTCACTACCAATAAAAGGCAGGCTGACTTTTTTGTGTGCATAAGGCATCCAGTGGGGAGGCCAGCTCCTCTGTTAGCATTCAATGTACATGTTAGTGAACCTAGATCAACTAAGATTTCAAAACATGGGTTCTTTCTTTCTTTTTAACTGTTCAATTTTTATTTATCCCATGCAAGTTTTGGCATTGTTTGCAAGTAAAATGTAAGGATTCATGCTGTTTTCTGTTATTCCTTTTGGTTGCATAATTGAGTTAAAGGTATTCATTTTCAATGTTTCATTATTCAAACTCTCTCTGACTCGTGCTAATAGAGCTGGTTAGCAAATTCAGACACTGTAACTTTTTTTTCTTAAATGGATGAATTTAACTGTATTCTAATTTGTTCATCAGTTCCTGTGTTTTGATGTTGTTCATTTGATTTGCCCTACAGTGGATAATTAATATTAGAAATAATAAGATGTTAAGGATTATCACCTTTGCCCATTTATATAAAAACTCAAATGACAGAATATGCTTCTAGATGTAATAGTAACATAAGGAAGAAATGTCATGATTTTCAGACCCCTTTTGAATAAAATATTTAATCTTTGATAAGCTGTTTGACTAATTTAAAGAGAACCTCGAAAACATTTTAAAGAAAAAAAAAACATAAAGTAATAATATCTTTCTTATGCGAACAACTTTATTTCTATGTTACATTGTGTCTATATATTAACAGTTTGTGGAACGGTTTTTTCCCAGAAACATGCAGAGGAGGAGTTCAGAAACTGTGCGAAGGACAGTGATTGTGTGCTCAGCAATAGTGGTGATGCACTACAGGGAACAATCAGCAGCACCCAGTGGAGAGACTAACCCTGGCATAGCAGAGGCCTCATTTTAGACTGAGCTCCTGAGAGAGGATACATCTTTCCAGGTCTGGGGATGCAGGAACTGAGTGTCTGGGGTCTCTTGGGGATTCTGGGGCAGGAGGAGATGGTCTCTTTGCCTGCGGGAGGTGGCTGTTGCCAGAGGATCTCTGTTGCCAAGTGAAGGAGCTGTGGGAGGAGGGCAATACACTATGCAGCATCAGGGGTGATGAAAAAGAGATTGACTGGAACTTCTCCAAGACCCTGCAGCTTCAATACCCCAGCTGTACCAGAGCAAGGGTAAGCACAGTCTGAGGTAATCAGGATGGGAAACTGAGACTCCCATGATCGTGAAGGCTTGAAGCTTGTGACTTCTGACAAAGTGAGAAGGTTTCTGCTCTACTTGCAGAGTGCATTCAGTAGACCTGTAGCAGATGCAGGGCTGGCAGTTCTGTCAAATGAAGCATTTGTGCATACTGAGCCTGAGCCACACAGGAGCACCAGGAGGTGGGCAGCTCCTTGTGGCAGGGGTCAGAGTTCCATATCTGCTGATCTGACCTCTCAGATCCCTCCTGTCTAGGGAGATTTGCTGCTTACTGGGACCTTAGATCCAAGAGAAGGACTAACGGGAGATGTGATATGGCTGTCTTGGCCACAGTGATCATGAAATGGTTGAGTTTAAAATTTTCGGTGTTATGTCAAAAGATAGCAGAGTTGCTACACTGGACTTCAGGAGAGAAAACTTTAAGCTATTTAGCAGAGTACCCTGGGAATCTGTTTCTGAGTGCTTAGGAGTCCACTAGTGCTGGTTAGTCTTTAAGAACCGCCTTTTAGAAGCACAGCAGCACGTAACCCCATTGTGTCATAAAGTCAAGCAAGTAGGGTGGAAGACCAGCTTGGCTGAACACGGAACTCCTCGTGGAGATCAAGAGGAAAAAGAAATTGTATGATGTCTGGAAGCGAGGTCAAGCTTTGAAGGAAGATTACAGAGCTGTGGTTTGTATATGCAGGGAGAAAACACAAAGGGCCAAAGTTCAATTAGAATTGAAACTGGCCAGTGTTGTGTCAGATAACAAGAAGGGCTTTTTTAAGTGCAGTAATAGAAAGAGGAGGCTTAAAGAAAACTTTGGACCAATACTTGTTGGAGATGGTCACCTGACGAACAGGGATGAAGAAAAAACAGAGGCATTCCATGCTTTTTTTGCTTCAGTCTTTAACAATACTGATAAGATCTTGGGCTGCCTGGTTCCCTGAGTCAGAGGACCACAAGTATGAGAACAGTGATTTTCCATTTGTGGACACTGGAACTGTAAGTGGCCAGCTGTATTAGCTGAATGTTCATAAGTCCATGGGGCCTGATGGGATTCATCCCAGGGTACTGAAGGAGCTAGCGGATGTTATGGCAGGCCCCCCCCCTCGATCATCTGTGGAAAGTCTTGGGAGTCTGGGGAGGTCCCTGCTGTCTGGAAACTAGCCAATGTTATTCCAATTTACAAGCAGGGCATGAGGGAAGACCCAGGAAACTACAGACCTGTGAGTCTAACCTCAGTTCCTGGAAAAATTATGGAGAAAATTATACTGGCTACTATTGAAAGGCATTTAAAGAACAATGCAATCATCAGGCACAGACAACATGGGTTCACAAAGGGAAAGTTCTGTTTAACTAATTTGATATTCTTCTATGATATGATCACCCGCCTAGTGGATGAAGGGAAGGTGGTGGATGTAGTTTTCTTGGTTCTTAGTAAGGCTTTTGATACTGTCCCTCACAGCATCCTTCTGGACAAGTTATCCAACTGTGGGGTGAGTGGGTTCACAGTGTGCTGCGTGAAGAACTGGCTGAACAGCAGAGCTCAAAGGGTTGTAGTGAATGGGGCTACATCTGGCTGGCGATGGTCACCAGCGGTGTTCCTCAGGGCTCAATACTAGGGCCAGTTCTGTTCAATATTTTTACCAATCATATGGAGGCAGGAGTTGAATGCACCATTAGCATGTTTGCTGATGATATGAAACTGGGAGGTTCTGTTGACTCTCTTGAGGGACACCTTGCAGATGGGATCTGGATAGACTGGAGCATTGGGCAATCATCAATGGCATGAAAGTTAAGAAGATGAAATGCTGCATTTTTTAATGCATTCAGAGGGGGGAAACAAAGCTGGTGAAAGGGCTGGAAGGAATGTCCTATGAGGAGTGGCTAAGGACTCTGGTTTTGTCTGCTTTGGAGAAAAGGATGTTGAGGGGCAATCTCATTGCTCTCTACATCTTCCTGAGCAGGGGACATGGAGCGGGAGGTGCTGATCTCTTCTCCATGGGATCCAGTGCCAGGACATGTGGGAATGGCTCAAACCTGCATCAGGGGAGGTTTAGACTGGATATTAGGAAGCATGTCCTTAGAGAGGATGGTCAAACCCTGGAACAGGCTTCCTAGACAGGTGGTCAATGCCCCATGCCTGTCAGTGTTTAAGAGACATTTGGACAGTGCCCTTAATAAGAAGCTTTAACTTTGGTCAGCCCTAAAGTAGTCAGGTAGGTGGACTAGATGATTGTTGTAGGTCCCTTCCAACTGAAATATCCTATTCTATTCTATTGTAAGACATTGTGGAAAAGCTGCCAAGACTTCTCTGGCCTTTTGACTATTACTCTTGCTGCTTTTCTGCATGAGCACCAACGAAACTACCAAAGGAGACCTGGAAAGTATCAAGTGTGATTACTTGGCTCTGTGGGCAATGTTCAAGGGCCAGGTAGTGTATTCCTTGATTCGTGAGGGGGGAGGGCTTGAGGAGGACTGGACAGATCCTACAGGTAAATGATTTTCTGCACAGATGGTGTTGGTTTCAATGACGATGTGTCCTGGTTTTGGCTGGGATAGAGTTAATTTTCTTCTTAGTAGCTGCTATAGTGCTGTGTTTTGGATTTAGTATGACAATAATGTTAATAACACACTGATGTTTTAGTTGTTACTAAGTAGTGTTTATGCTAGTTAAGGACTTCTCAGCTTCCCATGCTCTGCCAGGTGCACAAGAAGCTGGAAGGGAGCGCAGCCAGGACAGCTGACCCACATTGGCCAAAGGGCTATTCCATACCATATGATGTCATGCTCAGTAGACATACTGGGGGGACTTGGCTGGGGGCAGTGATTGCTGCTCAGGGAAGGGAAGGGCATCAGTCGGCAGGTGGTGAGCAATTGCATTGTGCACCACTTGTTTTGTGTACTCTTTTACCATTATTATTAATTTCTTCCTTTGCTGTCCTATTAAACTCTCTTTATCTCAATTCACACATTTTACTTTTTTTCCGATTCTCTCCCCCATCCCACCGGGGGTGACGAAGGTAAGCGAGCTGCTTTGTGGTGCTTAGTTGCCAACTGGGGTTAAACTGCGACACCATGGAACTCCCTTGGAGTACTGAGTATTGTTAGGAAGAGCTGGGATCCACATGACCAACTGAGGTGAAAACATCTCTGCCAAAAGGCTGGACAAGCTGCTGAGCAGGCCTTTAAATTAGAAATGTTGTAGGAGCTACATGGTGACCCACAATCGAATGAGATTCTCTCCACCTGGGTTGGCAAGCAAATTGTGTGTCATGATGTAAACAAGAATGACCTTGTAAGGAACAAAACAGGACCAAAGAGAGCACATTGACTGCAGGCCCATAAGTAAGGAAGTGCTTACAGGACAGCATTATGGGGAAATCGTAATGGTCGGACACTTCTCTGAAGTGCTGTACACTACTTCACTCAGCATGGTGAACAAACAGAGGCATTGGAGATCTGTGTGCATTTACAGGGCTATGATCTCTTTGGGATCACAGAGACCTGGTGGGACAGCTCACATAGCTAGTGTGCTATGATTGATAGATACAGGCTTTCTAGAAGGACAGGCTGGGAAGACAATGCCAGGGGGAGGTTGCCCTTTATGTTAGAGAGCAGTGGAAACATATGGACCTCTGCCTTAGGATGGATGATGAACCTGCTGAGAGCTTATGGGCCAGGATAAGAGTGCAGACCAACCTCAGCAATGCTGTGGTGGGTGTCTGCTACAAACTACCTGATCAGAAAGAAGTATATGAGGCCATCTTTAGACATATGGAAGAAGCCTCATGTTTGTAGGCCCTGACCTTCACAGAGGATTTCAAACACCCTGATATATGCTGAAGGGATAACATAACAGAGTACAAGCAATCCAGGATGTTTATTGATGATACCTTCCTGACACACATAATTAAGGAGCCAATAAGGGGAGACACTCACAGAAAATGAAGAACTGGGCAGGGATGTGAAGTTCATCCAAGAGGAACCCCTGCCTTCAGTGATTGTGAGGATCCTAAGAGTCAAAAAACAAAAAAGCAGAATTACACAACCGAAATTCAGGGACCAGACTGTTGCCTGCTAAGGTATTTCCTTGGATGAATCATATATGCTATGTTCATCCAGAGAAGAGGGGTCCAAATGAGCTAGTTGATTTTCAAAAATCAGCACATCCAAATTCAAGAATGGTCCATCCTGATGAACAGAAAAGCAAGCAAATGTGACAGGAGGCATGCATTGGTAAACAAGGAACTCCTGACAAAACTCAGACATTAAAAGGCAACATACAAGAAGTGGAAGCAGTGTCAGGTAACCAGGAGGAATACAGAGACTCTGGCTTAACACACAGGGATGGGGTTAAGAAAGGCAAAGCTCACCCACAGTTGAATGTGATGAAGGACCTGAAGGGCAACAAGAAAGGCTTCTACAAGTATGTCAGAAGCAAAAGAAAGACAAGGGGAAAATCTGGACCCACTGCTGAATGGGGCAGGGGACCTGATGACAAATAATATGGAAAAGACCAAGGTATTCAATGCCTTTTTCCCTTCAGTCTTAACTGGTGAGAGCAGCCTTCAGGAAACCCAGAGCTGTGAGACCAGAGGGAATGTATGTAGCCAGACTCAGCCTTGGTGGAGGAAGATCAGGTTGGGGACCATTAAAACAAATTTGACAAGCCCATAGGACCTGATGAGATGTACCCACAAGTGCTGGCAAATGTCGTTGTGAAGCCACTGTCAATAATCTGTGAAAGGTTATAGTGATGAGGGGTTCCTGAGGACTGAAAGAAAGAAAATGTAACTCCTATCCTCAAGAAAGATCCTGAGAACTACAGGCCTGTCAGCCTCAATGCCTGAGAAGATGATGAAGCAAATCCTCTTGCAAACCATTTCCAAATATACGAAAGACAAGAATGTGACTGGAAGTAGTTAGCATGGATTTAGGAAGCCAAAGCAATATCTGGACAACCTGAGATCCTTCTACAACAAAATTTCTGGCTCACTGAACAAGCATAGAGCAATAGATTTTTTTTGGTGGTTTGTTTGGGTTTTTTTTGTTGTCTTATTTTTAATGTTAGTAAGGCTTTTGATGCTGTTCCTGTAACACTTTCATAGATGACCTGATCAATAACAAGCTAGGTAAGTGAGGTGGTCTCAAAGGATTGTGATCAGTACCAAAAAAATCCAGATGGGGTCAGTCAACAGCAGTATACCCAGGAGTTGATAATGGGGCCAATACTGTGTAGCATCATGAATGACTGGGCAGAGTTCACCCTCAGCATATTTGCAGAGGATACAAAACTTGGATGAAAGAAGGAAACACCGGATGGTTGTGCTGCCAGCCTATGAGACTTCAACAAGCCTAGGAGACTTCAACAAGCCAGAGAAATGGACAGACATGATTTTATGAAGTTCAACAGACAGAAACGTGAAAAGTCCTGCATCAGGTGAGGAATAATCCCATTTACCAGTACACACTGGGGTCTGACCAGCTTGGAAAGCAGCTTGGCAGAGAAACACCTGGGTGAACAGGAAGATGAACATGAGCTATCAGTGTACCCTTGTGTCAAATAAGGCCAAGAGCATTGTGGGCTGCACTAGAAAGAACATTTCTTCCTCTCTGTTTCTCACTGATAAGAGCATATATGGAGTGCTGTGTCCAGGTCTGTACTCCTCAGTACAAGAGTGATATGGAGCTACTGCAGATTGTCCAGTGAAGGGCCACAAAGATGATTAAGGGACTGGAGCATCTTCCATATGCAGAGAGGCTGACAGAGCTGGGATTGTTCATCCTAGACTTATCTAGGATGGCTAGGCTTAATGGGATTTTATCAATGTGTTTAAATACTGAGGGGGGTGGAGTAGGACAAGAGTAAATGGGCACAAACTGAAATATAGGCAATTCTGTTTAAACATAAGAAAAAAATGGTTTACTGTGAAGAACCCTGGAACAAGTGTCCCAGAGAGGTCATGGATTCTCCATTCTCGCAGATATTCACAACCTCACTGGATACAGTCTTCAGTAACCTGATCAAGTTGTCTGTGCTTTGAGCGGGAGGAGATGGACTAGACATCTAAATAGGCCTGTTTCATTCTGTGATAACTATTTATGAACAAGAGACCTGACATGAATTCCCATTCAAAAGACATTTAAATTACTTCATGAATTTTTAACAATCTGACGATGTTCAGTTAGAATAAAATATATCAAGTAGACATTGAAGTAATTTGTAAAAATTCTGTAAAAACAGAAGGGGACTAACAAATACTATATTTCAGAAATTCTAGCTTCTTCAGCAGAGTATGAATTCCTAAAGAAAATATATATCAAATGCAGCATGGGGATGTATGAGTGATTAGGTTTCTAATCATCATATGTGACTATTATCTCTAATAAGGAATATTTCCTACATGAGACAACTAAGGAAACATTAATATCTGTGATAATGACAAGGGCAGTATTGCTGTTATAGATGAAAGACGAATGTTGATTCCCCATTAATGATTAGAAATAAGCTCACAAATCAGGACACTGATAATAAAGATTATACCTCTTCAACCTTGGAGGATTTGTAACCCATAATTAGTCACCAACTTTACTATAGAAAATTTATCACAATACTTGCACAGTCAAAAAAGGCAATGAAAGCTCATATAACCAAACTGTCAACTGAAGAAACAAATAAAAGAAGCTCAATTCTTTTGTACAGTTTTGGCAGTAAAGATCTCTATAAAAAAATATCTCTAATTCTTATGCCACCTCCTCTCACAATCATGGTATCATCTTTCCCCTTTCCTCTCTTCTTACTAATGATTTGATCATTTCTTGTATAGGAATCCATGTGGTAACATCAGTAGACTTGGAAAAATATATAGACATTTTTTTCTTCCAGCCCAGTGATGTTTTTTTAAAGCTTATGTATATATCTGGGGTCTATGATAATACCCTCTCGCGACAGTGAAAAACAGGGACTGCCTGTTAAGAGGAGAGGATAAAATCTGTACAATTAGGCATCGTCTCAATTTGTTTCTTTAAGGATATCCTGGGACATACAGGAATCACTGAGGTCCTGCATCCTGCCCATCTAATCTAGTGGAAGTGTAAAGGCAATGCACCAGATATAAAATTTGTTTCTTCTGTTGGAGCTCCTCTTGTGGCTTCTGTTGCTTTCCACTCCAAGTTTATCATGTGCCCCTTCTGTCCTAACTACACATAGAGTAATAGAATCATTTAGGTTGGAAAAGACCTTTAAGATCATCAGGTCTAACTGTAAACCTAACAATGCCAAGTCCACCACTAAACCATGCCCCTAAAAGCCACATCTACAGGTCTTTTAAATACCTCCAGGAATGGGGACTCAACCACTTCCCTGAGCAGCCTGTGTCAATGTTTGATAACCCTTCAGGTGAAGAAATTTTTCTTAATACCCAATCTAAACTTCCACTGGTGCAACTTGAGGCTGTTTCCTCTCATCCTATCTCTTGTTACTTGGGAAAAGAGACTGACACCCATCTCGCTACAACCTCCTTTCAGGTAGTTGTAGAAAGCGATAGGGTCTCCCCTGAGCCTCCTCTTCTCCAGACTAAACAACCCCAGCTCCTTCAGCCGATCCTCATAAGACTTGCGCTCTAGACCCTTCACCAGCTTTGTTGCCTTTCTTTGGACACATTCCAGCACCTCAATGCCTGTCTTGTAGTGAGGGGCCCAAAACTGAACACAGTATTTGAGATGCGGCCTCACCAGTGCTGAGTACAGCGGGACGATCACTTCCCTAGTCCTGTTGGCCACACTATTTCTGATACAAGCCAGGATGCTATTGGCCTTCCTGGCCACCTGGGCACATTGCTGTCTCATATTCAGCCAGCTGTTGACCAACACCCCCAGGTCCTTTTCCACCTTCCAGCTTGATATGTAACTCAGAGAGGGTGTGAAATGCAAGATCTCTCATCACAGAGTGTGGCTACAAAGGTCACACTGTCATGTCATACTTTTAATCATAGGACACCCTGGTTTGTTATATTTGTCATACAAAATGGCAACCATTGTACCACAGTTTCTGAAGACAATCAAAATGGAACCTTCTCTAAGTGTAACTAAAGGTTTATTTTTGAGATGTGGGCATAATATTTTTTTCTTTACTGCAACAATTTGACTTCAAAAACCCAAATGATGAGAGATTACTTTCTATTTGTTTTTAATTTTGAATAAGAAGTGAGAGATTGCACCTGCCAGAATTACTTTTCTCCAGGTAACTCTAAAACTCGACAGAATCCTATCTACCTAGATATATTATAAGTTTTTTTTTCTCAGAGAGCAAGCTCAAGAAGTAACTAACAGTTTTGCCTTAGTCAGGCATAGCATATCTTGAATTCTCCAGGCAGCTCTACCCGCTTGCTTTTTCTGTGACCTATAACAGTTCAGTGCACTCAGTTAACAGGAGGGCATCTATTTTTCAGTCTAGATTACTTAGATTAGATTAAGGGAACTAACAAAGGAAGAAACTATATAAACATAGCCTTAGGGAAAACACAATGACTCATTGTGTAAAAAAAAAAAAAAGATTTTAAACTGAAATACGGAATGGTTATGGCCTCTCCTTTGTATTATACATATTTTTAAAAATAGTCATAGACACCTTGAGAGCGACACATATTGAGCAGAACTTCATCTCTCTCTGTTTCTTCACCATTGTCTACAGGGAAGCAGCATACACCCCAATTGTAATCCTTGTTTGTTTGTTCAAAAACTCTCTGTTCATTTGAGGAGTCTACTCTTAGTCTTACTTCTTAACAACAATATACAGATGTTACATCGAGTTATAAATGGATACCAGTGTCATAAAATACATTACGATTTCATGGCATATGATGTTGTGTAACCTTGGTTAAAGAAGATATTTCCAAATAACAAAAGGAATTTGAAAGTCAACAGTCATAGTCAAATTGAAACATTTAATGACATGTTCTTTCTTTTTTTAATTAATCTTTTCCTTTATTTGTAACTTTTTTCCACTTCCACTGATGATGATTTCAGGCATATCAAGTATGCACAGTTAAAATCATAAGTTATTTTGAGCAGTAACTATTACCTCTTGGATTTCCATAGTAGTAACTTTTTCTGGATCTATTAGGATTCCATTCACACGCAGGTAGTGCTCAGACAGACTAAATCCCAAAAACAGATTACTGATTTACCCAAAAATAAGGGAAAAAAAGTGACCAAAAAATGTCATGGTTGCTTGGGAATTGAGAATTCTTGTAAAATGGAAGGGAATGGGTGTTGCCTGATAATGCTGAGATTTTTCTCTTAGACAGAAGAATTTTAAGATTTGGTTTTCCTGAAGTTTATTCTGGAAGGAAGGAATAGCATGTTATGACATTTTTTCTTTGGATCTTTAGGTCTAAAAAGTAAAGTTGGAAAAGTATATAAGCAGCTCTCTCCTTATATCTCCAAATACTGAACATACACATATAGATCAAAATTCTGGAGTTAATATAAAATTCACCTTTTTGTAAAGATGGTGGCAATCAGAAAATTAAAGGGGTCTGCATTGGCCAGAAGACTAGGCGATTATTTACATTTTTTTTTAAACTGAATGATTTTTTCTTTAGTTTCTAAATCTTCTGAGAAGTCAATAATGTTTCTAAATATGGGAAACAGCTTACATGTATTCTAACAGAAGTTTAGTAGTCCTCACAGACAAAGGCTCCATCTGATTTAATTTCTGGAGAAATCACTGAAACTATACTAAGAACTAGTGTGTAGTAGAAGTATTTTTCATGTACGATTGCAGTGTAAATATTAAAGAACTACTCTTTCAAGTGTTCTTTTTTTCAGATCCATGGACAGTAGGAAGATTCTCTTGAGGTATGAAGAGGGACTGTTAGGCTCAGGATTCATACTGACCTTTTTTTTCCCCATTCGTACCTTTAAATGGGTTTACAGAAATTGCTTAGGGACAAGCTTGCAAATACAGATGGGTTTTGTAAGTCTAAAATACCAAAGCTACATCAGCCAAGATGTTGACTGATTCAGGGACAGTTGTGGGCTATCCCAGAGATTATAATGACAATATCAAAACTCTGACATCCAGTCCATCAAGTATTTTGTATTTTGCTTTAATTTAATTATTTAGCCTGTGAACCATGACTTATTTACTTCAGTCCTTTACAGCATTACTCTGAGCACAGTAAAATTAATGTCTTCCCTGCCTTTTCTAAGGCAGTAATATAATGCTTCTTTCACAGAACATCCTTGTGAGATAATAATATTATGATTCTTTATGTTGCATGGAAATGAATGGAGACATTAACATAGGGGACCTGTTTGCAAAGTTTATTCCTTCTTCATTATGTGTTCTAAAGGGCAGCTGCATTTTTAGCACTTCAGAGTACATTTACCATTGATATCAGCTGCAGTTATATATGTTATGAAGCTGCTTTGATATCAGTTATACAGGACTTGTGAATCAGACAGGTTTTTTCCAAGAACTGATGAACACTATCTGTTGCTTGTCAAGAATTTGCCTCTTCTGTGACCTGGAAACTTCCCATTAGACAGAAATACAAACTATTTCCAGCAAAATCAAATCATTTCCATGTGATTTCTGCAGTCCTTCCACTTTTTAACTACATCCTTTCCAGTAGGTGAGCTATATGAGCAAGGACATTTTCATACAATGCTGAATCACAAGCTAAGTCAGTCTAGCGCGACCAAGAAGATGCAATTCCTATATCAGTAATATGCCAAACTTTATAATTTGGTGGCATCATGATGAGTAAGTGTCTGAAGTTGCCTAGCATTTCCTAACTTGGAAATGTTTCATATTGAAATCCTACTCTTTTAAGGTGTTCTAATTTGTATTCTGTTTACAGTGTTTCACTTATCACTTGTTTGGTTTACTTTTCAGTTCTCTTGCAGAATGTGGGCTTTGTCCATGTTCCCCAAGAAACTGTATTGGGTGTAGTATGTGTCATTATTTCAGCAGCTGGGGAGCTGCAGGGGTGGCCTTTGTGAGAGGAGATCAGGGGCTGCATGATGTCAGTTCCAGCTGGCTCTGCAATGGCCCCACGGCAGTGCACAGCTGACCCCCATCAGAGACACTGGTGGCACCTCTGGGAAAATGTATTTAAGGAAAGGCAAAATGCTGAGAGAAGAAAGGCCACCACCAAGACCAGAGCAGTAGTAGGGGCTCCACTGTAGAGCTGATACCTCCCCCAAGGGACTGTGGCCCGTGGATGGGCCCCTCTAGAATGAAGAAAACAACTGTGAAGGAAGGAGCAGCAGAAGAAAACAGTGACCAACAAGGAGCGACAGAGAGAAACCACGGTGCCCTGACCCCAACCATTGCTTCACGAGGGGATGGAGTGTGACCTATGGCTGTAATGAGGGGAGTGGAGACAGGGTGCGGGGAGGAGGGGTGTCTAGTGTAACATGGAGCCTGGGAAAGGGGGCAGAAAGTTGTTTTCCCTCTGTGTTTAAATGTTTGTGTTCTTTCTGTCCCAACACCTGAGTCAACAATTGAACATTTATGTTAATTGGCAATAAACTAAGTTAAATTCCCCAAGTCGAGTCTTCTTTGCCTTCAACAGTACTACAAATAACTCTTGGAAAGTTTAAAAAAAAACATTATTTTTAGTTTATCTTATGGACAAGATGCCTGTGTTCAACTGGACTCTACTTTCAAGACATTTCTGTCAGCTTTCATAATTAAAAGCAGGAGTTGCAGGCTACTAGTTTTGCATTATATAAAGACTGTATCAGGTTTACACCATATATAAAGCAAGAAGGACTATAGAAAAGCGATGAAGATAAGAGAAACAGAACATACAGGGGCTCTTGCAAAAACAGAAATAGGTTGGACTCTGTTTTGTTGAAGATTAATCTGAACTAAATCACCTGTTTTCCAGAATGGAGGCTAATTGAGTGCTTTAGGAATAAGCTAAACCAGTGTAGAAGAAATATATTTAGAGATCTCAAATACATAAATTGATTGTAGCAGAAAAGTGAAAGAAGTACTTATCCCTTTAATTCACATTGTCAGTTACTTTTTTAACCATGAACAGAAAATACATTTTTGTTTCAACAAAATATATCTAATCATTTACTGCTATTAATGTGTGGGCACCCTTTTGTATGCATTTAGAGGCTGGATTTTTTGTTTGATCATTATAAGCTTTTATCCAAAATAGCTTTCTCCAAAATATAGTGATTTTTTGAAAACTACAGTCTATCTCAACATTTGCTACTAAATAATTATTGATACCTCCATTTGTCCTACACTCTGTCAGCTTTTTTTCTCTATTAGTAAAAGATGTGCTGTGACTTATCTAATCAGAGTGCGTGTTCCTGATCCACTTTTTTTTCTAAGTAAGTGATGAGTCAAATACATAGGAAAACATATGTTTATTCTTGAAAAAAAGATTTTTCACGTTTACAGTAAGTTTTTCATATTATTTTTGTTGATGTTTTATATATTATAAATGTCTCATATTTCCACAAGCTTTAGCTAGCAGAACGGTTCTTAAAATTGTTATATATAGTCCTGCTAGATTTCTACTACAGGAAATTAGTAATATCTATATTGTGATAAGCAGTAATAGTTTCCATCTGTTTCTGACATCAGACAACATTTTGCCTTCTGCATGCATGTTAAAAAGACACCGTTACTAAAACTTTAGCTTCCATCTGCTCTCATGCCGAAACCTCACCTTGACTTTACACAAAACCAAGTGTTTTAGGACAACATAGGGTAAACAATGAGTGAAATGAATACAATTAGTGGCAGTATATTCTCTTATGCTTCTCAGTGAATATTTTAGGGTTATTGCTTGTATGCTTGCTTCATGCATGTCATTTTATACAATGGTATGAAATACGTCTGCAGTGATTACTGCATATTAATCAAACTAAATGGCATTACTGGGATGGAAACATTTATGACTATATTTCTTAAAGGACATCAGGGAGTTAAAAGAGTGTATTTTGCTGGTTCACTAAGAAAGGGTTAGGAACTGTAAACGGATTGCACAGAGGAAATTGCAGCTGTTAAGAACACTTTTTAAAGAATGTAATGCTGAAAAACCTAGTTTTAAATCTCAATAATATTGTAGCACAAACTGACAAAATCAGAAAACTCAAAGCTAAGGTCATCACCCTGTTGTTAAGGAAAGCTACTTCTGTAAAAAACAAATTCCAGGAGTGTCATGACCTTAATGTGAGGAATTCTGATTTAGGTGCATTTGAGGAAATGTGTACGAATCAAGACTGTACATGAGCAACTTAAATCTGTTTAAAAAATTATTTGAATGACAATACTTAGTCAAGCTGAGGGATTTATATAAAAATTGCTGAACCTGGTGCATGCACTTATATTAATTTTACATTATGATGTAAGCTATTGCACCAGATTGGCACTAGCTGTAAGAAAGAAGGAAGGAAGAAAATTTTACTATTTTTTGCCCATGCATATATGGGTAAAAATAAATGGTAAAAGTAGAAAAAGGATACATAAACATTGTATGCATTCAATTTTTACAAGCCAGTTGTTAGTTATTTGCAAAATAGTCTATAATATTAGCAGTTGACAGTATAATTAATGCCACATTCCAGTTGAATACCAGATGACAGAACTACTCATGACTGAAAACTGCATTTGGAAGAATATATTTGAGTAAGGAATCCAATACATCACACATAACCTGAGCATATCATAGTCCTGGTGTAATTTAAAACAATGGGGATTTAAGACTTGGCAGAAAGCCTAAGCTAATGTTTCTCCCAGTCTTTTTTCCCTATCCTGCTTCTGTCTCCTCCTTTTCTCCCTACCCCGAGATAAGAATACAATTACCTTGTATATTTCCAAAGGTTTTTGATACTAATTCAAAGTTATCATGAAACCTTTCTAGAGCTGCAGTACGCATTGCAAATTTGTCTTCAGGAAATAAAGCTCCATCTTGGAAACTCTCTTAATGCTTTGTGTTCAAGTTCATGAAGGCTGCTGAGAATTATATATGTATTTTATATATATTGGTGAAGATACTCCTGGCAATTATATATGGTGAGGACATGATAGAGAAAATAAAGCACTAGAAAGCATTACATTGCCGTCTCTCACTGTGTGCTGTAAGTCTGCTGGACTCAATGATCTTAAGGGTCTTTTCCAACTTTAAGGATTCTATGATTCTCTGATTCTATGTATGTCTAGAAAGGCTGGCTCTGGTCAAATTCCTTTTTGACATTCTCCCCAGCAAAAATAAAAAAGGGGAAAATAAAAGATCGATGGCAATATGGAAGTCATATTACTCAAACTTTGTTGGTAACAGTGCACAAAATTCACCCAATTTTCTGGCAACCAAGAGATTTTTACACACTTGGCAGTAGGATATGCCCTAGTGTATGCTGGGGAGATCATGAGGTGGAAGGGTTCCTCTTTGCAACTTCACTTCTATTTCTTTTGGGTTTTCCTATTTCCCACTTTCAACCCATTCTCCTGCTGATATATCCCTTTTAATGATCTCTTTCCAAGTAACAGAAAGTGTCGACCTACTAAGCAGGTAACTCCAAAATCATTTTTGTCCTTTGATTCCAATATGTGTAAGTAGAATAAGAGCGGGTTTGGTGCCTGCAAAGGAAGTGGGTAATATAGAATCATAGAATCATAGAAATGTTAAGGTTGGAAAAGACCCTTAAGATCATCGAGTCCAACCGTTAACCTAGCAATGCCAAGTCCACCATTAAACTATGTCCTCAAGCACTGCGTCTACCCTTCTTTTAAATACCTCTAGGGATGGAGACTCAACCACTTCCCTGGGCAGCCTGTTCCAGTGCCTGACTACCCTTTCAGTGAAGAACTTTTTCCTAATAGCCAACCTAAACTTCCCCTGGCGCAGCTTGAGGCCATTTCCTCTCGTTCTATTGCTTGTTACTTGGGAGAAGAGACCAACCCCCACCTCACTGCAACCTCCTTTCCGGTATAGAGAGCAATAAGGTCAGATTAGGTTCAGAGCATGACTAATGCTTCTGAAATACTGGATAGAAAATAAGACAAGTAGACTAGTTGTTACACAGATGTTTATATCTACCTGCCTGTCTCAGGGGTGATTAAATTTTCCTGAAACACAGCAATGATTCCAACTGGAAGCACAGTTTGACTCTATCTAGGGCTCAGTTCTGTGTGAAGATTGAAGTCATTTCACAAACTACAATGTATTTGTATATAAAACAATTTATCAAAAAACACATGACAAGCAAATCCAATACATTAGTTATTTAAGAGTGCTTCTCCTTACATTGAAATGCAGTCACTTCTGACATGCAAGTGAATTAGCACTTGAAGAGAGGAACCAAATAAATTAAGTTCAGACTGAAGTAGAAATCTGACAGGTGGAATATAGTTGTCAGAACTGACATTTAGCTATGCCACTCATTTGACTGTTTCTTCTGAGCTATAACAATAGGATTCCTAAAACAACAGGATCTGAAACCCTGACACAAACACTCAGTACTTGAGTGGACAGTTTATTCAGAAGACATCACATAGTAATTTCTTCATATGGTGGTATACTAGCTGACAGTGTAGCAAAACATCATCAGTTCATTCAAGAACTGACTCAGCCTATGCAGCTTAGACTAAGGGAATGGATGAACACACTGGACGCAGTTGTATGACTCCAGGCTAAACCACATATGGATGCCTACTATGTTAGGTTCTTTCACAAGATGATGACTGAGACCTGCTAAGGATTTTTGAAAATGTGCCCCTCAATGTTTTGCCCAAAATAAAATACTTAATTAAGAATTATACTTTTGTCTCTTAAATCTTTTTCTGATGCTTTAACCACAAAATCAGTCTCAATTATTTTTTCTCTGTTGCTGTATTTGAGCATGGAAATTTTAAAGGCCCGGTCAGTGTCCACAGGCAGGAGGTGCAAAATGAATTTCCAATAGAGATTTGAATTATTAAGGCAGCATCTCTACAAACTCAGCTTCTTTTCACTACCCACAATATTACCACAACTTTTGCAGTTCAAGTCTGCCTTCACAAAATGATCAGCTGAAACTTGTGAGAACATTGACTCTCTTCATTACTGTAGCTGCACTGATTAAACATTTTAATAATAAGAAAAAAAGTATTAACAATTTTGAGCATGCTCTTAATTGCTTAATTACTACATTTAAGTTTTTAAAAAGTCATAGGCAGACATGTTTTTCTACTCAAATAAAGTAGCTTTTTTACCACTTGCTTTGCCAGAAGTGTACACACCAAACCTGAAAGCCCATCTGCAAAATATCAGAGGGTTGGTTTAGGAATCATAGCAGTTCACAAATGGCTGTATTTTGAAGCTATGTGTTAGCAAAATAATTCTCCTTATTTTTCCAGCAAGAAGTACTTTCTCATTGTAAGATGCAGTTATATATATCAATATATCTCCTAAAATCTGTATTAGAAGCAGTATAAAAAAGTAAAACTAGATTATGCAGAGCTTTGTGGTAATGTTTCTATATGGCTTTTGATTTCCAGCTAGCAAGGAACATTGCAGGTTTGCAGATACGGTGATTTTTATAGTCTTTTTGAGTAACTATGTCTGCATTAATTTGGAAAAACACCAAAAAAATGTGCAAAACTGTCTTGAGGGTTTGTTTTTGCCACAATCTGTCTGCCACAAATTGCTCTGAGGTGTTAATGTTTTGAATGCTGGCCAGACCCAAGCTTGTTTTGTTTTTTTGGCAAAAATACCATTCTTTTCAAAAGACATAGGACATGGTCACCTGTGAAGCTAGCCTGTGAGTCATGACAAGTCCCTATGTGTGCAGTATGCTTTAGCTGAGTGTTGCTATACAGCAAATTACAAATATAAACTAGTAACAACAATATGAACATATTGTTGTATTACAATGAGATTTAAATTTCTTAAGGACAAGGACTCTAATATTTTGGCTGCCCATACACATAAAGCTGAATCTGACATTTCTTCACAGCCTTTATTACATGACCTAGTCAGCTTAGGCTCACTATGGCGCATATTGCACTTGCAACAAATTATTGGTAAAGATACCAATACAATTTTAATTGTGACACATATAGAAGGACCACAAAAGAAAAAGACCTCCTCGGAAAAGAAGAACATTTCTTGCTGTGGTGAATTGACTTTGTCAGGCTGCCAGATGCCCACCCAGCTGCTCTGCCACTCTCTCCTCAACAGGACATACAGGTGACATAAGACAGAAGAGCCTCTGGATCGGCATAAAGACAGGAAGACCACTTACCAGTTACCATCATTGTCAAAACAGACTGGATTTGGGAAAAATTAGTTTAATTTATTGCCAATTAAAAATAGAGTGGGATGCTGAGAAAAAAAAAAGACAAAAACTGAAACAGGTCCCTGTCCCCTGCCTTCCCAGGCTCAACTTTACTCCTTTATTCCTAACTCCTCTGCCTCATTCCCTGAACCAAGCAGTGCAGGAAGGAAGGGGAATTGGGTTGTGGTCAGTCCATAACAGTTCCTCTTTGCTGCTCTTTCCCCCTTACACTTTTCCCCTGCTCCAGTGTAGGTCTTCTCCATGGGCTTCACTCCTTCATGATAAACCTGCTCCAGTATGGGATCTCCACCAGCTGAAGCTTCCTTCCATGCATATCCACCTGGTCCGGTGTAGGGTCCTCCATGTGCTGCAGTTTGTAAATATCTGCTCTGCCACGATCCTTTCCATGAGCTGCAGGGAAATACCTGCTGCACCATGGTGTCTCCAAGGGCTGCAGGGAAATCTCTGCTCTGGCACCTGGAGCACCTCCTCCTTTTTTCTTCTCTCACCTTGGTGTTGCAGGGCTGATTCTTACACATTTTTTTTTCTTCCTTCCTCATTTTTGGGCAGAGTTTTGCCCTTTCTTAAATATGTTTTCCCAGAGATGCCACCAGCTTCAGTGCTGGCAACAGCTGTGGCCTGTGGTGGGGCCATTGTGGAGCCAGCTGGAAGCAGCTGGAAGTGGCTAGAACTGGCTGTGTCTGGCACAAGGCAGCCCCTGGCATCTTTACAGAGAGCCCCGCCCCCGCACATCCACTGATGTGAAAACCTTGCCACCTACACACAGTACATTTGCTTTTTGATCTGTGGAATATATTACAAGGACATAATTAACATTCCTTATAGTTGCTAAACAGAAAACTTCTCATCTGTTCCCCACATTACAGTTGCTGACATGCATTTTGACATTTTCATAATTTTCTTGAAAAAAAACAAATTATGGAAATGGAATCTCCTAGACCTTTTCAAATGATTCATAAGAAAAGGAGCATATCTGCCAAGGTGCCTCAAAATAGTCAGATTCCCAGGTGTAGTATAAACTTTTGAAAATGTTTACAGATACTGACAGTTTTCCAGTCTTGGATAAGTGTCTAATCCTTTTGTGGAACAGCGTGTCCTAGTTTTCATTATTTCTGGCATGGGAGACTAAATTGCATGCAAGATTCATCATTTCCTCCTGCTACCTAAAATCACTTTGAAAAATAATATATGGAAATCACTTTCTACTCATAGCTTCCCTTAAACTTGCTCTTGTTGAAAGCTTCCTTCTTTATGCAGACCAGTAAATCAGTACTTGGAAATGGGATAAATGGACCTTTCTCTTTCAATGATACCTTTCCTAATGCAGTTACCTCTACTGTGTAAGTGCCAAAAGGTGACATTCCAGTGGCAATACCTGTAGGGAATGGTGCCAGAAGGTGGTAACAGGTGGAAAGTTGACGGAACACAAGGCAACGAAATACTGCCTCTGTGATGCTATATCTTTATGAATTAACTGCAGATTCAACTACCCCTGCTTCTTCAGGGGTGGATGAAGGCTTAATTACCGTAATTTAAGGTCAACAGGAGAAAAGGACTGTTACATATCAGCAGGTGGAACACTGTTGAGCCCTGTCTGATATACTGGAGACAAGGCTGTATTTCATGGACTAGGTTTTTCAAACATTTGCATTTGTAGCTCTTTCATAATTTTAGGGCCCTGACCTATTAGCAAACACAACAATTGTTTCCTGGAAATCGAGTATTTCCAGTTTGGAAGGAGTGATTTCCATATCCTTCTTAGGAGTCCTTCAATCCCTTTCTTTCGCTTCTGTTATCTTGCCGCTTAGTAAGGTCTCTAGCTGGCTTTATTCATCTGTATTTTATACAATCTTTGTATGTTTACCAATGTATACAGCCTCTTGCTTTGTCAGTAAGCATGTACATAGCCTTTCTGTCTTTGTGCACCTTCCTTTCATACCCTCCATATGGGTAGCAGGAAAAGAGAGAGAGGAAAATGCCTTACTCTTCCTTGGTCCACCCTTCTGAACCGAGTCAGAGTGCCAGCAGTGATGCAGAGAAAAGCAAAGTAGTTGTGCTTGGAGGTGACATTACAAGGAATAGTAATATCTACTTAAAGGTAATAGCATCAAACATGCTCTAAGGTCCCAATGCCATCTGTTCCCAGATATTCGCAGATATTTAGGTTGTTACTCTGTTGAATTAATTTCTAAATGCTGTTAAGCATTCTTCAAAAACTAGATTTTTCATTTATGGATGTGTTCATATCTCTGTCACTTTTTGACAAGCTATCCACTAAAAATATATCAATTAGCATGAAACTCATATCCTGAATTTTTCTGTTGAGTGGTCATCCATGCATCTGATGGCTTGATATTTTTATCTGCTCTTTTATGTAAATCATTCTGCTTTGCAGCCCACAGTTTAAGTAATTTTTTTCATCCTGTTTATTGACAGGACATAACATTGTCTGAAATGTGATTTATTTTTAATTATACAAACAATATATTTTCTGGTTCAGTATTGCAGATTTTCAGCTGAATGCTTTCAGTAAAGCCAGTAAATAAAGCTGGCTTTCCCATAATTTATCCTATAAAGAGATGGAGGAATAAAAGCTGAAAAATGGTCAATGTTCTTGCAGAAGAATTAATCTCCTTTCTGTTTACTTATGGCAAACAATCCATCTGGATACTTCTTGCCAACTGCTTCTTACTGACTGTATTCAGTGGGCCCGAAAGTAATTCATTTTAATGGCATGTGTTTTTTAACTTGCAGAAATGCATGTAATAATTTGTTTTTAAAGCTGCTGTATATGTGGCTGTAATTAATATTACTTACCAAACATGTATATGTCTGAATATTTTCATATCACTAATACACGGCTGGTGTTACCTATTGCATTAATTATACTTAGTGCAGGAATATTCTATATTTTATACTATAATATAAAATTATAACCTTGTTTTCTAATATCTGGCTTGTTTTGTATAAATTTATAATACAAATGCCTTTGAAAATAGCAATTGCTATGAGATCTGAGCGATGTAATAGCTTTGTAAGATTTCAAAAGATATTTGTGAACTCTATGGAACTTTGCAAACAGTGACATGATACTGAACAAGCAGATGATACTCCCTCACAGACATCTGTCATCAGCATGTCTGTCCCACTGCAGCCATAATGCTCTGTTGTCGGTGTGATGGGGAAGTAAGAGTCACTGCATTAAGACCTAATAGCATTTAAGTGAATCTCATAGCATATTCAAAGGAGTTTTTGCTACATGGCAGCAGTATTGATGTATCTTTAAACTGGCTGGATTGTATGTTGTACACCTCCCTGAAGCTAGGAAACAATGACTTCGGAAAGATGGGTAGATGTGCGATCAGCATTGCTAGCTCAAAAAGGATTTTGGAAGTATTTGCTTACTTGCTATTTACAGGTATATTACAAGGAAAGAGTATGTGGATTGCTGCAATGGTCTAGTATTGCAAATAAAATTGTTGTGTCTTTCAAAGTTGTTCTTAGAGTTATAAGAGATCAAAGAATTATCATAAAATCATAGAATGCTTTGGGATGGAAGGGACCTTTAAAGGTCATCTAGTCCAACACACCTGCCATTGGCAGGGACATCTACAACTAGATCAGGTTGCTCAGAGCCCCATCCAGCCTGTCCTTGAATGTTTCCAAGGATGGGACGTCTGCCACCTCTCTGGGCAACCCGTTCCAGTGTTTCACTACCCTCATCGTAATAAATTTCTTCCTTATATCTAGTCTGAATCTACCCTCCTTTAGTTTAAAACCATTACGCCTTGTCCTGTCACAACAGATCTTGCTAAAAAGACTATCCTCATCTTTCCTGTAGGCCCCCTTTAAGTACTGAAAGAATGCAATAAGGTGTCCCTGAAGCCTTCTTTTCTCCAGGCTGAACAACCCCAGCTCTTTCAGCCTTTCCTCATAGCAGAGGATCTGATCATTTTTTTTTCCTCTGATCATTTTTGTGGCCCTCCTCTGGACCCGCTCCAACAGGTCCATGTCCTTTCTGTGCTGAGGACCCCAGAGCTGGATGCCGTACTCCAGCTGGGGTCTCACCAGAGCAGAGTAGAGGGGCAGAATCACCTCCCTCGACCTGCTGGCCACACTTCTTTTGACGCGGCTCAGGATACGGTTAGCTTTCTGGGCTGCAAGAGCACATTGTGGGCTCACGTCCAGCTTTTTGTCTATCAATACCCCCAAGTCCTCCTCTGCAGGGCTGCTCTCAGTCCCTTCATCCCCCAGCCTGTATTGATACCAGAGGTTGCCCCGACCTGGGTGCAGGACCTTGCACTTGGCCTTGTTGAACCTCATAAGGTTCACACAGGCCCACTTCTCAAGCTTGTCCAGTCCCTCTGGATGGCATCCCATCCCTCAGGTGTGTCAGCTGCACCACTCAGCCTGGTGTCATCTGCAGACTTGCTGAGGGTGCACTTGATCCCGCTCTCTATGTCATTGACGAAGATATTGAACAGCACTGGCCCCAGTACGGACTCCTGAGGGACACCACTTCTCACTCGTCTCCATCTGGACATCGAGCCATTGACCACTACCCTCTGGATGCGACCATCCAGCCAATTCCTTATCCACCAAACAGTCCGCCCATCAAATCCATACCCTGCCAATTTAGAGAGGAAGATATGTGGGAGACTGTGTCAAAGGCCTTACAGAAGTCCAGATAGATGACATCCATAGCTCTTCCCTCGTTCACTGATGCAGTCACTCCATCACAGAAGGCCACTAGGGTGGTCAGGCAGGACTTGCCCTGCGTGAAGCCATGCTGGCTGCCTCGAATCACCTCCCTGTCCTCCGTGTGCCTTAGCAGAGCTTCTAGGAGGATCTGTTCCATGATCTCCCCAGGCAGAGAGGTGAGGCTGACAGGTTGGTAGTTCCCAGGGTCCTCCTTTTTACCCTTTTTAAAAATGGCTGCAATATTTCCCTTTTTCCAGTCCCCAGGGACTTCACCTGACTGCCATGACTGAACATGAGTCAGCAGTGTGCTCAGGTGGCCAAGAGGACCAATGGCATCCTGGCCTGTATCAGGAAGAGTGTGGCCAGCAGGACCAGGGAGGTGATAGTGCCCCTGTACTCGGCACTGGTGAGGCCGCACCTCGAGTACTGTGTTCAGTTTTGGGCCCCTCACTACAAGAAGGACATCGAGGTGCTGGAGCGTGTCCAGAGAAGGGCAAGGAATTTGGTGAAGGGTCTAGAGCGGAGTCTTATGAGGATCGGCTGAGGAAACTGGGGTTGTTTAGTCTGGAGAAGAGGAGGCTGAGGGGAGACCTTATTGCTCTCTACAACTACCTGAAAGGAGGCTGTAGTGAGGCGGGGGTTGGTCTCTTCTCCCTAGTAACAAGTGATAGGACGAGAGGAAACGGCCTCAAGCTGCACCAGGGGAGGTTTAGCTTAGATATTAGGAAAAACTTCTTCACCGAAAGGGTAGTCAGGCATTGGAACAGGCTGCCCAGGGAAGTGGTTGAGTCTCCATCCCTGGAGGTATCTAAAAGAAGGGTAGACGTGGTGCTTGAGGACATGGTTTAGTGGTGGACTTGGCAATGCTAGGTTAATGGTTGGACTCGATGATCTTAAGGGTCTTTTCCAACCTTAATGGTTCTATGATTCTATTCTATGAATCGGAAAGCTGAGTTCCCATAAGAAGATCACTAGATTCTGACTCTGCAGGTTTTTAGTTTGGGCTCTGTGATGGTAATTTATACAGCCTCTGTTGTGACAGGTACACCTTAACATGATGTTTGCAATTGTAATGTTCCTGGTTGCAAGACCTTTGTACATCGAGGAGTTAGTAATCTGCTTAATGGTTAACTTGAATAGGCACTGGACTGTGCTGTGCTTCACATAACCTTGGCCTCAGGGTAAAGTAAACTAGCTAATCCTCCCAGCTGGCCCCTGGTGACGATGTCAGCAGCATTATTGTAGAAAGTGGATGCTTCAACATTTTTTTGAGACATTTTGATTGTGTTTTAAAAAACACGAATAGATAATACACAGCTCAAGAATTTACATGTAATTCTCAGTTCTCTAAAATATATTTTTTATAAGTGACCAAAGCTAAAAGCTCACATCTAAAAGCTCATAATGTTGCATTATTTCCTAGTAAACCACACCTACTTTGCTAATGATTGTTTCTTGGCAGGCTATATATAAATACTGTAGGGTTTTAAAAGTACGTATATGGTATAAAGAATTCAAAGATTTTTTCATTACTTTTCAGAACAAATTAATTATAGGTAATATTTGCATCAATAACAAATTTAATATTGATTTTAGTGGATGTCAGAAGCAGCTGACATTGAAGAAAATGGAAAATGCTTTTAAGGCAGTTTCGTGATCAGCAATGAGATTATTTGCAAGTAGAGGTGAGTGTAATGCATAAACTGACAGTATCGTTGGCATATGGACTACAAGCAGCATGGTTGTCTTTAGCCGAGATTTTTCAGTCTTTGGTCACGGATTTCATACTGATTTCTCCCCAAACGATTTGAATTATTAGTATTTGTAACATGTATCTATAGAGAGAGTTCTTATAAACTCTCAAAAACAGCCTGTTGGTTAGTTTTAAGAAAAAATTAATATTTTTCATGGCATGGAAAAAAAGTCTAACCTTTCATACAAGTAAATTAGGTAATTCTTTCTAAGTACCCAAATAAGAATTTGACTCAGATAAGTTTTTCAGATGAATATAAAATGTCAGTCTAGGTTCGCATGCTTTTCATGGACATTTAAGGCTGGAAGAGACTTAAGGAAACAGGGCCCTTTCTCTTGCTCTTAAGCAGGACTTAGTATATCCCTGACATATTTGTATAATTTGTTTTCATAAGTTCCATTGACTGAGATATTGCAAGCTCCCCTTCTTTATCACTAGAGATCAATGATCATCATAGTTACAAATAGTTCTCTAATATTTAATTTAATTTTTCCTGATGGCAGAAATACATATTTTTGGTAGGGTTTTTTTGTTGTTTGTTTTTTTTTTCTTTTTTTTTTCTTTTTTTCTTCTAACCTGAGTTGGACGGGGGCATTGTCTGGTATTTCCTTTCTCTGTAGCAGTCTTCTATATATTTGATCATAGGAATGTCTTTCACATGCCTGTTTTCTTTTTCTTAATTTTTCATATCTACTCGATACACTACTTGCATTGGTGTATAAACACCTCAGAATTATATCATGCTGTCTCTTCTCCTGAGGGAGATGCAAAATTGTGCAGCTGCCCCAAGGTTGTATGCAAGGCTTGATCAGAGAAGCCTTGAAGCCCAGGGTGTAATACGTCATGCCCCCCTCAGTGGAAGCTTCATCTTTCACAGAGGCTGAAGGTGAACTAGAGACTCTGGTCATTGGGGCAGCTATGGTGTGGAATAAACATTTTGCTCCACTTCCCAAACATTAAGCCACAACCTTTACAATCCAGTCCCATCAGCTAAATGAAGACAGCTTGGTTGCCCTATAGAAATCTGGTTCAATTTTATGATCAGGGCCCATTTCAAAAACCTATTAAACACAGAATATGGTCATTTTCAGACAACATTGAGTTTTCCATTTTTTTGTTGCTTAGCTACCATAGTTCTGCATGCATTAAAAATATCGCATCAGGTGATGGACAAATCTGCAGAATAGCCGTGACAAATTACGAAAATCACTGCAAATGATGGCAAAATTACAAAATGTTGCCACAGCAGGTGGAGAATTGAATATAATCTTGAAAGAGAGAAATTGCTTTTTCGCAGTTATTTCTGAATCCAGGTTTATATTTCCTTACCTGGCAGTCTTTTCAAAAAAACAAATCATGTTTTCTATTTAATTAATATGACAGCATTTCATCTGTGGTTTACCTGCATCTGCAATTAATATTATAGTGAATTTGCTGTATTCTTTCAGCACTTAGTTTCAGCAGTACTTTTCTTCTGATACAGTTGAGGGAAAATGATTACTTGTGAGAGCCAATGCTATATTGCATACTGTCTATTGACAGTTGATATAATTTATTAGTAATAGATCCAAAATTTCAGAGGAAAACTAGTTGAAAACTGATTTGCAAAAACCCAGATAATATTTTGCAGTTTCTTTTTCAGTTTATCTTGCTGACTTTCTTTCACAATATCATGCTGTCTCTCAGGTTAGGAAGATGGCTGGAATTGTAAATTTATGGATATTTTGGCCAATTCCTATTTATATCAATTAAATTTTTACCCTAATTCATAGGTTAGTTCTGCCATGCCTTCATAATCTCTTGCTTTGTCTTCATTTTTTGTGTCCCATATGGAAGTACTACTTTTCAGAACATAGTTTCCTTCTTCATTCTGAAGTTCTTAGTATTAACTGAACAGCTCTTGAGATTATTTTTTATCATTGTTAAGCCATGTTGTAGCACTGGACTTTTAGTATGGAAGATAGCATGATCCTTAATACGTAAACACGGGAATTAACATTTCCAGATTAGACCGCATTCTCAAACTGGGACTATTCAGCTACATTTGCCAGACATTGTCACTGTTTTGCAGTTACTGAAATTTGCTTTACATATAGACTTTTGTTCAACAGATTAGGTCTTCTATGGGATTTTAAGCATTCTTTTTCTTATGCAATAATTAACAATGCTACCTGATTGGCTAATTGACTATTTCAGGAGCGTTTCAAAAAATAATCATAACATTCGCTCCAGAGTGAAAATAAAGCCATTCCAAAATGGTATTTTTCATTAAATTACAATTTTTAAGAAGATCACAGTATCTTTTAAAACATTGCGAGTATCATCTATAGAAGAGAATCATTTCTGATGCCAGATTTTCATTTTTCAATTAGTGGTGTATCATTGAATAATGACTGTTATGACATTGATGATACAATTGTTCCCTCATTAAAACACTTTTGATGTGGATGGAGACCAGTGTAAATTCTCTGCTTATGTGTAATGGGTAGAACTGAATGCTGAGACTTTTGTTGAGACAGGAAACCAGGAAAAGAATTTTAAATATGGGCTGAATGAATTATCACATATCTGTTTTGTAATTTTCTCATGAATTAAATCTAACAATTTCTACTGAAGCTTTGTGTGATGGAAGCAGACCTGAAAGCACAGTATTCTAGGAAATCTTAAACATATTCAATATTGTTAACAAAGTTTGAGCTAACTGTCCTAGCTTTCTGAAATACTTTGCATGAATGTACTACATTGCCAGTACAGTTGCTGTACTTCAGTTAGTACAATTGCTGATCAGAAACAGCTTAATTATTAGGGTTTGCAGGTTCATTTACACAGACTAGGTGTATTCCAATAAAAGGTGGTTGGAGGTGCTGATATGCCTTTCAACTGAGAGAAGAAAATAAGAAACTAAGGCTACCTGAAGACACAGTAAACCTTGAGAAATTACATTTCTTCCACTAATAATGTAGTCAGAACTACAAAGAAAGTGACAAAATCTACTCCCAGAATAGTCAAAGGGAAAGCTCCTGTATATCTCAGTGGTTGCCAGGTTTCACTCAAAAATCTTGTTTGCCACAGTTTTCTGAGTCAGTATTATTTATGGCCTGTGTAGCCTCCTATGATTTCAGCAAGCAAGACAGTTTATTTGTCAGAGGTTTTGTTAGGAAGTAATCACTCTAGGGTGTTTTTTTTTCCTCTCTCTTTTTTTTTCTTTTCTTATTAAGAAAGAGACAGGACAGTTATTTATTTTGGAAGGAATTATAATTACACAGCTCATTTAAAAAAAAAAAAAAAGTTTGATTTGTGTTTTTTCTTCTGAGTCCATAAATATTCATAACCTATCTTAGCATTTTTTTTAAATTGTGCTTTTCACTGAAGTTTGTATAAAATTTGAATTATACCACTGTGGGAGAAAAAAGATCTCCACGAGCAACTCCAGTTCTGTCTTGTTTCCTGATGTCTAGCATTCTTTTCACCTTTATAAGAACATTATTCAACCACAGAAATTTTGTAGTGAAAGGAAAATTGTTCTTTCCTTGGATGGTCCCCTAAAATTATTGTTTTTCCTGAGTGGTATTTATTTTCTTCAGTTGTAAAACATGTTAACTTTTAATGAGCCATCAAGGCACAGAAAGTTACATTTTCTGACTCTACTTTCATATTTTGGGTCGGTTGCTAAGTCAAAGCAAATTAATAGATTTAAACGGCCCCTAGGGAGCATGAGCCACCAGGAGTGCGGCAAACAGGATGGGCAAACAGGGCTTGGCGCATCAGAAGAGCGTGGTGCAGCAGTTCGTGCAGGCAGGGGTCTGCAACCCGCTTGTAGGTCCACAGCCCAGGGAAGTGCTCTAGGCCTCTGGCAATATGATGGGCACTCAACTCAGGGCCAAAACCACTGTTCCTACAGAGAAAGCCCCTGAGACATCTGACGCATCCACCCAGACAGATCTGGTAAGAAAAGAAACATCAGTACAGGCTGTAGGTTGCAGGAAGTGCCCAAACCCTTCCCCTGATGAAGAGGTAAGTACCTGCATAAGGTGTGCACAGGTCAATGATCTGTTACATCAGGTGGCCGAACTGCAGGAAACAGTCAAAAGCCTGCGCAGTATTAGAGGAGCCAAGACAGAGAGAGAGATGTGGCTTCAGAGCCATGTTCCTGTGGCAGACACCGCTGAGAATGAGGCACCTTGGATCCTGGTGACTCACAAAAGCAGGACTCCACATCAACCGGCACCCTCCACCATCAAAATCAAAAACAGATATGAAGTCTTAACAGCTGAGGACACCTGTGGTGTCCTCACACAAGGCCTCCAAAGCCCCCTGCAAGGGGGAAACTGTACCAGCAATACACAGTGGACACTGTAAAAAGAAATGACGAGTGCTCATAGTGGGTGACTCTCTGTTGAAGGGTACTGAGGCACTCATCTGCCGACCTGACAGGGTGTCACAAGAGGTATGCTGCCTTCCAGGAGCTAAGGTTCGAGATGTGGCCAAGAGGGTGCCACAACTCATCAAGAAAACGGATTATGATCCATTGTCACTATTTCATGTAGGCATGAACAACACTGAAAGCCAAAATCTGGGTAAAATCAAGGAAGACTTTCAAGCCCTGGGGGTGCAAGTGAAAAACATTGGTGCCCAGGTTATCTTTTCTTCCATTTTGCCAGTTTGAGGGAAGGGGGTAGTCAGAAATAAGCCCATAATGCATATCAGCTCCTGGCTACGTGGTTGGTGACATCATGAGGGTTTTGGCTTTTACGACAATGAGGCATTCTTCAATGACTATAACATGCTAGGGAGGGACAGAATCCACCTATCTAGAAGGGGCAAGGGAATCTTCAGCAACAGGCTGGCTAACTTGGTGAGGCGGGCTTTAAACTGAAGGACTCGGGGGGGGGGGGGCGGGGGGGTGGTGTCCAAAACAGAAATGCTTATGTCACCACATCCAACTGGGGAGTAAGTCAGGCCAACCAGAGCTGCGATGGGTGTTCCCAAGATGTGAACCAGAGGAGCAACCACCTCAAGTGTATGCATACAAATGCACACAGTCTGGGAAACAAACAGGAGGGACTGGAGCTCCATGCCCAGTCAGAAGGTTATGATATCATAGGAGTAACTGAGACATGGTGGGACAACTCACATGACTGGGGAATCGCGATGGACGGTTACAGGCTGTTTCACAGACAGGCAGGGAAAAAGAGGTGGAGGAGTTGCACTCTATATTAAGGAAAACCTCAAATGTATCGAAGTCAACTGTGGTGATTGTGAATGCTCTATTGAATGCCTCTGGGTTAAAATCAGAGGGGTTGTCTCCAAGCAGGACCTTACAGTGGGCATCTGCTACCGACCCCCAAACCACGATGATAAAGCCGATGAAGCAGTATTTGGGACAATAAAGCAAGCTTCTGGTCAACAGAACCTGGTTCTCATGGGTGACTTCAACTACTCAGACATTTGCTGGAAGAACAATACAGCAGCTCGCGTGTCATCCATCAAGTTCCTGGAATGCATAGAGGACTGTTTCCTCTTACAAATGTTAGATGTGCCAACCAGGAAGGAGGCACTACTGGACCTGCTATTCACAAACCAAGAAAACCTGCTTTGTAATATCTCGGTCAGTAACAACCTTGGCTGCAGTGATCACAATATTGTGGAGTTCGGGATCCGGCTAAGCATGCTGAAGGTTAGCCCCAAGACAAGGGTTCTTAGATTTTAGAAGAGCAAACTTCAACTTGCTCAGAGCTCAGCTGGGAGGGATTCCGTGGGAAGCTTCCATGGAGGAAAAAGGAGCCAGTGAGTGCTGGGAGTTCTTCAAGAATGCTCTCATGGAAGCACAAAACCAGTTTATCCCCTATAAAAGAAAAGGAAGTAAGCGGAGCAAGAGGCCCCCTTGGCTCAATCACAAGCTCCTGGGTCTGCTTAAAACCAAAAGAGATGCGTACCAAAGATGGAGAAGTGGAAGATTGTCCACTGAGAACTAAAAGGGCCTTGCCAGAGTGTGCAGAGATGAAGTTAGGAAGGCAAAAGCTCATCTTGAATTGGAACTGGCCAGAGATGTCAAAAATAACAAGAAAGGGTTCTTCCGGTATGTAAGTTGCAAGCAGAAACTGAAGGAAAACATAGGCCCACTGTTAAACAGTAGAGGTGAATCAGTCACCAACAATGCTGAAAAGGCAGAGGTTCTCAATACTTTCTTCACCTCTGTCTTTACCCACACTGTTGGATCCCAAGCGTTGGGAACAAAAATCCAGGAGGATCCAAACATAGACCCACCATCAGTGAAGAAGGAGCTAGTATGTGAATTATTACAGGAGCTTGACCCCTACAAATCGATGGGCTCTGACACCATCCACCCAAGGGTGTTGAGAGAGCTGGCTGGTGTCATTGCGGGGCCACTCTCCATAATCTTTGAGAAGTCATGGAGATCGGGGGATGTCCCAGAGGACTGGAGGAAGGCGAATGTTACCCCTATCTACAAGAAGGGCTCAAGGGAGGATCCGGGTAATTATAGGCCCGTCAGTCTTACTTCAATCCCCGGGAAAGTCATGGAACGGATCCTCCTGGGGGTCATCATGAGTCAAATGAAGCACGTGATTGGGAAAAGCCAACACGGCTTCACAAAAGGCAGATCGTGCCTGACAAATCCGGTGGTCTTTTATGATAAAGTGACCTGCTCAGTTGACATGGGGCGAGCGGTCAACGCTGGACTTCTCCAAGGCCTTTGATATGGTTCCCCACGGCCTCCTCCTGGAGAAACTGATGCGTTATGGCCTGGACAAGTGGTCTGTGCAGTGGGTGAGGAATTGGCTGGCAGGCTGCACCCAAAGGGTGGTGGTAAATGGCTCTTTTTCAAACTGGCAACTCATCACAAGTGGGGTCCCCCAGGGATCGATACCAGGCCCAACACTATTCAATATCTTCATAAGTGATCTGGATAACGGGATCAAGTGTAACCTGATGAAGTTCGCAGATGACACCAAACAAGTGGGGAAGTAGACACTCTGGAAGGGTGAGCCACCCTGCAGGAAGATCTGGATAGCCTGGAAGAGTGGGCTAACAAGAACCTTATGAACTGTAACAAAAAGACAAGTGTAAGGTCTTGCACCTGGGAAAACATAATCCAGGGGTGTAGCTCAGACTGGGATCCACCTGGCTAGAGAGCAGCTCCATGGAAAGGGACCCGGGGGTCCTGGTGGACAGGAAGCTCAACATGAGTGAACAGTGTGCTGCTGCGGCCAAGAAGACCAATAGGATGCTGGGTTGCATCAGAAAGGGCATCACCAGCAGAGATAAAGAAGTCATTATCCCACTCTACTCAGCACTTGTCAGGCCACACCTGGAATACTGTGTACAGTTCTGGTCCCCGTTATACAAAAAAGATGTGGACAGGCTGGAGAGGGTCCAGAGAAGGGCCACCAAGATGATCAAGGGTCTAGGAAGCCTGCCATATGAGGACAGGCTGAGAGAGCTGGGTTTGTTCAGCCTTGAGAAAAGGAGGCTTAGAGGTGATCTCATCACCATGTACCAGTACTTAAAGGGGAGCTACAAAGAAGATGGAGACTCCCTTTTTACAAGGAGTCACACGGTGAGGACAAGGGGTAATGGGTACAAGTTACTCCCAGGGAGATTCGGATTGGACACAAGAGGTAAATTTTTCACAATGAGAACAGTTAATCATTGGAGTACTCTCCCCAGGGAAGTGGTTGACCCCACTATGCTGACCTCGTTTAAGACTCAGCTGGACATGATGCTGGGCCATCTCATCTAGATTGTGCTAGAAAGGTTGGACCAGATGACCCTCGAGGTCCCTTCCAACCTGGTATTCTATGGCTATAGAATAAGGTTTATTGAAAATCTATGTAAGTTGAAAGAAAGCAACATACTGAACTGTCCATTTAATATGTTATTTTTTAAGTTTAGTAGTCTCCTCCTTCCTGTAACCAATGTGATGCCATGCTTGTCCTCAAGGTACCATTTAAAAAAGGTTAAAGAAGGTCTGAATGTAATTTTTCTCAAGACCTATTTGATATGTGAAGCAGGAGTGGAGGAAGTGAAGTTGTTTGTGTAAGTCATTAGTTAAAAGCTACAGTGAAGCTGCTTAGGGAAGGAAGCACAGTGTGTGAATTTAATAAAGTGCTAATTGGGGAAGCAGGAGAAGGCAAAGGAAGCAGAGGAGGCCTGTAGTTAGGAGAAGAGTACATCTTTCTGACAGAAATTAACACAGACTTAACACTCTCTTTTCTGCTGCTTCCTTTGTTGTGTAGCTGTTTTTTTTTTTCTTTGTGGTAAACCTAGCATGGTGTCAAGATCTATCTGCTTCCCTGTTCTGAAGCAGCACATCAGGCAGAAAATTTCAAAATTGTTATTTTTCAGAAGCTAGCAGTTATTTCAAAAGAGAAAATAATCAATTTTATTGTATATCTATAAAAATAATAACAATAATACATAATAAATAATAAATAAAGAAATATATATATAAACACACCTCTATCTCCTGCGTAACAAGCAGGAAGCAATACTGATGCCCTGTGCCAAAGCATGTGCTTTGTTTAATAGGATATTGCCAGCCTTTGAACTGAATTAAGGGGGGAACAAAGCCACCATTTTACCACAGATCTTATTTTATTCATCTGCAGGTAGCAGTGGTTTCCTTGTCGAATATCTGTGTTGATTGTTTCAGCTTCCAGGGAGCTGCCATTGTTACTAAAGTCAATTCTGTATAATAAGACCTATGCGACCTTAATCCTTATCTCAAGCACTGTCACGCATGCCCTTCAAAGTCCGTGAAAATTCAATAAAATCTTCCTCTAACACTTATACATAAACCTTACTGTTCCACACTTTCAGTCATAAACTAGTGATGAATGCGAAAAAATAGACCATGTAACTGCAAGTCTTCTGTTTACCTGAAGTTAGAGCTCCCATAAGGCTTTACTGAGTTATATTATGTTTTCATCTTTGTAAAAACCTTAAAGTTCTTCAAACATTAGCTCTTCTGTCTTTGCTGAAATTGATAAAATACATTAAAAGAAATACCCTTAAACAGAGAGGAAAAAAAAATTAAGGTATTTTTTTACCATTGAAGTTAAGCAAATTTCCTAATAGGCCACTAACCAAGTTCTCAAAAACCTGCATCATTACAAAGCAATCAGGAAGAAATAATTAACTGTTCCCCAGTGGGGTATGTATTGTTCTAACAAAAAAAAAAAAACACACACAACAAAAAGAGACACTCTAACTTGTGCATAAGGGTATGCATTTAATGTAAACGTGGAACACTGGCATTTAATGTAAATCTGAAACATTAACTTTGGCATTTACAACAGGAGAATCAAAGTAAAATATCTGCAGTAAGTATATCCACAACAAAGCTTCAAAAGGCATAATTAGTAATCAGAATTAGATTATTTTTTACTCAAATAAGAATTTAGTTAATTGAATCCATATCAAAAAAGTCATTAGCATTTTTCAGCCATGTTTCATAAGAGGTGAGTAATTTACTTTAATTCTTTAAAATGGCTGTGAAAGTCTCATTATAGAAGACCCAAATACATAAAAATCTCTGAACTTAGAACATAATTTGTTAATGTGACAGTCCTAAGTGGAGATTTTAAAAGCTTCCTAGGGTAAATGATGCCGATTCTTATTAATTTCTCTTAAGAGGCATTGTCCTTTGCATGTGTACCTTATACGGGGACCGTATTCAGAACAGGCATTGAACTATTATTTCTTGCAAGGGAATCTTCATTTTTTTTCCTGATTATAATCTAGTCAAGCAGACTGCTCAGAAAAGCTGTGTATCAAGATGAGTCAGAAAAATCTTTCAAAAAATTTAAAAATAGTAATACAATGCTATCTGTGGAAATGTTTTACAATCAAAGACACAGAAAATAATGTCAGGATGTGAGACAGTTGGAAATAAAAGGGCTCTTTTTTTTTTACAATCAAAAGTTTAACTGATAATTATTCTTCACATCATAGGCATGTCATCAAGTTCTGTTTCTGTGGATAATTCTCCGCCCATTTCTGCAAGCCAGATAGAAACAATTCTGACCTTGTTCCACTCTAAATGGGTATACTGTGCTAGATTGATATGGAGACTATTTAGCATTCTCATTAATTATTCCTGCACAAATTCCCTTGTTCTTTTCCCCTTTTCTTCTCTTAGCCTCTAAATGAGATTTTTTTTCTTTTTCATTTTATTTCATCTCTGGTATATCTTTTTGAAAACATGGAAATGGGCAAAAGTATATCAGATTTCTTGAATTAAATGACTAAGTTGATTATTTCTACAGTGTGAATATTCTTGAGCTCTAAAATCTAGGTCTAGACTTTTGAATATTCCTTTTTAACTTCCCTAGCTTTGTGATTTATAATATAATTTCTCATCAAATAGGGATATATGAACATGCTTTTGAGAAAACTATAATCACTATTTTCATTATGCTTTTTATATTCAAATATTTTAGATGAAGAAAAGAAAAAAGAAAAGACAGTGAAACAACACTTCAAATGGTCAAAAGAATGGAAAAAGAAATACAGGTAAACAAAATAATATCCATAAATATGACCTCTAATGTCATATTGTCATGAGGTTTTTTTGAAATTTTTAAAGAATTAGGCAAATTACATATGGAGAAAAAGGATGGTATTGATATCAACAATTAGCTGCCATTGCCTTTGGTATGGCAGAATCTCATCCTTTGTCTTTGGTGAAAACATATTCTGGCATGTCTTTGTTGCATATTTCTCATCTCCAGTATGACAGTAGCTTCAGGAGATCTTATTTTCACAGATATTACATGTCAGAAATTCACATTGTGTATAACAAAAATGTTACAAATTGAGAAGAAAGTATGTCAGAAAATAGGCTCACATAAGGATTTTGAAGTTCTGGTACTAATACAAATCCATCTCATGTAAGTTTTTTGCATAGGTCAGTTTAGGTGGGTAAGTAAAATAACATTTGAGACCTTGTTTTATACCGTTGCTGTCTTAAGAACACATTGACACAGATTTTAAATAGATTTATTTTTAAACTGATGTAACTTCTTTAAGATTTTATAGGCTTGAGGTTTTTTTTAATTTAGTCTTTCTCTTTTGCTAGTGACAGAGTGTGAAGAAGGTGAATGTATGTATTTCATTAGTTTCAGAATTGTTAGTGCAGCAAAAATAAATCTTTAAGAGGTTTTTCTTTTTGCTACAAAGTTCAGTCTGCTCCATCAATGACACCTGCAAATAAACAAGCAAGTAAAATTACATTTTCAATCCGAACAGCTGGGGGAGAAGCAGCACTTTTTGTACGAATTTCCATGTTCATTCTTAAGAAGTATGCTCTCACTTTTAGATTTGACTAATACACTGACACCGCAAGATGTTCAGAAGTTCAAGATGCTACCTCTCCCATGCACCTAATGAGCATGAATGTCCCCCAATAGGGTGAGTAGGAAAGATCAAGTTGTTTATATCAGTCCTGCACCTTAAAACCTAACACTCCATAAATAAAAAGACAGATGTGTAAGTATTGGAACTATATTCAGCCTGTGAGATTGACTGTGGCCACATCAGTTGTAGACTACGTGCCATGGCCAGTCTGAGATGTATGCAAACACAATATGTAGACTAGTAGTGTTGCAATGTTCCTAACGTGTTTGCTACTTACTGAAAAATGTATTTTGTGCTTTTGTTGAAAACAAAGACAGAGTTGTTAATGATATATATTTTATATTTTATTTTTAAGGTGGCATATTATATTCGATAAGAGTGAAACACTTAACTCCAGTCACTAAGCAGGAAGTGAGCTGGCTGGAAAGTCAGTTTTTACAAAATTAAATCTATTGAATGTCTGAGTTTACATTTGTATGTGGAAAATCCCTGTGCTTGTAAGATTTTATGAGTGTCATGAAAGACTAACAAAGATATTATAGGAGTGATGATCTTGATGCTTTTAATATCTCTCAAATGAAAGTGCATCTAAAGACCATCTGGAATGGAATAAAAATGATTTCTTCCTTGCATTTTCAGGATACAAGAAATACCTCAGAACTCTTTTCAATAGATTCTAGATGATGTTTTGACTATTGTTATGAGGACAAAGTAGTCTATTTGGTTGTACAAAACAGAGCATCTCCTTTATATTACTCACTTGAAGATACTCTCTGCTGAGGAAAATAATTACTAAAATACTATCTTACTGGTAGTATTAAAAAATGTTTTTCAAAATCCTGTCTATTTTGAATCTGCTCCTGAAGGTAATAGATTGCACAGGAATACTTCTGGTCTTTGTAAAGAGGTTCTAAAAGTTCTGTATCAACATTTTCTACACTCTATATAGTCTTGCAAATGTCATCAAAGGACAACGCAACTTTGTGAAATTATTCCTAACACAATACTGGTCAGCAAACATTAGAAAAGTTTTTTCTACTATAGCTGTATGGTATTGTTCTGTATCTTTGCTGGAAGAAAAAAAAATCCCGTTGTTATTCAAGAATCAGCCTGAACGTTGTTGCACAGAAAAATCCTTTCTTGAAGACATACAATTTAACCAATAGAGCTACAAGTGAAAGAGAAACCCTTAAAAAACAAAATCCCTGTAGCAGGGATTTGTAAGAGTCTAAAGAAAATTTGCATTATAACACATTTTTTCCCTCCTACTTCCTGCAGAGGGATATCCCAGAACAACCACACTTTTCTGAGATCACCACTTCACTTTTAATCAGTGCAGAAGTCCTCTTCCTAGCTGCATAAATGAACCACTTAGAAAAGGACTTTCACAACAGCTAATGCCTGCTGCCTTTAACAAATGACATGCTTTTTATTCCAGGATGTGAATGAATTTTTGCATAGAAGTTAGTCAGCACATACTGCTCAGGGACTGTTCTGTACATCTAGTATAATTTCTGGCTAAACAAAGGACACTGATTCTTTCCCTGCTGTAATATAAAACAGTCAATGATATCTCTTATTATAGTTTTGGGGGTTTTCAGTTTTTTTAACCGTATGTGGTGTTCATACGCTATAATGGGTTTGGCTCTGAAAAACATCAGGCATGCGACAGATGTTTAGAAGAGGAAATGCATGAATAATGCATACCATTTTCAAGCTCTCCCTATAAGTGTTAATACCAGGTATATGCAAATTTGAAAGTGAAGGGTAGTCTAAATTATATAAAATGCGTAACCTTAAAAGAGAAGTTGAAGGGGGAACACCTGTTATGTTAAGACAATTTAAACAAATAAATTTATCCTCTCAAACAAGTTAGTTCATAAACATTTGACAAAGCCGAAGTGCTTGATTTTGTTGTGAGGATGGTGGGACTACAAAAGCAACACTCACAGATTCAGGATGCAGAATGCTGCAGGAACAAATATGTGCATACTGTAGCCATTGTCTTAATGTCTCAGGCAAACATGAATAAATTTGAAAGTTTAGAAACTCTCAGTATCTCCTATTCAGTACAGTACACCAGTCTTATGACTAAAAGTTTACAAAGGACTTTTAGAAAATCACTGTGTTCTTAATAATATCAAAGTGCAAAACAGCATTGTGTTTTGCATATAGCAAAAGCAGAATAAAAATCATTACTGTGGCAGCAAGAGTAGAAAATTTTGCATTATCAGAACTTCTGTGTTTGTCAACTATTTTGGGTTCACATTGGCAATATTGGGGGGGGGGAAATAAGAGTTAAAATGATAAGGTAAGAATTCTGTAAGAATATATGTCACTGTAAGAATATTATCCTTGTAAGAATATACATCTTATACCTTGAAAAACCATAATAATTGCATGTGTTCCTTTCAGTAAGGATTCACATCAATAGCTGCAGACAAGCTGCACTAAAAGTAATTTGCCTGAAACAGATTTTTCTAAAGGCAAATTAGTGCCCTTTAAAAATAGTACTATTATATATTCATATTTCATTAGAAGACCTGTATTTAATGTACTTTACTTTCTGTAAAGTTCACCCTTTTCCACTAAGATTCCCTTGATTTTGGCTCAGTGAATGGTTGTTGGGAAATTGCCTGCAGAGCTTTATTTGAAGCCACAACAGTCTTCGTAATAAATTGTTTTATTGTGAAAGACATGCCTAGCATGTTGATTCTTTTCCTAAGTCATATTGCTGAAGCATATTGTACATTCAGTTACATGCTTGACAAGTTGTCTATTTAACAGAAAAAAAACTTTCTGACTGTGATTTATGGCACAGCTGCCCCTATTCAGTGATGGGGAAAATAAGCTGAATTGAAGTAGATCTGGCTACAGCATGGCACTTCTCTCTTTACTGCTGCTTCCTCATTTCATAGAATCATAGAATCATAGAATCGTCAAGGTTGGAAAAGACCCTTAAGATCATCGAGTCCAACCGTTAACCTAACACTGCCAAGTCCATCACTAAACCATGTCCTCAAGCACCGTACCTATCCGTTCTTTAAATACCTCCAGGGATGGAGACTCAACCACTTCCCTGGGCAACCTGTTCCAATGCTTGACCAACCCTCTCGGTGAAGAAGTTTTTCCTAATGTCTAACCTAAACTTCCCCTGGTGCAGCTTGAGGCCGTTTCCTCTCATGCTATCACTCATTACTAGGGAGAAGAGACCGACCCCCACCTCGCTACAGCCTCCTTTCAGGTAGTTGTAGAGAGCAATAAGGTCTCCCCTCAGCCTCCTCTTCTCCAGGCTAAACAACCCCAGTTCCCTCAGCCGATCCTCATAAGACTTGGGCTCTAGACCCTTCACCAACTTCTCTGCCTTCCTCTGGACACGCTCCAGCACCTCGATGTCCTTCTTGTAGTGAGGGGCCCAAAACTGAACGCAGTACTCGAGGTGCGGCCTCACCAGTGCCGAGTACAGGGGCACTATCACCTCCCTGGTCCTGCTGGCCACACTATTCTTGATACAAGCCAGGATGCCATTGGTCCTCTTGGCTACCTGAGCACTCTGCTGGCTCATGTTCAGGTGGCTGTCAACCAACACCCCCAGGTCCTTTTCTGCCAGACAGCTCTCCAGCCACTCCTTCCCCAGCCTGTAACGTTGCATGGGGTTGTTGTGACTGAAGTGCAGGACCCAGCACTTAGCCTTGTTGAATCTCATGCAGTTGGCCCCAGCCCAACGATCCAGCCTGTCCAGGTCCCTCTGCAGGGCCTTCCTACCCTCCAGCAGATTTCTCTTCACTTGGATAAGAAGGCTTTGCTTTTAAAACACTTATTCCCACAGTCTCCTATCTACCAACCACTGTTCTCATTTCTTTCTTCTTTTTTATTTTGAAATTACTTTACAGACATTCCTCTGTACTGTCCTGCGTTAAAGAAAAGAGTTTTTTAAATAATTCCTATTATGTGCTCTCCAGGTCAAGGAAAGCAGTTTTAAAAATAAGAGCTGTTGGTAAGGACTGAATAGTGTCATTCACCCTTCTGCTTCACATTCTCTCTGTATTGTGACATTTTGTTTCAGGCTCTGTTTTCCCTGTGCTGGTATTCTGGCTTGGCACCTGTCTTACCATTACAGATAGACCACAGGCACATTGACAACAAAATTTGTCCTGAAGCTGGTGTACTAGTTTAAATGTATTTGACAACATGGCTTTCAGATGAAGGAGACACAGTCATACACCTAAGAGTTCATCTTCTGCTGGCTGCACAGCTCAACTGATAAAGAATTCTGCAGCTGATCTTCAAATGTCACTCTGGCAGTGAAAAGGATGAGCTTACAAGGAATCCAGCAATGCAATCCATGCAGTCACAAGGGGTATAAATAAAAGATATTAAGTAGGACACTTGCTAGTGGAAGAAGAGGGAAAAATTGTACTTAAAATTCATGTATTTCACAACTTCGTCTGCATTTTACCTGACATTTATGCTCAAACACAATATGAAGAAGACCGTGAATTTATATCAATATAATCACATCTCCAGCTCATCTATTCCCTTATTTTGGTGAAAGTTTGAGACACGTCAAATACCAGATTTAGAGGTGCAAAGAGTATCATATCATTCCTATTTATGTCTTCATACCATTTCTGTATATGCCTACATAGGTCAGAATAATCAACTTCAGCATGCTCTCTCAGCCATGGCACCACTAAATATTTGCATTTGTTGGGGGCTGGATCATCCTTCCAGATGCAGAGGTACATTTGAGAATTAGGAAAGAATTCTGAAATAATGGACACTGCTTATAAATTAACTTGTTTGTGTTTCCCTATGAAGCAAAGATTAGTAGACAGTATCAGGCTGAAGCTTTGGGCTTTGTGGGAAACTTTGCTTTCCAGAAGAAAAGAAACATGGAAGCGCAAACTTCTGTGTTTTCCTCTTCTTAAGCTGAAAAAGTAGAATAATGAAAGAGTAAGCCCAAACTGCTTAAGTCTGCTTTCTTTTGCATTTTTCTAATTGCAGCAGGGTCTTCAGAAGTTAATAATGTCATTCCACTAAGAAAATTTTGGGTGATGTGGGATCAGGAATAATAAAGCCATGCATGGATCTTTTGTGACCTGGTTGCTATGCTGATGAAATGTTAATGAAGAACTTTAAATCCATGAGAATTTGTGGTCATCAAAATCATTGTGTTGGACAGACAGTCTCCCAGTGAGACAGAAGTGCCACAGTTATGTTCATATGACTGTTTTGCCAGTTCTTTTGGTATTTTAGAAGACATTCCCACGTTGAATTTCTTCTAGTCTACAATAAACCTCAAAACACAAAGGGGAGATTGGGGGATTGATTAAACTTGTTCTGTCTTCTAAAAATTACAGTGCTACTTGGCAAACAGGTGAAGGAACTATATTGCTAAGAAATATTTATCTTTGTTATATGCAGAAAAAAATTAACCATATGGTACGCTTCCTCTCTGGTGAGAAGCAATCATTGTGATGGGATTTGGAAATAGGACAACTCTTTTTCAGTATCATAGAAAAACTCCAATGACTTTCTATGCAATACAGGTCATAGCAGGGGTATAGACTTTGTTCCTCATAAAATATGTGGTCTTTCAGGATGAAAAATATGTTTTGTATCTAAAGGGAGAGTCAACAGTTGTCCAATTGCCTTTGCAATTTGACAGAGGAACATGAAAGACAGCATTCCTGCATGTTTCTATTCCTATATATGAAGGGAATTACAAATGAAATAAAAAGAATGATGATTTCACAAGCAAAATGTGAATTCTAGGAAATGACACTCAGATGCTGAAAAGTATGCTAGAAATACAGTGAAGCTGGCAATGAGGCATCAATGCTCAGCATGAAACAGGGCTAAAGGTTCACCTTTCCTTCCCCTTCATTTATGACAGCGTGACTGGAGGTTTTCAGCTTATTCTCTTTGCTGACATAATTTTGGAGCAAGATTTCCATAGTGTCTTGGAAATAGACTCTAGCTACCATCAGTAAATTTGCTCGTGTATCCAGGGCTTTTAAAAAAGTTGAGCTAGAGACAAGCTGTAGAGTAAATCTCCTGTTTTCTGCATTTTTCAGAACAAAATCTGGACTTTTCCCTCTTTTGGTGGAAAACCACACAGCAAATCAACATTATGATCCCACTGTTTTGCAAAATCATAAGGAAAGGTTAGAAGGAATGTGAGTTGAGTAAGGGATGATACAGGGAGATGGGCATTTCATGAGGATGAAATGAGAGAAGATGAAGAAATAGGAAATTTAAAATGTTGAAATAAATGAAAACATTTTTTGAGACTAAATTAAATATTGAATTTGCTTGATATAACATAACCTATGCTAAGGAGGTAACAATTATTTTAATTATCTCTGTTTTCTCTTGAGGATTTCCCAAACACCTATAGATTTCTTCCAATATTGCTCTGACACCATTATTCACTGTCTTCTATCTCACTGGGATGCTTGATTCTGTCTGTGCGTAAAGTTTTTCTAAGTTAGTTAATTAATTCTTACCAGAATGAAACATTTGCATCAATTATAACATTCGCTTTAGAGCATTCGCATCATGAACAAGATGAGAGACCTCAAGAATATTGGAAATTATATCATCACTGATATTTGTTTTTAAACCCCATAACACTGTTTTACTTTCCTGGTTTCTAGTGATCTCATTTGCAGTTTTTACATTATCTATGGCTGCTCAGGAAAGAGTTGCTGTAGTTTGACCTCTGAAAACAGTAAACCAGTGCTTGGATAACAAGTAAAAGATGCAGTTAGAATGGTAAGAATAGCTAGAAAAGAAATCAAGAACAAAACAGAAAATGCTATGATCCTATCAGCTTACATGCTTACCAAGAAGGCTGGTATTTTGAATACCAGAAATGCAACTCAGGTCTTCCATATATAAAGGATATAGAGAACTTTCACAAATGATTCTGGAAGACCATCAAAACTACTTGAGCAATTTCCATGAAAGGAGAGAATAAATTAGCAAGACTTCTTTATTCTGGAATAAAGATGAAGAGAGTATTTAGTGAATGAGTTACAGTAAGTGGGGTGCAGAAGGGAAAGAGGAAACTAATTCTCCATTTCTTATACAGAACAAGAGGGCACCCAAAGAAATTGACACATAAGAGCAGTAGAACAATTTTTTAAGACAACACAAATTCAATTCCTTCTCACGGAGTGTTACTGGGGTCAAAATTAGAAATCAATTAGAAAAAAAAAATATTAGAAAAGAAATTAGTAAAGTGCAATGGTAGATAGTCCAGATGCAAGTGTTGACCTGGACACCTTTAAACTGCTGACTTTTGGAAACTGTGAGGGAAATTTAAAAGATAAGGAGTCATATACCCATCAGGTAGTTAAGCATTTGCTATTAGCTACTGTTGTAAAAAAAAAATCTTTACATGCATCATTGGTATGATTCAGCATGGATGCTTTTATACTCACTAGACCATATATTCATCAACAGGTTTAAATGTCAGTTGCATGTCAAGACTTGAGTTTGGCATCAGGTGTGACCATTTTAATTTAAAATCACTCTTAATGACTTAAGGGAGATCCTGGCTCTTACAAAAGCTGGAGTATTTGCCAGAATAAGAATGGATTTAATGTCCACAGAACTAATTAGAATAAAATAGAATAGGTTTTATAGACTTTCCCAGTCAGAGCATCTAATTCTCCAAAGTGCATCACAGAGTAATTGAATAGATATGAGCAGCGTAATAATTGTGTCAGCATGTGGTACTTCTTCCACTGTGCACTCAGTAGTGCTCACATAAAGGTCTCTGTGCCACAGGTACTTGCACTGTGACTGGGAAAGCTGTCCAAGATCCCCAGACTGACTCTTCTTTTTTCTCTCTAATCAGGAAATAAAGACTCTTTACCTTTCCCTTGTCCCTTAGTTATTATATTTAGCTTGATATACTTTCAGAGGTGTGCTCCTGAACTTATGCTCCAGTTCAACCTTGTCTCTTGAGTTCAACCATTTTTTTAAACATGCTTATTAACTCATGAAATGTATTATGCTGAAGGTGTAGTGGGCAAAGACTCAGTTTTGTCAAAAGATGTGACTACCTCAAGTGTGATATGGCAGGTAACAAAAAGAAGGAAATATGATGGAGTCCTGCTGATACTTTCAGCCACAGCTTGGAAAAACAGGTGGTATACCCATGAAGGAAATGGTTTCAAGGAGCTTAGGCAGGCAGCACCCAAAACGGTGCTAAAAGCACAGAAGAATCTCACCCAATTCAATTAGAATTCAGAATTCAGAATTATATTCTTGATAAGATATTCTTTTGCAAGTCATTTTTCTTTCTTTATGTAAATGAAATAGCACTAAATTTAATACGTTGGCTGCAATAATGCCATTTATGAAACCAGAACTATAGTTTTTCCTGAAGGATGAACACTATTAAAGCTCTGAGCTTCATTTTTCAGTGTCAGAAATAGGTCAGTTATCCTTATGATTAGTATGGGAGAAATATATTTATTGACATTGAAAAATAAACTATAGGCATTAATATTTATATAATTTTAAAATATCATGACTGGAATACATCACTGGACATACATAAGAAGCAGTGATGCTTTCCATTACAAAATATACACTATGAAATTACTTATGGAGTTGTACAATGAACTAGTAAAAAAGCAACTAATAGGAGTAACTATTTAATAAAATGCAGAATAGTTTCATACAGGCAAGGGTTATGATATTCAAGGAAAGAAGCATAAATATACTTGTGCCTTATCTACTTAAAAAGCCCAAACCTGATGGTAACTTTTTTCTCCATGGAACTTTTTTCATTTGCAACAGCTGTTAAGTAAAGACAGAAAGATGGTGAGTGGGGTGAACAGGAGATATTTTGGGATCTCCATACAAATATCCTGAATCAATACTGTAGACAGTTGGGAAATAATTAACATGAATCATAATTGTATATTTCAGTCTGTCAATAACAAGGAATAAATTAACATGCTTCACTTGCTCATTTGAAACCAAAAACCCTTAGCCAAGCTAAACACCAGTCACCTTTCCCCTGACCATTTCTCAAATGGGAAAATAATTTCCCCCTCCCAGTAAAGGGAAGACACAGGAGAAAGACTGTTTTTCTTTATAGCAAGTACAAATTAAGGTTTTGTCTGGAGCATGATGTGTTTGATCCACAGCATTTAAAAAACATAAAAAACTTTCATGCTTTTGTGCTGCCTTTTCCAAATTGCAAAGGAAAAAAAGAGGTATTTCCTAGGTTACTTTCAAGTTCCTAACTTCAGGTGCATGACATTACATTGTTGTGAGCACTACATATCTTCATGGCATTTTTAGATGCCAGATCCTAGGAAAAAAGTAATTGTATTGTTTCTTTTTCTGCAGAGCATGTTACCCATTTAAGATCTTTCTCAAATGAACTTTTTGGTCCTACCTGCCTGTTTATGTAGCATATCACCAAATCTGACAAGTCTCTGTGATCACAGTTATTGTAAGTATGAATATGGATCTTTCATTATTTCTTGTAAAGTCTAAACTGTTTGAAAAGAGATTAAAGAAATAAAATTTAAGCTATTGCTATTTTTTTCCCTTGCTTTTCTGCTATATCATTTCACTTTACACTTACCAGAGAGATGCTCTGAATAATTTATATCACCCTCTTAAATTGGGAAATACTTCAGCTTGTCTTAGTTAATTTTAAAATTTGCATGTGCTACTTTTCTAGTGAGATATTGAGAATTGTTTGTTTTCCTTTAAGCCCCATAAACAATAAGCTGATTTATTAGGGATACAGAGTACCAGTGTCCCTCAGGAATGCCAGCTGGGTCTTGGGTGTTCAGCCGTTCTACTCAGTAGCTGTAATTATCCCAGAGAATTTTGCAGTTTCCTAATAAATATTCTTAACACATCACTCTCTTTTCCTCTTTTGTTTGTTCATACAGTTATTTTCCTCAGTTTCTGTAAGTGATTTCCACTGCAATTTAAGCTGCTTTTTAGAAACTTTCATACTGTTTTACATTGGTCTTTCTTGTGCCAGGTGAAAACATTGGTTAGACTATATTTTGCCAAACTACAAGTTTTTAAAGAGAAATACCTATCCATAAAACCTCCTTTTCCCAATGCTCAGGGGCAAGTGAAATTCACATTTTGATGCACATGGTAACTGCTAACACTGGACATAATGAAAGACTTGAAAGATTTAAGAATATGGGAAGGTTCTCCTCCACCTTCTTTCTTTATGTTTTTGAACTATTTAATTTTACACTTTTTTCAAAAGTTATGTCTTGGGTAGGCTTCATACAGTGCTACTGAATGACCAGCATTTCATTAACAGTTTTGAATGGTCTGTTTTGTGCCTTACCATCATATGGTTTTATGAATTGCTGTGCACTTGGTTGTAGCTGTATTACATACAAGAAAATATACATGAAAAGAAGACATCAGATGATTCTAATAACTCTTTGGTCAACATAAATAGAAGTATCTGGATTGAATAGCTTTGCCTTGCTGTGGTTGGTTAAATCTAAGCCTCATAAAAAGTTATTTCTAGTTGCCTTTTCAGAATATTGTACTTTGGCTCTTGAATCACCTAGTAAGGCAGTGAAACTAGGTAGCAAGGCTGATTTAGGATGTACCAGTGTGAGGGGGAAAAAACTCTCATTTTGCTCTAAAAATCACATGGTATTGTTTGTTTATATACTTTTAAAGACGTTTTTCTTGCACAAAAAAAACCTATATGTAGTGTGTTTAGTCCTATTATGCCTTTCATATGCAAGTAGCAACCTTACACTGTTATTCAGAAAGGTTTTCATCTACTTTGTTCTAAAAACAAACAATAGCAGATATCTTTAGCTATTGATAAAAATGCAAAATTAAATCATTTCACAAGTTACTTCTACTAACTTGCTAGTAACTTGTTTAATTCTCCTCCCCAATGCATAGGGAGTGTGATACATTTTTTATTGAATGCTCTCATCTACGTATTTTGCAGAACTGCAGTCTCTAGCACTGCTAAAACAAACTTTTCTAAGGATAAATCATTATTATTTTTTTACTTCAAAGTGTGTGCTTGCCGCTTTTTTAGCTCTTGAAAATAGAGTAACAACTGGTCCACAAATACAGATTTTCGTTTAAGATGTGATTAATAATTTGTGCTAACTTTCATCTATAACTATAAAAGTTTTACAAAATTATAAGCCTTTACAAATAACTCCTTGGAGTGAATCTCAGTATCCAACCTTAAATTACAACGGTAATTAAGAAAATGAGGAAAATGTGAAATCTCTAAGTTGTGTACTCAGTTTGCATCTAAAACAGTCTGTAATGATATGACTAAAAGATTTAAATTGACTGCACAGGTAATAACACGCTAAGTATTTTATTAGCATTTTTTAAGACAACACCTTTTAAACTGCAGCATAAGGTCAAACACATTTGGGAAGGTGGCGCAATTTTCTAATACGATGACTTACCTTCAACTAAAATGTTATGCACTATGTAGAATAGAAAGGTTTGGGTTAGAAGGGACCTTAAAGATCATCTAGTTCCAGCGCCCTCTGCCATGGACAGAGACACCTTCCACTAGACCAGGTTGCACAAAGCCCTGTCCATCCTGTCCTTGAACACTTCCAGGGATGGGGCATCCACAGCCTCTCTGGGCAACCTCTTCCAGTGCCTCACCACCCTCATGGTGAAGAATTTCTTCCTTATATCTAATCTAAATGTATCCTCTTTCAGTTTAAAACCATTACCCCTTGTCCTATCACTATGTGCTCTTGTCAAAAGTCTCTCTCCAGCTTTCTTGTAGGCCCCCTTCAGGTACTGGAAGGCTGCTCTAAGGTCCCCCCAGAGCCTTCTCTTCTTCAGGCTGAACAAGCCCAACTCTCTCAGCCTCTCCTCATAGGAGAGGTGCTCCAGCCCTCTGATCATCTTTGTGGCCCTCCTCTGGACTCGCTCCAACAGGTCCATGTCTTTCTTGCACTGGGGACCCCAGAGCTGGATGCAATACTCTAAGTGGGGTCTCACGAGAGCAGAGTAGAGGGGCACAATGACTTCCCTCAACCTGCTGGCCATGCTTCTTTTGATGCAGCCCAGGATACGGTTGGCTTTCTGGGCTGCAAGCGGACATTGCTGCATCATGTTGAGCTTCTCATCAACCAGCACCTCCAAGTCCTTCTCTTCAGGGCTGCTGTCAATCCATTCATTACCCAGTCTGTACTGATATTGGGCATTGCCCCGACCCATGTGCAGGACCTTGCACTCGGCCTTGTTGAACTTCATGAGATTTGCACGGGCTCACTTCTCAAGCTTGTCAAGGTCCCTCTGGATGGCATCCCTTCCTTCCACTGTGTCAACCGCACCACACAGTGTGGTGTCATCGGCAGCTTGCTGAGAGTGCACTCTATCCCACTGTCCATGTTGCTGACAAAGATGTTAAACAGCGCCAGTCCCAATACTGTCCCCTGAGGAACACCATTCATTACTGGTCTCCACTTGGACATCGAGCTGTTGACCGCAACTCTTTCAGTGACTGGGGACAGTTCTGTTTAATATCTTCCCTGGGCAGTCTGTTCCAATGCCTAACCACTCCCTCTGTGAGGAAATTTTTCCTAATATCTAATCTAAATCTCCCCTGGCACAACTTGAGGCCGTTTCTTCTCGTCCTATCACTTGTTACTAGGGAAAAGAGACTGACCCCCACCTCGCTACAACCTCCTTTCAGGTAGTTGTAGAGAGCAATAAGGTTACCCCTCAGCCTCTTCTTCTCCAAACTAAACAACCCCAGTTCCCTCAGCCGATCCTCATAAGACTTGGGCTCTAGACCCTTCACCAACTTCTCTGCCCTTATTTGGACATGCTCTAGTACCTCAATGTCCTTCTTGTAGTGAGGGGCCCAAAACTGAACACAGTACTCGAGGTGCAGCCTCACCAGTGCCGAATACAGGGGCACTATCACCTCCCTGGTCCTGCTGGCCACACTATTCTTGATACAGGCCAGGATGCCATTGGTCCTCTTGGCCACCTGAGCACTCTGCTGGCTCATGTTCAGGCGGCTGTCAACCAACACCCTCAGGTCCTTTTCTGCCAGACAGCTCTCCAGCCACTCCTTCCCCAGCCTGTAGCGTTGCATGGGGTTGTTGTGACCGAAGTGCAGGACCCTCCAGCAGATCGACACTCCCACCCAACTTGGTGTCTGTGTAGCAAACACTACACATCAAGGTTATCCCACCAGATCTCCAGCCACCCAGGCTTTATACCCCCAGCAGTAGGTGTGTCATGTTATAAGGGGCGGAGACAAGGGAGGGTCAACCCTTAACTCTTTCCGTACAGCACGTGATCTTCCGGTCGCCAGCCCTTATCTTTACTACATTTCCCCCTCCCTTAGCTCCAGTAGTTCTGGATCTTGCTGGGGAAGCTGCGTGTAAAATAATCGATATATGGTAAGACTTATACAGACACGCATCCGTTACGTTCATAGATTTTGCCCAGTCCAGCCAGTAGTTCGTCGCGGCTCCCTCATTACTCCCCCACACCATCAGGATGCATAGGGAAATGGTAACCTGTCAAGATAAGACCCAATAGATTGATTAATGTCTATACGGTCGAATATTTAGACTGGGTACCCATTCTAGCGTCCCTTTCTCGGTTTGCACACACGCATACCCACGTCCCAAGCAACGGAGGGAATAAGGCCCCCCCCATTCACGGGTTTGCAGGTCCCGTACTTGAACCAAAGGGTAAGGCCCTTCGTTCTCATCGAGCCGGAAATGTGCCTGGGTTGCAGTCTGCGTTTTATAGGTGTTCCCTCAAATGGTATGATTTAAGGTAATTAGTGCCGTCGTCAACAGACGCTGTGCCCGAAATAAGGGAGGGTCAAGGGGAGGGGGAACCCCTGTTCCTGGGCTTATCTTTTCCCCCTCCCTAAGTCGGTCGAGTAACTCTTTTAATGTGCGGTGCGCGCGTTCTACAATGCTTTGCCCCGTACTGTTATAGGGAATGCCATGACTCAACTCAATATCCCAGCGCGCAAAAGTCCTTTGTCTTCTTGCTGACATATGCCGCTCCATTATCTGTTTTGATTTTTTGTGGGATGCCAAGTTGCGCCATACAGTCCTGCCAATGTAAAATAACTGCGAGAGCATTTTGTTTAGCATGCATAGTGGCTAAAATAACTCCACTGCAGGTATCAACTGTGACATGCAGATACTTACATGGATTAAAGGGTTCATAAATCGTAACATCAGACTGCCATATTTGGTTGGGCTGCAACCCTCGAGGGTTTACCCCTGCCTCCCAGAGGGGACCTTTGGAACACACAGGACAAGCAGCAATCACAGAGCGAGCATCTTGCAACGTAATGCCAGCGAGCCTAGCTAAACCGTGAGCTCCACAGTGGAGGAGCTCATGCAGGCAGAAAGCTCGCCTTAGGTTAGAAGTTTCTTCAACCGCCAGTACGCTCTTTGCTAAGCTGTCCGCTACTTCATTCCCAGCAGAAAGAAAACTCGGTATGGAACTATGACTATTAACATGGATAGGACAGACAGGAGTGGTTCTCATTTGCAGTGCAGTGAGCAACATTCCGGCAATCTCCGACGTTGCCCCAAGTGCCCATCGGCACTTCTTCAGTAATTTATATACATAGCAAGAGTCTGTGATTAGATCCAAGGCCTCTTCGGGCCATTGAGTGAGAGCCATCCATACCGCTTTGGCCTCAAGATACTGCACGGATTGCCCTTGATCTTGATAACTAATGTGGGTCCACTGACCATCCTCCTGCCATGTAACGACAGCTTTCCCAGTAATCGATGATGCGTCGGTAAAAACCGTGCAGCCTCCGGTGGGTTGTTCAACTATGGCACTAGCTGGCAAAAAATGGAGTACCTGGATTATCTCCCCACAGGGGTGTGGTCTTAGACCTTCAATACGACCCGTAAATTCAGCTATCGCCGCTTGCAGGAGCCCCACTTGTGGAAGTACCAACTCCCACTGTGCCAAAGAACAGGGCAATGCGATGACCTCCGGGTCCTTCCCTGTTAAGTGTTGAGTTTGCCTCCGACAGCGGAGAATAAGCTGGGATAATGATGTTGGCCAAGAAATTAAAGCCATCTTTGGTTTGCCTTGATACAACCAAGCAAAAGGCCAGCCTTTTTCACCATTATTTTGAATTAGTAAACCATGGCCAGCGGTATCGGTCATGTAAATCAGGGCAGTGACCGGTTGTTCAGGTGTAAATCGAGCGAGACCCCAATGCTGGGCTCGCTCCATAATTGTCCTAAGAATCTCCTGATGGTTTCTTGAAAGAGCCCTTGCAGCTAGGGGGGAATCTCCTCCTTTCAGGAGTTGATATAAGGTAGTCATTTCTGCCTCAGATATTGGAATAAAGTTTCTAAGCCACAATAGTTGTCCAATTAATTTTTGCGCCTCATGGCAAAAAAGAGCCGCGATGATGCGTATCGCTTCCTGGGCAGCTTTCGAAGATGCAGCAAAATCGCGCCCCCGCATTTGCTGAGCCTGTGCCTGAGGAGTTGCGAACTGCCCTTCACCCATCAACTGCTCTAAAGTCACTCCTGCCATGGGATGGTTGGCCTGTTGCGCCTCGATAACAACTTGGGTGCACCGATTCCTCCACTCCTCCCTAAACAATACCATCATCGAGGGGGTCAATACGGCCCGCATCAACTGAATGATATCAAAAGGTGCAAGCGGCGTTGCAAAAACACAGTCTAGTAGGACTTGGGTTTCTGGGGAATTTAATCCATGACTTTTCACCGTTGTGACCAATTCTTTCACCAACTTTGCATCTAACGGTTGCCACTCATATCCTCCACCTGGGGCTGCTCGGATAGGAAATGCTTGAATCGGAGGGGCCTGGAATCGCACTCCTTCCAAGACACAATTTTTTGCAATCATCCGCCAATCCGTCCCGTTTGCCCTCTCTTTCGGCATTCCCCCTGGCATAAGACTTTCCGCATTTGCCACCACCCCTCTCAATCGGCTGATCAATGCCTCGAGTTCCCTTGAAACCTCGTTAGTCCGTCTCGGAAGCGGGGGCGGATGAGCAACAATCGAGGATCCCTCGTCACCCCCTTTGCCCTCACTGCTATCAGAGCTCATGGGGTAATCGTGTACAGGCTCCCTCCACTGTGAGGGAATACCAGTTTGATTTCCCATTGCCCCAGGGATAGGGGTTCCCTCTGGTGGCTCAGGTATCACTGACAGTGCCGGGGGAGCCCTACCACCCCCCCCCCCCGATGTCCTGCGCTCCGCTCTCTGTGCGTCCAGCACTCGTCGATCACTGGGATACAATGGGGTGTCCTCAGGTGTTTTGCCTTCCTTTTCTCCTTCTCGCCATCTTCCTTCACGTAGTTCGCGATACCACTGGGATCCCACATCGGTCCCCGGACCCAATCCAGCAACCTATCAGTCAGCTCCCTTTCCACACATTGTTGCAACTCGCCCCAGGGGTATTGAGGAAGTGGTAGATCCGCCGGTGCAGGAGGTGCCGAAGGTTCCGTGGGCGGCCGCTCTAAACTCCCCACTTGTATCAGGAACACCTTTCCCGACTCCTTTGTTCCCGCTGCACCATAGTCTCCTTGCACCTCCCCTTCCTCCGTTGGCTCAGCCCCCAGTAACAACGGTTCCATCTGTGTCCCACAGGCCACTCCTTCCCAGCCAGCCTGTGTCCCCTCCAAAACTAAACTTGTTGGCTTTTCGTTCCCAGGAGATTCATGCCCCATCAGCACACCACGTGCAGCAGGTCGGCGCCGCCTTGCCGCAAACCCCCTCTTGAGCACCCTTGTCGTTACCGACTTTAGTACCTTTATGAGTTCAGCGAGCTCCATCGCTGTTGCCTGATCACGTTGGGGTCACCACTGTGTAGCAAACACTACACATCAAGGTTATCCCACCAGATCTCCAGCCAACACGGGCTTTATACCCCCAGCAGTAGGTGTGTCATGTTATAAGGGGCGGAGACAAGGGAGGGTCGACCCTTAACTCTTTCCGTACAGCACGTGATCTTCCAGTCGCCAGCCCTTATCTTTACTACAGGTGTCATCTGCAAACTTACTGAGGGCGCACTCAATCCCCTCATCCAGACCATCAGTGAAGATGTTGAACAGGACCGGCCCCAACACTGAGCCCTGGGGAACACCACTCGTGACCGGTCGCCAACTGGATTGGACTCCATTCACCACCACTCTCTGGGCTCAGCCGTCCAGCCAGTTTTTCACCCAGCGGAGAGTGCACTTATCCAAGCCGTGAGCAGCCAGCTTCTCCACGAGAATGCTGTGGGAGACAGTGTCAAAGGCCTTACTTATTTATGATGGTACTTAGCATATAAATCTATAAAACTGCCTGGTAGTTTATATTTATATATGATAGAATTGTAGATGACTGTGAGCTACAAAAGTCATGTTATGTAAAATATCCACAAGCGTGGACACTTCAGAAACACAAAAAACTTACAAAATGAAATTTGTGCCAAAACTCATATTTCATGCTGTATTTCCTAATTTGCATAATGGTCTGATGAGTTAGCACAGCAACCTGTAAGAAACTGAAAGGAAGGAAAAGCTTTTTAGAAACATTAGGCTATTTATTCAGTGTAATTTTAACTGCTACTTCATATTTAAAAACAGCTGGGAGGCAGTGTGCTCAAAATGCAGATAATTTCTGGAAATTTCTTATGCACTGTTATCATATAACATGTTGCTTTTTCCTTATTTCATCTATTCTCCTTAAAGAAATACCAGCTGGGTGAACCTCTTTTCAAAATATTTCAATATAAATTTTCAATATATTGTCATACTTAAGACATGCAGGCGGCAAATTAGAATATCTGCTGGAGACCTAATCATGTATACATAATGGAAATTATTTAGTTTTTTATGCTATTCATTTAATTATTTACATCCCAAGAAAGAAGCTTGCTCATCAAGCTTGTCCATCTTTATTTTCAACTCACCAAGAAGAGAAATTCACAAATTTAGGAGGTAAGAATGATGATAGCAAAACTTCCTTAAATTTCAATACAATGGTTTAAAATGTCTAATCCTTAGATGAACTGAAGGCAAGATATTGTTCTTGCAGTTCAGTTTAAGAGATTGACAGATGGGTTTTTACACTGTAGAAACTAGGAGATCCTTGGGAAAGGTAGAAGAATTTGAAGTAGTTTTAACTTACAGAGTTTATTTAGAGCACAAGTTAAGTCTGGAAGCACAAAGATGAGTCCAGGAAAGTCCCAAAGAAAAAGGAATTTGATGAGATTAATAGTTACCCCATGCAGGATACAGAATCAAAATGGCTGAGGACCTCTGCAGTTTACTTACTACAACCTCTCTACTCAAGCAGCGCCACCTAGACCCAGTTGACCAGGACCACGTCCAGATGGCTTTTGAATACCTCCAAGGAGGGAGACTCCACAACCTCTCTGGGCAAACTGTGACAGTGCTTACTCACCCTCACAGTAAAAAAGTTTTGCCTGATCTTCAGTTGGAATCTCCTGTGTTTCAGTTTGTGTGCATAGCCTCTTGTCCTTTCACTGGGCACCACTGATATGAGTGTGGTTCCATCTTCTTTACACCCTGTCTTTAAAAGTTCATATACCTTGGTGGATGATCTCCAGGCTGATCAGTCCAAGCTTGACTTTAGGAAGCTTTTCTTTACAGCGGGAAAGGTCAAACACTGGAACAGGTTTCCTAGAGAGGTGGTCGATGCCCCATGCCTGTCAGTGTTTAAGAGGCATTTGCACAATGTCTTTAATGATATTATTTAACTTTTGACCAGCCCTGAAGTGGTCAGGCAGTTGGACTAGATAATCGTTTTAGGTCCTGTCCAACTGAAATATTCTTTTCTGTTTAGTTCTATTCAAATCTCTCTCAGCATTTCCTCAAAGTAGAGGTGGTCCAGTCCCTTCATCATCTTCAGGTCCCTTCGTTGGACTCTCTAGTATGGCATGTCTCTCTTGTACTGAGGAACCTTATACTTGACACAGAATTAGAGATGGAGCCTCACCAGTGCTGAGTAGAAAAGAAGTATCCCCTCCCTCGACCTGCTGGCAATCCTTTGCCTAATGTAACACAGGATACTACGGCCCACCTTTGCTGCAAGGGCACACTGCTGGTTCATGGTCAACTTGCTCTCCATCGAGACCCCTTTTTTTGCCAAGCTGCCTTCCAGCTGGGTGGCCCTCAAGCATGTTCTGGTGCATGGGGTTGCTCTTCCCCAGGTGCAGGAGTTTGGGCTTCCCCTTGTTGAACTTCATGAGTTCCTGCCATCCCGTTTCTCCAGCATGTTGAGGTCCCTCTGGATGGGGCATATCAGCCAGTCCTCCCAGTATTGGAGGAGATATACTGATATATATTTGTCATCTGCAAATTTGCTGAGGGTACACTCTGCCCCATCATCCAGATCATTAGTGAGGATGTTAAACAGGATCAGACCCAGTACTGACCCTTGGGGTACACTGCTAGTTACTGGCCTCCAACTAGACTTCGTGCCACTAATCACCACCCTCTGGGCCCGATCTTTCAGCCAGTTTTCAATCCACCTCACTATCTGCTTATCCAGCCTAGGCTTTAACAGCTTCTCTAGGAGGATCATATGGGAGACAGTGTCTCTGCTGCTTCTTCATCCTCACACTCTTCCCCTGCTCCAGCATGGGGTCCCACACATGGGCTGCAGTTCTTCACAAACTGCACCAACATGGGTCCTTTCCATGGGGTGCAGTCCTGCAGGAATGGACTACTCCAGCATGGGCTCCTCTCTATGGGGCCATAGGTCCTGCCAGGAGCCTGCTCCAGTGCAGGCTCTCCATGAGGTCACAGCCTCCTTTGAGGTACATCCACCTGCTGTGGCGTGGCGTCCTCCACAGGCTGCAGGGTAGATATGTGCTTCAGTGTGGACCTTCATGGACTGCAGAGGGAGAACCTGCATTACCATGGTCTTCATCATGGGCTGCAGGCGAATCTCTGCTCCGGCGCCTGGAGCATCTCCTCCCCCTCCTTCTTTACTGACCTTGGTGTCTGCGTAGTCACACTCCTTTCTCCCAGCTGCTGTTTCACAGGAATTTTTACCCCTTCTTAAATACGTTACCACAGAGGCACTACCACCGTCACCGATTGGCTCAGCTTTGGCCAGCAGCGAGTCTGTCTTGGAGCCAGCTGGAACTGTCTGTGTCGGACATGGGGGCAGCTTCTGGCATCTTCTCACAGAAGTCGCCCCTGTAGCCCCCCCACTATCAAAACATTACCACATAAACCCAATACAGAGATCAAGTAGAGCAACTCTCCTTGTTGGTTCCTCTATCACTTGGGTGAGGAAGTTGTCTTAGATGCCCTTCAGGAACTTCCTGGATTGTTTATGCCCTGCTGTGTTGTGCCTCCTGCAGATATCAGGGTGTTGAAGTCCCCCACGAGCACCAAGGTCTGCGAACATGAGGCTGCTCCTGTCTGTCTGTAGAGGCCTCATCCACTTGTTCTTCCTCATGAGGCAACCTATAGGAGACATCCACTATAATGTCACCTTTACCTTTCCTTTCTTTAATCCTAATCCATAGACTCTCAGTTGGCTCCTCATAAATCCCCAGGCAGAGCTCCATGCACTCTAGTTGCTCTCTCACATAAAGGGCAACTCGCCCTCCTCCTCTTCCCATCCTGTACTTCCAAAAGAGCTTGAATCCCTTCATTGCAGCACTCTGGTCATGGGAGCCATTCCACCTTGTGTCTATGATCCTGATAAGATCCTAACTCTACAAGTGCACATGGATGTCTGAGTTTATTCCCCATACTGTATGTATTAGTATACACGCATTTCATAGAGGCATCCCAGTATGCTGACTTCCTAGAGAGAGTTTGGGAGATTTCTCTATAATGGTGCCTTGTAGGTATTTCCCTGCTTACATGCAAATTCTGGAGGTAACCTTGCTTAAGCCCCATTTTGTTGATTTTGTGTTACCTTTCAGTCACCTTACTCCAGGCCCTTTGCTTGTCAACCCTGTCCATCATCCCATCACAGGGCTGCTGGTAAACGTTTCTCTCCTTCTTCATTCCTAGTTTAAAGCCCTCCTTACCAGACCAGCCATCCTGCTGGCAATAATACCTGTGCCCCTCTTAAAGAGGTGGACCCCATCTCTCCAAGCAGATGCTGATCAGCAAACAGAGTTTCACAGTCATAGAAACCAGAACCCTGTCACCAACATCAGCTCTGCAACCAGTTGTTGACCTATGGTATCAGTCCCCTTGTCCTCACACCTTTCCCCAGGTTGCCCTTGGCAGTATCAGCAGTGCCCACACAGAAGATCAGCAGGGGTAATGGTCAGACAAGTTTTGGCAGTCTCTCCACAACATCCTGGATCCAAGACCCTTCTCTAGGCAATAGGTCAGTTTGGCAGATAGATGGCTTTGTGCCCTGCAGCAGGGAGTAACCCACTATCACTTACCACTTCCTCCTGCAGGTCTTGCATGACATAATGTCAAGTGGCCCATATATTTTACTGAAAGTATACCGGGCTTCTGTTCAACTTTGAAGACAGTGAAGTTATGTGGCAGTTGCAAGTCTTTATGTCTTGCAGGAACCTTCCTCTTGGTGCCAGAAGTCACCAACTTCCATTCTTTCACCTTCCCCAAAGGTTACACTAGGGATGGACACTGCCTGCATTTGGGGTCCAGGGCTATTAATGATGTTGAGTCTCAGAGAAGACCCTGTCTGTCTCATTTGCATCTTCTCTGATATGCAGCCTGCTGACTTCCTCCTGCGACTCCTTCACTTGGTGCCATAACTTCTCCAAGACAGTATAACCAGCAGGTCAAAAGAGGTGATTATCCTGCTGTATTTAGCATTAGTGCAGACTCACCTTGAGTACTGTGTGCAGTTCTGGGCCCCACCCTTTAAGAAGGATGTGAAGGTCCTTGAATGCATCCAGAAGAGGGCAACAAAGCTGGTGAAAGGGCTGGAAGGAATGTCCTATGAGGAGCGACTCAGGACTTTGGCCTTGTCTAGTTTGGAGAAAAAGAAGCTGAGAAGGTGACCTCATTGCTCTCTACAGCTTCCTGAGGATGCAACATGGAGAGGGAGGTGGTGATCTCTTCTCCCTGGGATCCAGTGCCAGGATATGTGGAAATGGTTCAAAGCTGCACCAGAGGAGGTTTAGACTGGGTATTAGGAATCATTTCTTTACTGAGAGGGTAGTCAAACCCTGGAATAGGCTTCCTAGAGAGGTGATTGATGCCCCACGCCTGTCAGTGTTTAAGAGACATTTGGACAATGCCCTTAATAAGAAGCTTTAACTTTTGGTCAGCCCTGAAGTGGTCAGGCGGTTGGACTAGATGATCATTGTAGGTCCCTTCCAAAGGAAATATTCTATTCTATTCTATTCTATTCTATTCTATTCT